>NC_063341.1:4382252-4385107 GCF_021869965.1 Rhincodon typus
CAAGCAGATGTTCACCTGCACATCTGCTAATGTGGTATACTGCATCCACTGTACCCGTTGTGGCCTCCTCTACATCGGGGAAACCAAGCGGAGGCTTGGGGACCGCTTTGCAGAACACCTACGCTCGGTTCGCACTAAACAACTGCACCTCCCAGTTGCGAACCATTTCAACGTCCCCTCCCATTCCGCAGACGACATGTCCATCCTGGGCCTCCTGCAGTGCCACAACAATGCTACTTGAAGGTTGCAGGAACAGTAACTCATATTCTGCTTGGGAACCCTGCAGCCCAATGGTATCAATGTGGACTTCACAAGCTTCAAAATCTCCCCTCCCCCTACCGCATCCCAAAACCAGCCCAGCTCGTCCCCGCCTCCCTAACCTGTTCTTCCTCCCACCTATCCCCTCCTCCCACCTCAAGCCCCACCCCCATCTCCTACCTACTAACCTCATCCCGCCCCCTTGACCTGTCCATCCTTCCTGGAATGACCTATCTCCTCCCTACCTCCCCACCTACACCACCTTTACTGGCTCCATCCCCATCTCTTTGACCAGTCTGTCTCCTCTCTACCTATCTTCTCCTCTATCCATCTTCTATCCGCCTCCCCCTCTCTCCCTATTTATTTCAGATCCCCTTTCCCCTCCCCCATTTCTGAAGAAGGGTCCAGGCCCGACACGTTAGCCTTCCTGCTCCTCTGATGCTGCTTGGCCTGCTGTGTTCATCCAGCTCTACACCTTGTTATCTAAGATACCAACGTATTGGGTCGTTCAGTATTTGAATAGCAGTCGCAATCAATTAGCGATCTGCAGAGTTAAGGCCACTGAAGATCATTTATGGGAGATCTTGTGGGAAGACTGATGCGTCCTTGAAAAGTGATGTGCTGGGAAGTCGACGGTGAGGAGATTGGCTTGATGAACTGATAACCGCTGAATACCAGCAATTGAAAATCCTCCAACTGTCCATTGCCAATCGCGCAGGCTGGAAACTCCTTTAAACTTTAAAAATACAAAATCACAGCTAGGTGCATCGAATGTAAAAGCAAGGGGGACAAGGCTAAATCTTGATAAGCCACAGTTTCAGCCTCATTCAGGGAGCTAACACTGTTGTAAAGATGCTAAGAGCTGGAAGAGGGTGCACAGGAGATTTACCAGAATGGCACCTTAAAAGGAGGGAAAGGACTGAAACTACATGGACAGACTGGAAAAGCTGGGATTGTTCTCGTTGGAACAGAAAAGGTAAAAGTAGGTTTAGAGGTGTCAAAATGATGAAGGCTTTGATGGGCAAAACTGTTTCCCCAGGCAGATGGGTCAGCAAGCAATGGATTTTGATTGAAGATGATTGACAGCAGACCCAGAGGGGATGTGAAAAGAATTTACGATGCGTACAACATTTGTGAGTTGGAATGCACTGCCTGGTAGAAATGGTGCAAGTGATTCACAAGTAATATTCACGAGGGAATTGTGCAAACGCTGGATGGAGAATCTTCCTGGGGCAATGGGATAATAGGGAAGGGCTGACTCGAAAAGAGCCAGCACAGGCATGATGGGCCAAACAGTCTCTTCCTCAATTGTAACATTCCACGAAAATCACGGACAGAGAACCGACTGCACGGTCTCAGAGAGCCCAGCAGCAGCCACTTTCTGGCAATTGTTCTTCAGTTTCCAGTGCAATGAAGCCATACACGATCCGCCGCTGCAATACACAGCAGCTTCTGACTTGCAGTTTAAATGGATAAAACACGGGAGCATCAGAAAACCAAGAGGCGTCAGCTACTGCACGCTCACCTCCCTAATAGTTCAAATTCTGCCAAACTGCAGTAAAGTAAGTCATAAACACCAGTTGTGTGAGAGCTTGGGAAATCTTTCCCTCCAACATCCTCGATGGGAGGAGGTTTGTACTGCAGTTGTTTTAGTCAGACATTATGAAGGTGTATAAGACAGGCAGGAGATGTGACCGAGGGTGAGGGAGAGTGTAAGGAGGGAGTGGCTTAGGAGAGGGTCGAGAAAGAGAGGGCTGAGGGAGAGATGGCTGAGGCAGAGTGTTGAAAGTGTTCAGAGAAAATGAAAGAGAACTGAGAAGAAGAGAAGTCTCAGACAGAGAAAGAGAGAGAAGCAACAACAAATAATATATTCTGAGATAATAACCTACCCAGACTTTGTGAAAACAATATGTGGATCATGAGTTGAACCTCAGGCCTTCTCGAGCAGCTGTCCTCCACACCAAAGACTCATCACAGTCACAGGCAACAGGTCAATAAGCATCAATTTCTTCAGACTGATGAAATTACAGTCATAATCTGAGCAGTACTGTACAAGGGAATAGAGAAACGGAAGCTGGGTGAAGGCTTCCACCTGCACTGCTGTTCTTTAATTAATTTGTTCATCGAGACACAAACTAGACAGCTGTCTGTTATTCTATCGTTCCACCTTGGGAAACTTCATTCAACAAACTGTCTCGTAAAACGTTCCCTGACAAAGAACAAGTCTCTTCTTATTTCCTAACAATGTAAGATGGTTTGTCTCTTGATCATTTTCTGGTAGAAGTGTAGCTTTTGGCCTCAGCACAGGCACCATCATGTTGAATCAACAGCCCCGCAGTGATCTTACAACAGGCAATGACAAAATTTATTAGTATCCTCCAAACAGTACATCCCCACCGTTACAGTATGCTCAAATACATCCCCACCATTACAGTACACTCAAACACATCCCCACCATTACAGTACACTCAAATACATCCCCACCGTTACAGTAATCTCAAATACATTCCCACCGTTACAATAACCCCAAATACATCCCCACCGTTACAATACACTCAAATACATCCCCGTTACAGTAACCTCAAATACATCCCCAC
>NC_063341.1:4385117-4400211 GCF_021869965.1 Rhincodon typus
ACAGTACACTCAAATACATCCCCACTGTTACAGTACACTCAAATACACCCTCACCGTTACAATAATTTCAAATACATCCCCACCGTTACAGTAACCTCAAATACATCCCCACCATTACAGTACACTCAAATATATCCCCACCATTACAGTAATCTCAAATACATCCCCACCGTTACAGTAACCTCAAATATATCCCCACCATTACAGATCCTGTAAATAAATCCCCCATCGTTACAGCTCCATGGGCTGGGGAAGAGGATTAAATGGCTCAGTAGGGTCTGTGATAGGGGAGAGATTATGTTGTTGGAAAAACCCATGTGATTCACTAATATCCTTTAGGGAAGGAAACTGCCAGCCTTACCTGTGTTACAGAGGAGGGAAGGTTAAATGAAAAGAAAATCCCTGATATTCACTTTATAAGTAACAAGTAACAATTTATTTATTTAACCCTAACAGTGAACAAATTATCAGAGCTACTAACAAACCGAACAGTTCCCCACTGACTCTTAACTATTACCTAACTGAACAAAGTTCTATTGGTATGCTGTTCCAATAAATATAAATCCCATTTATATAACCCAAGTAGTAAGAAGAACAAATTAAAACTTAGTCTCTCAAAGTCCACACAGAATGGGTCTTCTGGAATGCTCTGCCTTCTCCAGTGTCTCTCCATCATTTCTTCCGCTGATCCTGCTGTCAGAGATGTTTTCTCTGTAGCGTCTTCTATAAGGACTCTTAGTTAGCGGTGTCGTGATCCTTTTATGGATAGATGGCACTTTCTCAAGAGAGTTTAGCAATTTCTTGTGAGAGCTAGAATCTTATTTCTCAGATGACGGTTCACTCTCACAACAAATCTGTAAGCTCTCTCAGAAAGCACCATCTATCCATAAAAGTACCACGATACTTTTAACTAAGAGTCCTTACAGAAGACCTCACAGAGAAAACATTCCTGACAGCAGGATCAGCGGAAGAAAGGCGCTAATGACTGGAGACACAGTGGAGAAGGCAGAACATTCCAGAAGCCACATTCTTTGTGGACTTTGACAGGAAACATTTTAATTAGTTTTTCTTACTACTTGGGTTATATAAGTGAGACTTATATTTATTGGAATAGCATACCAGTAGAATTTTGTTAAGTTAGGGAATAGTTAGTAGTTAGTGGGGAATTGTTCAGTTTGTTAGTAGTTCTGTTAATTTGTTCACTGTTAGAGTTAAATAAATAAACTGCTACTTGTTACTTATAAAGTGAATATCCTGGATTTTCTTTCATTTAACCTCCCCTCCTCCGCAATAGTTTCGGGGCTCATCTGGGATCTGAACCCCGGGCCTCTAACAATGTTAAGAGGCATTTCCCTCACTTTTGATTTAACCAACCACAAATAACCGAAATTAAACAGAATTGTCTCACCTAAGCTTTATTTAAAGATCTAGGACACTAATCCCCAGGTCTGTTTAAATCTGTCCAAACCCATTCAGATCCAGTACACGAACTGGCCAGATCCTGGACCTGAACTCCCAAACTGTTATAGAAGGGGAGCTCAAACCCCTCTGGTAATTAAAATTGAAACACAAGCCCCCACCCTCCCCCCCCAACCCCCCACCACCGACCACACATACCTGGTGTGGCCTATGTGTGACTCCAGAGCAACTCGGTTGGCTCCTAACTGCCCTCTGGGATGGGCAATAAAAATGCCAGCCTAGCCAATGGCACCCCGATCGCATGAATGAATTATAAAAAAAGGCTTGTTGGCCCATAGTGTGGTTCCCTCCATGCAGCAGGACAAGTGTAGCCATGGACTTGCTGACACACCCTCACTATTACAAGGCGAGAGGATTGTTTGATTGTTCCCACATGTAGGAAGTTCCTTTCAACAAGGATAAAAACCATGTGACTTGGAATGATCTGAGGCGGCACAGCAGTCGGATTGACTTGGAACACGATGGTGACGCTCTTGGCATGGATGGAGAACCAGTTGGTGCCCTCAAAGAGAGCCACAGGGCGAACCTCGCTGCCATCCCACAGTGCCACCATGGCCAAGCTCTGGAGGTGCAGCTTGGTCTCAAAGTCCCGCGAGGCCGGCAACCCCACCTTCAGAACCATTGACTGTGTTTCTCTCTCCACCTGCTGAGTTTCTCCAGCAATTTCCTCCAGCACGACCCCCTCCCCCTGTGCTTTGTTTTATTTCAGCTCAGTGATCATATGTCCTGTCCAAAAATGGGTGAATTTACTATCAGCTGAAGGCCGACTGTGAGCCCCGCAATGATGCCCTTTGCCAACAAACAGCTTGGGCTCGACATTGCCTGCAGTTTAAGCTCGAAGAAAGGCCTGTGCAGAACAATATCCCAGCAAATCGCCAAGGTTCAAATATTGGACAGAAACTCTCAACAATGTATCCTTTGTCATAGAGTCATACAGCACGGAAACAGGCCCTTCAGTCAAACGTAATCCCAAACTAAACTAGTCCAACCTGCCTGCTCCTGGCCCATATCCATCCAAACCTTTCCTCTTCATGAACTTATCCAAGTGTCCTTTAAATGTTGTAATTGCGCCCACATCCACCACTTCCTCATGAAGTTCATTCGCACGCGAAACATCCTCTGTGTAAAAAAATTGCTCCTCATGTCTTTTTTAAATCTCTCTCCTCTCACCTTGAAAATGTGACCCTAGTCTTGAAAGCCCCATCCTAGGGAAAAGACAACTACCATTAGTCCTATCGATACCCCTCGTGATTTTATAAACCTCTGTAAGGTCACCCCTCAACCTCCGACACTCCAGTGAAAAAATTCCCATCCTACCCAGCCTTTCCCTTTGACTCAAACTTCCCACACCAAAGAATATACTGGTGAGTCTCTTCTGAACCCAAATCTTGAATACTGTGTGCAGTTTCGGTGTTAGATGTTCCCTTAGTTCTCAAAGTCAGCAGCTGGAAACTGGCGACCTCTGAATATTTTTCTGGACTGGCTGATGAGAACTATATTTTACCTGAAGACACCTGACAAACTTAGCACAGGGTTGAAATTGAAATGGGACAGGTCTTGCAGAAGATACAAGAGTCAGCAGAATGCTCAGTGAACTCCATTTTAATTTAAACATATCAGGCAGAGAATTCATGGGATTGGGTGGAGCGATGATTTTATATCGCTATAGGAAGGATGTTATAAACTGGAAAGGGGGCAAAGAAGATTCACAAGGATGTACCAGGACTGAAAGATTTGAGTTGTAAGGAGAGATTGGATAATCTGGGATTCTCCCCCTAGAGCATGGTAGGCTGAGGGGTGACCTTATAGAGGTTTATAAAATTATGAGGGGCATGGGTAGAGTGAATAGCCGAGGTCTTTTCCCCAAGGTAGCGGGGCCCAAACTAGAGGGCATTGGTTTAAGGTGAGAGGGGAAAGATTTAAATGGGACCTAAGGGGCAACTTTATCTTACAGACGGTGATGCATATACGGAACAAGCTGCCAGACGAAGTGGTCGAGGCTGGTACAATTACAGCATTCAAAAGGCATTTGGATGGGTACATAAATAGGAGGAGTTTAAAGGGATATGGGCCCAATGCAGGCAAATGGGACTAGTTCAGTTTAGGAAACCAGGTCAGCATGAACAAGTTGGGCCGAATGGTCAGTTTCCACGCTCTATGGCACTTGTGACTCTGTGCTTACCTGATACTATTCCCCACTTGTGGCAAAATTCTGGGACTCCCTTCTTAACAGCATTAGAAGTGCCCCTACACCCTGCAGCGATGCAAGAAGGCAGCTCACCGCCACCTTCTCCAGGGCAATCTGGGATGGACAATAAATCTTCAAGTAGCCAGCAACACACACATCCCCTGAATGAATCACAATAAGTTTCACAGAAGTGTGAAAATCCCCCAGACAACATCAGGCATGAAATTTTTGTTTTAATGTCCCCCTTAGAGGACAAGATGGGGTTTGAGTAAAGAACAGCACTAACTCCTAGTTTCATCCTGGTACGTGAGAAGGATCGATTCCAATTCTAAAATGCAGCGAGCCAATGCTGAGAGGGCTTGAGAAGTAAAGGGTCAGAGTAATAAAAGGTCAGATTGCAGGTTGTGGGGTGGGGAGGTCGATGTGGTGAGTGCAGTCAGGGAGGACTGATGGGATGAGAAGGTGAGACGGCAAAAGATCACATAGTAGGTGACAAACTGCCAGAGGAAACTGCAGTAAATCCAGTCCTCGAGTGCTATCACCATCTCATTACAGCCATCTATGAATCTGCTCCCAAATTTTCTTTTAGTTTCTAAACATGAAATTGATTTTTTTTTTATAGTCACAGCACTTCGCTGAAGCTGCTGGCTCTTGCTGGGATAGTACACCACAGCTTCTGAAACCTCGATCGAGTTCTTCAACAGTGAACCTGGAAATGAGACTGGACGGGATTTCTGAACTATGCTGTTAGTGAACGTTATCCTGGACCCAAGGCTGATACCCGCACTTAATTTTCCTGCAGCAGACATCGCCAGCAGGGGACGGGTGTAATCCAATGCAGAACAAAGCAATTTCACCACAGTCACTTTGTCCTTTTCAACAAAGTTCAGTCCATAACAGGCCACAGAATTATACATTACATATCTCAAGGCTACCACTAGACACAATATCTTCTTGGTCTGGCACTGCTAAGATATAAGATTATCTGCAGTCATTCAGCAATCATATCATTGCATTATGCAGGGCTGTCCTTGTAAAAACATCAGCATTTCCGCTGTAAATTTCAGATCAGCACCACTTAAAGTACTGACTAATCTCACGGTGTAACTCCCCACAGAGGCTGTCAGAAACATCACAAATATCACAATGTAAATTGCAGCATAACAAACAAATATTTTATCATGGGCTGTGCGATTCATGTGGAAGTGCGGATGAATGACATCAAGAGCATAAGAAAGCCATTCAGCCCTTTGAATTTGTGCTGCTGTACAATAGGATCATGATGTGGAGGTGCCGGTGTTGGTCTGGGGGTGGGACGGGACACAAAGTCAGAAGTGACACGACACCAGGTTATAGTCCAGCAGGTTTATTTGAAATCACAAGTGTTCGAAGCGCTGCCCCTTCATCAGGTGACATTTATTGGGTCATTTCACCTGACGAAGGAGCAGTGCTGTGAAAGCTTGTAATTTCAGATAAATCTGTTGGACTATAACCTGGTGTCATGTCACTTCTGACAATAGGATCATGGCCTATTTGACCAAGCCCTAAACTCCACATGTCTGTCTGCTCCCCATAATCCATAACTCCTTCGAGTTCAAAAGTCTCTCCAGTTCAGCTTTGAATATATTCAATGACCCAATCTATACTGCTCCCTGGGGAAGGGAATTTACAACTGACTCAGAGAAGAAATTCCTCCTCATCACTGTCTTAAATAGGATACCGCTCATCCTTTATGCACCTAGATCTAGAGTCTTCTCATCATCTAACCTGTTAAGTCCGCACGGGATCTTTTATCTTTTTATAAGATCTCCTCTCATTCTTCTAAATTCTACTTGGTCGACCTCTCCTCGTAAGACAATTCTTTCACCCAGGAAATCAGCCGAGCGCACCTTCCCTGAACTGCCTTCGATGCCTTCTGTAAGCAAGGAGACCAATATTGTCCACTCAGTGAGGTCTCCCTCCGTTGTTCTAGAGCTGCACATGGCGGAAACCCAGGGCTGGAATCCAGCGTAAAATGCTTGCTCAAATCACGGTGTCATTTCATGGTAGGGTTCCTATGTCACCTCAGGCGTCCGTACAATTGAAAGGTTTTGCGGTGTATTGTTCGTAAATCAAACCGAGCCTGGCATCCGCACTCCAAGGTTTATATAAACTGTTGTGTAGCTGAGTCAGATGGTTCCATGTTTGGAATCCTGCTGTGAGTGAGTGAACATGGGCAACTTTTTACCAGGTGGCTCCACTGCTATTGGCTGGATAGAGATGCCACTTGCTTTCTACTCCTGTCCATCAACTAACCACAACAAGAACTTGCATTTACATAGCACCTTAAACGTAGGAGACTTCGCAAGGAGTATTATCAGACAAAATTTGACAGCAAGCCACACAGGAGGTCCTAAGGGCAGATGGACAAGAACTTGGTCTTGAAACAGGCTTGTTTAAGGAGAAGAGACAAACAAGAGGCAGAGGGGATAACAAGGTGTAGAGCTGGATGAACACAGTAGGCCAAGCAGCATCAGAGGAGCAGGAAGGCTGACGTTTCGGGCCTTGACCCTTCTTCAGAAATGGGGGAGGGGAAGGGGGTTCTGAAATAAATAGGGAGAGATGGGGAGGCGGATAGAAGATGGATAAAGGAGAAGATAGGTGGAGAGGAGACAGACAGGTCAAAGGGGATGCAGGATTTAAAAATCCCAGAGCATGGCACAAAAGGGTGGAGATGCACAAGAGACCAGAACTGGAGCAACGCAGAGATCCCAGAGGGTGGACGGATTCCAGGAGATTATAGCAAGGTCAAGGGTCAACTTCAGCAACAAGGACGAGAATTTTGAAGTCGGGCTGGTGCGAGACCAGGAGTCAGTCTATTCCAGCAAGCACAGAAGTAACAGATGAACAGGGCTTGGCATTGGCAGCAAAGGTCTGGATGCATTTTGCTTTACCAAGGATGGGAGACCAGTCAGAAATGCATTGAAAACTGAAATGCATTGAGTCTGAAGGTGACAAAAGCATGGAATGAAGGTTTTTGCTAGATCACCATTCACCCCACTTCCAACTTTGGCTTTTTTTTCCCACCTTGTACAGCACTTGTAACTTTTGGCTTTTTATCTCGGCTCCATAACAATGGATCAGAAAGCATGGATCACATGATGTAGATGACAATTTAATATACATCGGGCAGTATGCTTAATAATATTCGGTATGCATCCTTATACTTAGCTGGCAAGAGAAGGCCGGTGACACTACATCATCATGTGCCAACTGATGGCTCATGGCAGTGTCAAATATCACTGACATCTTCATTACCCATTCAGTTACCTTGTTCAGCCAGTATCATATTCAGCACCAGCTCCCTAAAATAACGACTGTTGTCTTAAATTATAGATGATGCTTTATAATGAACACCGAATGTTTGGCAGTGGGGTTGGAGGTAATAATTTTGTCTCGGAGGCACACTGCTGGCATCTGCAAATCCCACGACTGCCATTTTGGGTGTCATCAAGGCTGCTCCATTGACCCCACATCTTAAACAGACTTCCAGGGATGAATATTATTCCAATGTTTCAAACAAATACCCCAAATGCTGGGACGGGGGCTTCAGTTAACTGGAGCAACCTTGGAGTCTCTTTTGATCCTCAGCCCCTGACTTTCGCGTCATTACCGAGGCCGTCTCTTTCCACCTCCAACACATCGCTCCACTTGGCTCATGCCTGAGCTCATCTCGTGCTGAACTTCTCATCCGTGCCTTCGTTATCGATGCTTCCAACATATTCCTGGCTGACCCCACACATTCTACCTTCTCTGATCAAAACGGGAGCTGCCGGAAAAACTCAGCAGGCCTGGCAGCGTCCGTGGAGAGAAAGCCTTCTGTAATGCCATGGTCATCCAAAAACACAACCGCGTGTGTCTTAACTCACACTCTTTCAGTATATTCAAGTTAGAGATTAATACATTTCTGATTGCAAGGGATATACTGGGTTATGGGAATGAGGTCAGCAAAAGGCATTGAAGTATTTGATCGGCAATGGTTCTACTGAATAGCAGGGTAGGCTGGATGGGCTAATGGTTCAATACTTTGCTTTATACCTTGGACATTTCATTACTTTTAAGGTGCGATATAAATATGAGGTTTCTTGAGAGACTGGAGAACTGAATTAGAATTAACTTTATTGTCACTGTGAATACAGTGAAAAGTTTACAGATCGCTACTTAACAGCACCATCTTAGGTACAAGGTACCGAGGTACAGATTCTTGAGTACAAATTCTTAGGGAAAAAAAAATTAGAAAATAAGGAAATATAAAGTCCAGCATTACAGTTCTTCAAAAGTATAAAATCATAGTAACGAATTACAAAAATAAAGAGATAAAAAGTTCAGAATAATAGTCCTTCCACAATAATACAATAAAGGGATAAAGAGAGAAATTCAGAAGAAAATTAACAAATAAGCTGAAGAAAGATTTAAATTTTGAAAATACCTTTCGCAATCCCAGAACATCCCAAACGCTTTAAGCCAATGAAGTCTCTGGGTTGCAATACAGCACTCACACAGCAAGGTCCCACAAATTGCATTGGGTTGCTATCCAAAATTGGACACATATTCCCCAGGACATTGGAGAGAATTTCCTCCCCACACTTGGAAACAGTATCATGGGATCTTTACGTGTACGTGACAAGAGTCATAGAATCCCTACAGTGTGGAAACAAGCCATTCGGCCCAATAAGTCCACACCATCCCTCTGAAGAGCATCCCACCCAGACCCATTCCCCCACCCCTGATTTCTCCATGTCTAACACACCTAACCTAAACATCCCTGGGCACTATGGGCAATTTAGCACGGCCAATCCACCTACCCCGCACATCTTTGGACTGTGGGAGGAAACCGGAGCATCCAGAGGAAACCCACGCAGACACGGGGAGAATGTGCAAACTCCACACAGACAGTCGCCCAAGGCTGGAATTGAACCCAGGTCCCCGGTGCTGTGAGGCAGCAGTGCTGACTACTGAGCCACCGTGCCGCCAAGGTGGACAGTTCATCTGAGAAATGGCACCTCCAACAGTACAGCATTCCCTCATCATTGCAGTCAAATGTTGGCCTTAATTGTTGATGTAAGTCCAGAATGGGACTTGTTTGCATGGCCATTTGGCTCAGGCAAGATCAATATCAGGTGAATTGCAGCTACTACTGTTGACATAAGCGAAGCATTGATGAATGGGAAGGTTTTTATGCAGTGACGATCTGTCCCTTTTATGGAAAGGTGAGTAACTTGAGGACAGAGACTGGAAAATTGGTTACGTTTCTGAAGAAAGATAAGGTGATTGTTTTCAACCACTGCAAGTTGTTAAGATCTGGAAAGTAACTGTTTGAAAAGTTTGTGGAGGCAGATTCAATAGTAACGTTTCAAAAAAGAAGTAAAAAAGAACTGTGGACTCTGGAAGTCAGAAACACAAACAGAAATTGCTGGGAAAACTCAGCAGGTCTGGTAGCATCTGTGGAGAGAGAAACAAAGTTGATGTTTCAGGTCCAGTTCTGAAGAAGGGTCACTGGACCCGAAATATTAACTCTGTTTTCTCTCCATTCATGGACTGGGGATGGGGCCATTCAAAGAAAGAGCAATCATCGTCCTTCCTGTCGCTACAGCAGATAAAATAAGGCACAATCACATAGAGCAGAGGCACTCATTCGCACAGAGGATGTATGGGGGTCCTGAGCCCAAGCTACTCAGAGCCCAATATACTGTGACCAACAGAGGACAATGGGACTATCTGAAGACTTCTGTTGCTTCCAGAACAGAGGGTGGGAAAGGTTTTAACAGGGAAGAGTCATTCCTAGACTGGCTCTTCTCAGGTCTGAAACAGATGCAAGCACAGGAAGGAAAGGGGTCAAAACAGAGTGGGAAATTTTGATCATGACTTGAAATGTTGTGCGTAATTGACAGAGAAGATGGTCCTATTGAGGACTGTCTTCAACACCGGTGCTTATCTGACAAAATGGGATATTTCTTAGGTATATCTTCTCCGCAAAAAGGACAAACCCAAACTCACCAATTACTGCCCCATCAGTCTCCTCTCGATCATCAGTAAGGTGATGGAAGGTGTCAGTAACAGTGCTATCAAGCAGCACCTGCTCAGCAATAACCTGCTCAGTGACGTCCAGTTTGGGTTCCGCCAGGACCACTCAGCTCCTGGCCTCATTACAGCCTTGGCTCAAACATGGACAAAAGAGCTGAAATTAAAAGGGGTGATAACAGCGTCTTGTCCTTGACATCAAGGCTACATTTGACCAAAGGTGGCATCAAGAAGCTCCAGCAAAACTAGAGTCATTGGGAACTGGGAAAAAACACTCCACTTGTTGGAGTCATACCTGGCACAACCAGATGGTCGTGGTTGTTGGAGGTCAATCATCTCATCTCTGGGACATCTCTGCAGAAGTTCCCCAGGGTAGTGTCCTAGACCCAACCACCTTCAGCTGCTTCATTAATGGCCTTCCCTCCATCATAAGGCTACAAGTGGGGATGTTCGCCAATGATTGCACAATGTTAAGCACCATTCGTGACCTCTCAAGATACTGAAGCAGTCCATGTTCATATGTGGTAAGGCCTGAACAAAATCCAGTTTTGGGCTAAAAAGTGGCAAATAACACACACAACACACAAATGCCAGGTAATAACCATCTCCAACATGACAGAATCGAATCTTCACCCCTTGACATTCAACCACATCAACATCACTGACCAAAAACTTAACTGGACCTCACTAGATAAATATTGGTGCTGCAGGAAACAGGTCATGGACTAAGAATTTCTACAGTGAGTAACTCAAATCCTGACTCCCTAAAGCTTATCTGCCATCTACAAGACACCAATCAGGAGTGCGGCAGAATATTCGCCATTTGCCCGAATGAGCACAACACCAACAACACTCCAGAAGCTTGACACTATCCAAGACAAAGCAGTCTGCTTAACCGGTGCCCTATCCACCACCTTTAAGATTCACACCCTCCACAATTGGCACTCAGTAGTAGCAGTGTGTGCCATCTACAGGATGCCCTGCAGAAATACACTACAGCTCCTTTAACAGCACCCAACAAACTGGTGATTTCTAATCCCTTAGAAGGGCAAGGACAGCAGGTGCATGGAAACAAGCCACTCACCATCCTGACTTGGAAATAAATTGCTGTTCTTCACTGCCGCTGGGTCAAAATCCTGAAATTCCCTCCCTGACCGCGTTTTGGGTAGCCCTACAGCACATGGAATGCAGCGGGTTCAAGAACGCAATGTGCCAACAGCTTCTCAAGGGCAACTAGGGACAGGCAATAATTACTGGTTCAGCCAGAGAAACCAATATATCGGGAAAGAATCACAAAAAGCCCTGGCCTTTCACAGCTCTCCACTTCTGTCCAACCTCCAATCTTAGTGACTTACCTACTGCTCGCAGGACACAAGCGCAGCATTCGAAGGGTTAATTCCAAAGTCACATCACAACATTTTACAGATGAGAAAACACAGCTCAAAACAGCAGAATAATAACTTGCTGCAGAATGGCTCCCAGACTGGCTGCAAAATGAACAATTCAGTGGGCTGACATATGGAAACAAGACACTGCATGGCCATTCTGTTCATAGGATGTATGCACATGGGGGCCATTTCCCTTTCATTCATCACGGAGCGTGCTGCCTTTCCAAACTTTCTGCTTTGATGACAAAGGCAATTATCTTTATTTATCAATCAAATTACAGGCTGATGCGGAGTACCTCAGCGTGAAACAGTGAACACAGGCTGTAAACTCGATTTATTCCGTTTTAAGCTGGGCATAAACACTGAGTTAACTGGAACAGTTTGCTCAAACAATGAGGCTCAGCTCACCGGTGGTGCAGTTGCTACGGGCGCACAGAGTGTGGAAGTACACGCGCGGGTCTGCTCGGTCTCAGGTACAATTCCCCGCTGAGTTCCCTACGATTCCCTGCGCTGAGTTCATCGATCTCAGCTGGGTCTGGACAAAGAACCCACATGGGCCTCAGCAATCCTGAGCTACAGAGGTGAAGATAAAAAGCCCACGGTTAAGATTCCCTCTCCTTACTCATTCTGACTGAGAACTGTGTATGGAATCAGACAGCACAGAGGGAGGCCATTCAGCCCCTAAGACCTGTGCCAGCTCTTCAAAAGAGCTTTTTAATGTGCAACCTGTCTGCTCTTTCCCCATCGCCCTGCTAGTATTTCCCTTTTTATTTCAGAAAACTGAGGCATTCGCTATCTTCCTTCCTTTCTAAAGGCACTCCTTAAGACTCTATACCATGCCTTGCCAACCAATCAGCACTCCCTTCTCTCATACAGTATACAAAGGTACGTTCCCTTTACATTGGTATTCTTGCAAATTGTCCTGATGAGTGCAAGACGGAAAGCTTTGGCAAAATATATGTGTTTTTTCAGCAAGATGCAAGCTCTGTACTATCAAACAACTATTTATATTCCTTTCTCAAGCATTTATTTAATTGAAATTTTGAAGATTAGCATTGAATCTGTTGTTGCCATCATTTCAAAACAGCTCCTTGCATTCAATTGAAAATTCTTCATCTCTACTTGCATTCTTTTGCCAATTAGCTTTATTCTGCATCTTATGGGTTATTGACCCTTCTGACAGTGGAAACAGTTTATGCCCTATTTTCTTGATCACCTTCTGTCCTTGACCTTATTAAGAAGGATGACAACAAGAGATACGGGGACAGCACAGGAGAGTGACATTGGGGAAGACACACAGTCATGAGCAAAGTGAATGGCATAAGAGGCTGAATTCCTACTTCTGCTCCTATTTCCTATTTTCCTATGTTGCTCTCTAATCCTTCCACATAACTAAAATCTGACATTCTGTATCATAGAATCCCTACCATGTGGAAACAGGCCGTTCAGCCCATTGAGTCCACATTGACCCTCCAAAGAACATCCCACTCAGCCCCTTGCACTGTCCCTGTAACCCTGCATTTCCCATGGCTAATCCACCTAGTCTGCACTACGGGGCAATTTAGCATGGCCAATTCACCGAACCTGCACATCTTTGGACTGTGGGGAGGAAATCGGAGCACCTGGAGGAAACCCACACAGCCACGGGGAGAATGTGCAAACTCCACACAGATAGTGGCTCGAGGCAGGAAAAAAAATTGTGTCACTGTAGGCAGCGGTGCTAACCACTGAACCACTGCGCTGCCCCTGTAAGAACAGAGAGAGAGAGGGAGAGAGAGAAAGAGAGGTGTGTGGCATGTGTGCATGCAATGCATGTGAATACGCCTGCGATCTCTGATTTAATCAATATTCAGAGAGCTGAGCTTGCACTGGACTTGCTGGAGCACTGCAGCAAGCCTGAGACAGAGATGTTGGCCAAACCTGATGTAGGTCAGTGGGCGCAGGGCTGATGGGATATGTCGCTGAAACAGTCATGTTCATGTCCTCAAGAATAGCGCCCAGGTATTCAGACTACACCACCCCTGCTGCAGATTGTTCCCTGGCATAACACAGTCACTCACACCTGAGAGACAGAATAGAGGATAGGCAGCCCAATCCCCAGAGCTAAGAGCTTTGAGCAATGTCTGGATAATGACAATGATTCTTCCCCTTCGAAAGGGGATGTCTCAGAGATGCTACAGAAGATATTTAATGGAATTGAAAAATTAACTCCCAAGGCTTTGCTTTGATAATACAGGGCAGTAATTCGAGAGGGCACCAGTTCAGATAGATGGGGGCAGTAAAAGGTATTACAGACGTCAGGAAAAATTCCTTGACAATGGGATATTCTGGGATAATGAGAGGAAATTGGACAAAGGGCCCCCTCCATCCAGATTTATCTACTGAACCCATACAACCAAAAAAATGGAAAGTTGAACAAGATACTGGCGGGGTTCAGAAAAGATTTACAAGGATTGTTGCCGGGGTTGGAGGGTTTGAGTTGTAGGGAGAGGCTGAATAGGCTGGGGCTATTTTCCCTGGAGTGTCAGAAGCTGAGGAGTGACCTTATAGAAGTGTATAAAATCATGCAGGGCATGGATAGGGTGAATAGTCGAGTCTTTTCCCCAAGGTAGGGGAGTCCAAAACTAAAGGTCCCGGGTTTAAGGTTCGAGGGCAAAGATTTAAAAGGGACCTAAGGGGCAACTTTTTCACGCAGAGGGTGGTGCGTGTATGGAATGAGCTGCCAGAGGAAGTGGTGGAGGCTGGTACAATCAGAACATTTAAAAGGCATCTGGATGGGTATAGGAATAGGAAGGGTTTAGAGGGATATGGGCCAAATGCTGGCAAATGGGGCCAGGATAATTTAGGATATTTGGTCGGCATGAACGAATTGGACCAAAGGGCCTGTTTCCATGCTGTACGACTCAATAACTGTAAAAAATGGTACCTTGAGGTGGAATGGAGGAAGGTGAAGGGAGACAGAAGAACACAGCAGGGATGGTGTCATTTCTCATTCTGGACAAATAGTACAGCGTATTATTTTTCTCTCTGCTTGGCTTCCTCACCACATGTGGGATTCTTACCTCACCAATACTGCTCTTAAACTCAGGAGGGACTGGGAATGTAATGCAAAACTATTTCCGCTCTATTCCCATGGTTCAGGATTACAAACATACAGTCCACTTATCCACCCTAGAGCTCAGCAGTTAATGAATGCCAATGTTGCATTATTGTAACAAGCATGGAGATTAGACAGACACTCGTAGAGAACGGTGGTCTCACCGCAATTTAATTGCATGTTCCTGCCATGACGACTTTGTATTACCAACTGTCGGATGTGTTCCTCTCGGACTTTACTCAATATTGAAGCCGCTGTCTAAGTCATAACAGTCCATGAATTATTAACACCGCCTTTGAGTTCCGACAGCATCAGCCCCTCACATCTGCGGCAGGTCACGTTTCACCTGGCTAAGTGAGCAAAGCCATTTCCTGAAATTCACCGCAGAACCCATCAGTAACCTCTGATAATGCGGAGGCATTTTTTAAAAAAAATTATTCATTCATGGGCGGCGCTGGCTGGGCCAGCGTTTCCCGTCCATCCCTAGTTGCCCCCTTGAGAAGATGGTGGTGAGCTGCCTTCTTGAACCGCTGCAGTCCACCTTCTGTGGGATTGACCCACAATGCCGTTAAGGGAGGGTTTTCCAAGATTTTTCACCCATCGACAGCTTAAACCAGTCTGTCAAGGAATCGCACACCTCCTGAGTCTGTCAGGGTTTCGTGCGAATGGTCAATATGAAGGGCTCTCGGCGTAAATCAGCTCCTAATCCCCCCCAGTGCTGTTTAAGAGAGAAAAGCACTAAAGGTGTCCCAGTCAATGCTTGCTCCAGATCACCTGCCTAAAAGCGCTATCAGAGATAGTAGGAACTGCAGATGCTGGAGAATCTGAGATAACAAGGTGTGGAGCTGGATGAACACAGCAGGCCAAGCAGCATCAGAGGAG
>NC_063341.1:4455211-4482362 GCF_021869965.1 Rhincodon typus
ATTATCTCAGACTCCAGCATCGGCAGTTCCTACTATCTCTCAGTTAGAACTCAGTTCTTCATAACTGGCATGAAAGTAAAGTCACTCACTCTCTCTCTCTTTTTAAGAGGAGAAACAGTAACATTCAAAGACTGTGCATAAATAAAGCTTCTAACCCAAGCCAAGACTGAGGTCCAACTGACCAGCCACCAAATTAAAAGGTGACCACAACCAACAATAATGTATTATCATCAGAAAGTGTCAAAAGATTTTTGTGAGAAATTTGCCACATTTCACCTTTCGGTTTGGACATCGATCTGCAAACTTTGTGCCTCTTTTGCCTGTACATTTTCCACCTGCAATATTTTTAAAAAGACTTGATTCTGTCAGGTTGGACCATTCTATTATGAACGAATATGTGAGTATTGGATTTAAAGGGACCATTGGTTAAGTTTTCTTATTAATAGTAAATCATCTTGTTTTTTTTTGCCATGTGTTGGAGGATAGGTTTGCTGTGAGATTTAAGTTATTTTGGTTTTCTTGTTCATTGATGAAATCTGGCGCAAGTTTCTTTTAACTTAGATCGTGGTCACAGGCAGGCATTAACCATCCCCCAGATTAAATTGGTCACTTTTCGCACATTAAACAAAAATCTCACGGAATAGAGAGGTCTAACTTTCGGTGCACTCTTGCTACCAGGGGTCACGACAGTGTGAAATTGGGTGGAAGGCGAACTGATACCTGCGGGCAGATCTCCAGAAATATTCTCTGTGGATGTCTACCAGGAGGCAAAGGCTACCACCTAGCCTGCGCTACATGTGCCCTGTCCTCTGGTAGACCAGCTCAAGACTTAAACCAGGTGGAAATGAACCCGACTGCCTCCCACTCTAGAGCGTGGACGAAACCTGCTCTGGACTAAGGTGTGCTGGTGGTCCCTGCCAAATGCTGAATGTTATTAATTCAGCTTTTTGAGACCGAAAGGTTTGAGGTAAAGCTGCCTCGACACCATACCCAAACACTCCCAGGACAGGGACAGCACGGGGTTAGGTATAGAGTAAAGCTCTCTCTGCACTGTCCCCATCAAACACTCCCAGGACAGAGACAGCACAGGGTTAGATAAAGAGTAAAGCTTTCGCTCTCTATTATCCCCATCAAACACTCCTGGGACAGAAACAGCACGGGGTTAGATACAGAGCAAAGGGCTCTCTATACTTTCCCCATCAAATACCCCCAGGACAGGGACAGCATGGGGTTAGAAATAGATTAAACTCCCCTACACTGTAACATCAAACATTCCCAGGACACGTACAGTTTTGGGGAGAAACCAAATTCAGAAATCTAAGTAAAAGATGCTTCAATATGAAAGCATTGGCTGGATTTATATAACACCAGATGTAGCCATTGTGCCAAAATCAGCTCATGGAAAAAGTGATTCAATTGATCAACATTTAAAAGACAAGTTGATAAGTACATAAATAGGAAACATTTGGAGGGATATAGGCTAGGAGCAGGCAGGTGGGGCTACTTCAGTTTGGAATTATGTTCAGTACGGACTGATTGGACCGAAGGGTCTGTTTCTGTGCTGCATGACTCTGTGACTGTGACTCTATGATCCCACTCTCCTTTGCACTTAGCCCTGCAAAATGCTCTCCTTTTCAGGTACAGCTCCAGTTCCCTCTGGAAAGTTATTCCTGAATCTGCCGTCGCCCCATTCCTTCAGGTAGTGGAATTGCAGATCACAGTCCAGTGCAGAATGAAAATTTTCCTGGTTCTTTTGCGAATTACCCCGTTACCCCACGTGGTCCAGTTACCGACCCTCCTGTCAGTAAAATCTCCTCATTGACTCTATCGAGACTCCCGTGAGTTGGAACGTCCATTAAAATCTCCCTTAACCTGGTCTGCTCTCAGGAGAACATTCCTGCTTCAACAGCCTCTCCGCATAATTCCTTGCTCCTGGTAACATTCTAGTAAACCTCCTCGGCAGTTTTTATGAGGCCTTGACATTCAAAAATAAATTGAGCAAGATTTTAAAGCAGGAAAGAAAACATTAGCGTTTGATCCTGGAATCCATTGGTGTCTAAGTGAAGCAAAGATATTCACAAGGAAAGCAGCACTTCCATAGATTCTGATGGCCTTTTTATATATCAAACTTTCAATGCAGTTGTATTAATACAAGACTTACTGTGGTGTCAAGTGCATGGCAGGATAGAACATAAGAACTCATCAGGAGTATGACCCAAGTTTAATTTTCTGCTGACTTTTTTTTTCCCCTGTTAAACTCTTGGTCGACCATTCTCTAATCATTCAAAATGTCTGGTTGGAAGGAAACAAGCCACAGATATTTATTAATTGAAATTTTCAAAGATGCCTGGTAATCCAAGATCCACTGAGTGAGCATAAGCTGCTGTGCCGTAGTAAAGGGATTTGTTCCACTAGATATTCATGAAAGAACAGAGACCTCAAACAGCTGGACAAGTAAATACGGCACCAAAGGAGGGCTCTGGAGTCAAAAACACGGCAGCAGCTGAGAAGGAACCTTGTCAGGCCTGTCTCACGAGATAAAGCCCGAGGTCTTGCAAACCAGGCCTGAGTTTTTAATCTCTCCCTGGGATGCCACTGACCCTGGTCAGGGCCAAGTGAAAGCAAGTTCCCATTGAACTAACACCGGCTTCAGGCATTGGGGACTACCGATGCGTGATTAACTATTTTGAAGGAAGCTAAGGGGCTTTGAGAGGAGAATTGCTGGGGGTTTTGCCCAAGTACAGGTGGCGATACAGTACAGGTCAAATACAAAGCCTTTGCCTCACCCATCATCTCCACTGACATCCCCCAGTTTGGATTTTATCAAAGTTTCAGGGGCAGCCATCTCCATGTTTAAGTAAGGTCATAGAGTCATAGAGGTTTACAGCTTGGAAATGGGCCCTTCTGTCCAATTTTTCCATGCTGCCCCATTTTCACAATTTAAACTAGCCCCGTTTGCCTGCGTTTGGTCCATATCCCTCCGTATCTATCCCATCCATGTACCCCTCTAAATGTTGATTAAATGGAAAAAAATGTACTCACTTCCACCACTACCTCTGGCAGCCCATTCCAAACACTCACCACCCATTGTGTGATAAAATTGTCCCTCTGGACCCTTTTGTATCTCTCCCCTCTCATCTTAAACCTGTGCCCTCTAGTTTTAGACTCCCCTACCCTAGGAAAAGCTGCTGACTATCTACCTTATCTAAGCCTTTCATGATTTTATAGACTTCTACGAGGTCACGCCTCAGTCTCCTATGCTCCCAGCCTATCCAACCTCTCCTTATAACTCAAAACTTCCATTCAAGGTAGAATTGTAATAAATCTTTTCTACACCGTTTCTAACTTACTACTATCCTTTCTATAGTAAGACGATCAGAAATGCACACAGCACTCCAAACGTGGCCTCACCGTCACATACAGATGTACAAGGTGTCCTGACTCCTATAGACGATAAACTGTTTGGAAGAGGAACTCCCATTGCTGAATATTATATTTCTGTTGAATGCATCAAATATTGTTTTGCTCTGCACTCTACAACACATTCTCTGTCAATGCTGTCTGGCCTCCAGGATGTCTAAAACCTCTCCTCCTTCACATGAAGAGGCTGGTAGGTAGTTTAGCTCAATCTCACAGCTGCATGGCATTGAAGCACACAATAGAAATTGTGCATTTTCACAAAGCCAAATTTTCCTTAAATTTCAGCCATCTCCAAAACCAAGGTTTGGACTTCAGTCACTTTATAGCAGAGGGTCCAATCAGGAAGGAGGGGAGAAAAGGAGAGTTTCCCACCTTGGCTCATGGAAGAAGAAATATTTGACTCAAGGTGAATCACTGTGCGTGTTAACTACACAGCAACAGCAATGAGCATGGCAATAGGACAGTGCAAACACACAGGAGCAATTGAGAGAAGAGGCTACATTAGGGTCAGAATTAGATAAATACTGAAGAAAGAACACTATTTCTACAACTTGCCCCATCCTGTACAATGTGTTACCCCTTTGCCTGTTAGCATGCCAGTGTTTTGCACAGAGACGCAGCAAAATGACTTGGGAGTATTCCTGTCACTATACTGTTGATTTAGTGCAAAAGCAGTGTGTCACTGAAGCTTTCTAGAATACTGCCCCTCACTGACTATTTTTCTGGCTATTTTTTAGCCTCCATCCCATGCTTGGCTACAGCTTCAAAGACAGCAGCAGTGGTTCAGTTGCTCTTAAATTTTCTTCTGTGAACTCGAACACATCGGATGTCACTTGTTCTACACAAGAGAGCGTCATATTCACTCCTGACCCCATCTTTTCCCACTTTCCCCATACATGCACATTCCAACTGGAATGCCAGAGGACTAGAGAATTGCAAATGAGTTTGTTTAAAGAAGGATGCCAGGATAAATTCAGCAGTTACAGCCCAGTCAGTTTAACCGTGATAACAGAGGAAGCTTTTGGCAATGATAAATTAGTCAAAATTAATAGTCACTTGGCATAGGGAGGCTAATTAAAGGAAGCTGGCGAAGGTATTTTAAGGGAAAATTGGTTTTTTTTTTAGAAATAATTTGCTTGAGTTTTTAAGAACAGAGAGTAAGAGAAGGTTGATGAAGGCAATGCAGTTGGCATGGTGTAAGTAGACTTCCAAAAAGTGCTTGAAGAAGTGTCTTACAACAGATTTGTGTGCAATGTTAGAGCTCATAGAATAAAATAAAGTCAAAGGGAAACAAAATCAGTTGAGTGATAAAAGCAGAAAATGGTAGTTTTCAGACTGCAGCAAGGATACCTCAGGGTTGGGATAAGTACGTCTGCTCTTCCAGATGTGTATTAATGACCTAGGCTCAAGTGAACAGGCAACAACTTGAAAATTTTCAGATAGGGTCAAGTTTCAAAATTTGCCGAAGGCACTTAATTTGGAAAGATTATGAACTGTGAGGAGGATAGGGTTAAACTTTAACATGACACCGAGAGGTTAGTAGAATGGCTGGGCAACAGGCAGACGAAATTTAGTACAGAGAAGTGTGAAATGATTCACTTTGGCAGGAAGAACACAGACAAAAACGTCACAATTCTAAATGGGAGCATTGGAACAGAGGGACATGTGAATAAATCATTGAAGGTGGCAGAACATGTTGAAAAGTGCAGCTAAACAAAAACTATAAGGGTGCCTGGGTTTTATAAAGAGGGGCAGGAACCTATCATAAACCGATAACTCACTAATCCAGCCTCGACTGGACTATTGACTCTTGTTCAGGGCCCCACAATTGATGAAGACAGTGAAGGCATTAGAGAGGGCGCAGGAAAGAATCACAAGAAAGATTCCAGGGATGAAGAACTTCAGTTACACAGACAGATTGGAGACAGCCTCCCCTATGGGAGGAGGAGACTGAGAAGAGATTTGATCGAGGTATTCAGAATCCTATAGGTTCAGATGAATTAGATGGTGAAACTCTTCTCCTATTGATGGAAGAATCACCAACAAGAAGATATTGGTGTCAAGTGGCTGTCAAAAGAAGCATGGCAATGTGAAAAGAAACCTCTTTATATAGGGAGTGGTTAGAATGTGGAATGCACCATCTGAGAGTGCAGTGGAAGCAGAGCCAATAATGCCTTTCAAAGGATTCACAATCTGAAAGTGGAAAACGTGCAGAGCTGTGTGGATATGACAGGGGAGTGGGACGAGGTAAATTGGTCTTGCAGACAGCTGGCGCAGATACATCAGGCTGAATGGCCACTTTTATTGCTGTAACCATTCCACGTTTACCAACTTGAATTTATTTTATAGAAATATAGTCATGTAATGTGGTTAAAATCATGAATAATTCAGTCTCAATCACTTCAAAATTAGTTGTTCATGAAACTCTTGAATTAGTGCAATGATACTTGCTAACAACGTTTAGACCAAAATATTGATCTCCAAACTCCCATCTCTCTCTCTCTTTGCAAAATTCAGGCTTCAGGAAAAATATTATATTTTGTTAGTATGACTGTTGTATCATTACCCTGGAGATGACTCACCATCAGAATCAGGGAGACGACGGTCCTACATCACCAGGAGAAACAGAGACAACACTCTCAGGCACGACCATCAGAATCAGGAGCAGGACTGTCTCAGACAATGAAGGGTTATTTTGAACCAGAAATGTACCCTGTTTTTCTCCACAGAAGTGAATTCTCAAATGTGATATTTTTACGTTTCAGATTTCCAGCATCTGCAATATTTTGCTTCTGTAATATTGTCACAAAATACCCTATGAATCAGCAACAGCCCTGTCAGCCAGACAATGTGAACCGGAGCTATCATTGCCCTACAACACAAGCAGAAATACTCAGAGGGAGTGAAGTCAAAATAGATTAGTTAGAAAATAGAACCATTTATAGTTCTAAATGGCATTTAATGCCCTTATTAGTCTACTTTCAACAATAAAAACATTTTGGCAATGCAATGTACAAATGTGCTCTAATAGCCTTATACCATACTGTCCACTGTGGTATGTTTCTGCTCCAACCACATCTCTCAACTACAGATCTCTTTTACACTCCAAGATTACACTAGCAAAATTACCTGATAACCTTGGTTAATATACTTCCTTTTCATTAATGAACTGGATTTGACATGGCAAAAACCTCAACGGTCTTTTGATTATCGATCTTGTTGTTCAGTATGTATTGCATTTTTGATTGAAATCTAAAGCCTGCATGACAAGGTATATTTCACTTCAATCATAACTTCCCATCCTGTGTAGACCATAGTGACAATTGTCTGAATGGAGGACTGAAATCTCAACTGCCCAACTCGGGATTGTTTGATGAAGAGGCCTAAGAAGTTCAGTGTAATCTCATCAAAGTGTAATTCCTTATTGTTGACACTGAGTCTCCTTTAGCTACATAAGGGCCAAATCTTCTCCACTTGAAGCATCAGAAGCCAAACGTACAATGAGAGAGAAGGGTGGCACGAGGTCGTAATGGTTAGCACTGCTGCCTCATGCACCAGGGACCCAGGTTCAACTTCAGCCCAGGGTGACCGTGCTTGGAGTTGCACATTCTCCCCATGTCTGATTGGGTTTCCTCTGGGTGCTCCAGTATTCTCCTATGGTCCAAAGATGGGCAGGTTAGGTGGATTGGCCATGCCAAATCCCTCTGTAGTGTCTGGGAATGTGCAGGCTATGTGGATTAGTCATGGGAAATTCAAGGTTACGGGGGTGGAATGGGGGAGCTGGGTGGGGTGCTCTTCGCAAGGTCAGTGCAGACTTGATGGGCCGAATGGCCTCTTTCCATGCTGTATGTGTTCTATGGCTGTAAGATGTATGTCGTGATTGTGGAAGTCCTGATGCACGGATCTACATGGGAATTCGTCAGAATGTCTGAACTTCCTCTGCTCCCTGGGACCCTCTACTAATGTTTCTGACTTGGAGCTAGAGTCAGCAACTTTGGGCAGTTCCTCAGTGCTTCCCTGATGGTTCCCAGGAAATATTAGACTGGTGAAAACCTAGTCAAACATCCGGGTAACTCCACAAACATTCCCACCCAGAATCATCTCAGCACTGCCAAGCCCCTGACCACATCCATCACCACAAATCCCGTCCACCCAACATGAGACTACCAGACCCCACCCTATAATCAAGTTCCAATTACACCCCCCGAACCCATAGTCACTCCCCTGACCGGAGCCTATCCTATTAGACAAAGTTCTAATAATCAATTACTTGTCAAGGATTGTTCCATGCTGTAGATTAGTTTCTTTTAAACAGTAAACACACACTGACAGTTAAGAAGCAGAAATTACAACAAACCACTGTGGATGCTGGAAAGTTCTGAAGAAGGGTCACTGGACTTGAAACATTAACTCCGCTTTCTCTCCACAGATGCTGCCAGACCTGCTGAGTTTCTCCAGCGATTTCTAATTTTATTACAGAAAACCAACTGATTTGAGGGCATGCAGCTTTCAGGCACGCAGCAGGCCAACTGCCAGGCAGAGTCCCAACAGGGTATACATGGAATCCATAAAAGGTAAACACTTGTAAAGGCAAGGTACACATACAATAGACCCAACTATCTCAACATCCCCCAGCCAGAACCAGCTATGGCTTGGACACTCAAATACTCGCCCCATCCCCAACCCCTGATCATCCCCACACACCCAACCTGAGAACACCCCATCAACATCATCACCCAGTTACAATCCCAATTATCCAATGACCTCACCCCACACCTCACCAAACTAGCCTCCCAACTGGACCAGACTACCCCAGCCAACCTGTTTACAACCCCAGACTGCCTGCCCTCCCCACCCACTAGCCCCAACCACAGGCAGACCTGACCACGTCCTCAAATGGACTACGCTGCCTAGCCACTTGGCTGCCCTCCTGATCCAACCCAATGAACCCCCTTCCCTACCAACCCAACCAACGTCTTCAGGCATGACCTGACCTGATGCAACTACACCCCACTGCAAGACTCAACCTCTCCAAATACACCCCGAATTGATCAAAGTACACCACTAAATCAACCCGTCTACCCCACCAACACAACCAATACAACCAATTACATCCTCCTATCCCCAATATACAGTTGTTATGCTCAATGTCCCAGTCACCATATTAAATAAGAACACTGTATTGTTTCAGTACTGCAGTACACTCGGCTGTTTTGCTTTCAACATTCTTCTCAGCTACTTTCTTCAGTTTTATAATCAAATCATAAAATCCCCACAGTGTGGAAGCAGGCCATTCGGCCCATCGAGTCACACTGACCCTCCAAAGAGCATCCCATCCAGACCCACACACCCTTACCCTGTCCCCACAACCTTGCATTCCCCAGAGTTAACCTACCTAGCCTGCACATCCCTGGATGCTATGGGGCAATTTAGCATGGCCAATCCACCCTAACCTGCGCATCTTTGGACTGTGGGAAGAAAACGGAACACCCACAGGGAGCCCAGCAGACACAGGGAGAATGTGCAAACTCCACACAGTTTCTCTAAATTAAACATCTAATCTCTGGTTCCTACTTCAGGTCTAAATACAGACAGTGTTTCATCAATCTCGACTTCAAATGTATTATACCCATTGTACAGCCACAGTTTTAATGTGTTTCCTTTTACTTTTCTAGGCTGGTCCTTAACGTTCAATGGTACACCTAATGTGGTATTTTCAAATTGTTGAGTCTTGTACTTCATAAACAAGTGTGTTTCTGTAACTGATAATACTTTGACAATCAGGGGTCACAGTCTATGGAAATGAGGTAGGTCATTTTGGACTGAAATGAGGAGAAATATCTTCACTGAGAGACTGGGGACTCTATGCAATTCTCTGCCACAGAAAGCAGTTGAGGCCAAAATGCTGAATGTTTTCAAGAAGGAGTTGGATATAGGTCTTAGGGCTAAAGGGAGGAGAAAACAAAGACAGCGCACAAATTCGGATGTTCAGCCATGACCATATTGAATGTCAGAACAGGTTTAAACAGCTGAATGAACACAGCAGGCCAAGCAGCATCATAGGAGCAGAAAGGCTGACGTTTCGGGCCTAGACCCTTTTCTGATGTGTTCATCCAGCTCTGCACCAATGTATTTGCACAAACTGACTTTAAGCAAGCCACTTATATGCCCTTTTCATTGAGACATCATACTGATCATGTTCATTACCTTCTGCATCTCGAGCTGTTTTACAGCAGAACCAAAGTTAGAATGTTCAGTTTGATAAGTTGCATGAGTCCCATATTCCACTGTAGGTGCACAATATTCCTACCTGTCTAGATTATGTTGAGTTGGTGAAAATTTCTACCTCAAGTACTTCTATGGTACAAATAATTGTTTGTTTAGCAAGATCGAATCTATATAGCAATTCATCATGCTCTTGCACCACAAGGCCACACAATGGCCTGTCCATGCTTCAAGACTTGCAGTTGCATTCTTACTAAAATTCCACAGATACTCACAAGATTTGGACAGCATGGTGGCTCAGTGGTTAGCACTGCTGCCTTACAGAGCCAGGGGCCCAGGTTTGACTCCACTCTCGGGCGATTGTGTGGAGTTTGCACATTCTCCCTGTGTCTGCGTGGGTTTCCTCCCAAAGTCCAAAGATGTGCAGGTTAGGGTGGATTGGCCACGGTAAGTTACCCAAAGTGTTCAGGGATGTGTGGATTAGGTGGGTTATAGGGGGATGGATCTGGGTGGGAAGCTCTGAGGTTCAGTGTGGACTTGTTGGTCCAAAGGACCTGTTCCCACACTGTAGGGATTCTATAAGCAAGGTATTGGTAATATTCGAAAATGCACCTAACTAACAATTGTGCCACACAGTCAACGACAAAATCTGGCAATAGCGAATCTAACCATCCTCCTTAGCAATTCAATAGCATCACTATCACTGAATACCCCACTATCAGCATCCTGGGTGTTACCATTGTCCAGAGGTGAACATGTCCAGCCATATAAATACTGTAGCTACAAGAGCAGGCTAGAGGCTAGAAACTCTGAGGTAAGTCATTCATCTCCTGACTCCCCAAAGCCTGTCCAATCTACAAGGCACTCCCCACTTGCTCAGAGGGGAGCAGCTCCAACAACACTCATGAAGCTTGACATTATCCAGGACAAAGCAGCCCGCTTGCCTAGAGACCCAACCACCGCATTAAATATGAATTCCCTCCCTCCACCGACACTCAGTGGGAGAAATGTTTAGCGTTTACAAGATGCATGGTCATAAATCGCCAAGGCTGCTTTGACAAATCCATGACCTCTACCACTTAGAAGAACAAGGGCAGCAGATACATGGGAACACCAACTCCTGCAAGTTCCACTCCAAGCCACTCACCAATCCTGACTTGGAAATAAATTGCCAATCCTTCACCGTCGCTGAGTCAAAATCCTGGAATTCACTCCTTAACAACATTGTGAGTCTACCTACAGCACATGGACTACAGCAGTTCAAGGATGCAGCTCACCACCACCTTCTCCAGGGGCAACTAGGGATAGGTAACAAATAACAGCCTTGACAGTTCTGTTCACACCCCATTAAAATATTAAACAAGATCATATGCTGTTGTATCATTCTGATCTTTTAGAACAATAAAGTGAGATGGATATTCCTTGGAACTAGAGCAAAGTATAAGATTAATCGTGTCGACTGCCTCAAATTTTGCATTGTATTATTAAAATGATATTTGACCAGAGAGATTAAACATCGATCTTCGATGGAAGACAGCTTTGACCTTTTTCAAATCTCTCGTATTAATCAGCAATCTCACTTTAAGAACACACGTTGCTTCAGTAGGGTATTTCTATCCTGACTGATAATTGCATGTACCATTGTGGTGAGAAATTCCAACTGTATGACTGCGCAATTTCATCATGTGATCTTCATCAAACTCTCAATCCCAATCATTCTTTGATTTTTGAGAAATGTTCTTGAGCTCTGTGTTTGTATCTTCACATCATTTATCAAGAACAGTGAAATCTAAGCTATTTACAAGTGATGCTCCTGTATATGAAAGACAGTTGATGTGCTGTTCACTGAGTTTCACCTCCCTCTACTATAGGTCTTTAGATGGGTCAGGTTCCCACATATCTGTTCCTCATGATGGATCCAATTGTAGCTGCCCAATTATGGCGGAATGGTGGCTCAGTGGTTAGCGCTGCTGCCTCACAGCACCAGGGACCCGAGTTCGATTCCAGCCTCGGGCGACTGTCTGTGTGGAGTTTGCACATTCTCCCCATAACTGCGTGGGTTTCCTCCGGGTACTCCGGTTTTACAGGTTAGGTGGATTGGCCATGTTAAATTGCCCGTGCTGTTCAGGGGTGTGTACGGATGTGAGGGCTGGGTCCGGGTGGGATGCTCTGAGGGGTGGTGTGGACTTGTTGGGCCGAAGGGCCTGTTTCCACACTGTAGGTATTCTATAAAAGCCCAGCAATCACCATCACTCCCATACAACAGGTTTCCAAACAAGAGGATGGACTTTGATTTACAAAATTCCAATCTTGCATATTTGCTAACATAGGGTCAGGGGCACGTCTTTCAACATATCGAGGTCTGTTCTGCCAATTCAGATCATGGCTGTTCATCTATATTAACATCATTTTCCCACAATATCCCCATGTCATTAGTTGCCAGAAATCTAGCAGTCTCTGTCTCGAACATACACAGTAACAGAGCTGTCACAGCTCCCTGTTACAAAATTCCAAACATTCACTACCGTTTGTGTGAAGAAATTCCTCTCCTTTTCTGTTCCAAATGGCTCACCACTTGTTCCAAGTCTGCGTCCCCTAGTTCTAAGTTCCCCAACTTCAAGCCAGGAGTAACATCCTTTCTGCAGCTATCCTTGTCTTGCCCTTCAAGAATCTTGTAACTTTCAATGAGATCACCTTCCATTTTTCTCAGCTGGAGAATGCAGGCCCAGTCTCCTCAATCTCCCCCAACAGGACAGTCCCACCACTCCGGTGAACCTCCACTGCGCTCACTTTTACCAAACATTTGGTGGAAAATTTGGCTCATTTCTCTTGTGCAAGTGGCCACCTGGGTTGTGCTAAAATTGGTTTGTGTTTCATTGCTCAGATCCTTTTTTAGGACGGTCTTATTGTTTGACACACATTCAACACTGAAGCCTTTACCTTCTTTCACACGTTACGGTAAACATATGGATCCTTTACTAAACGTCTTGAAGTCTGATTACTCCCAGAATCGTGTCGTTTTGCACTCCATCCTCCACTTTATGACTTTGTGTGAATTCTCACAGAAAGGATCCTCTGTTCCATCCCTTCGAGTTATTGAAATGGGGCCAGTGAATCCTTCACTGCAGATTTCTACGATGAATAGCTCAACCACCACTACCAACGACCAGCACTTCTTCATTGCGCCTGCAAAACACAAGAAGAACTGTGGTCAGAGGTGAATTGGCATTCCCACCTAGTTTACACTTTTGTACCTGGCTGCACTTTATTAGAAAGGAGGCTCAACCTAAATCTGGGAGCTTGCCTCTTTTTTCCCCCCCACCCTCCCCCAGAGGTACCAGGATGCTCCTTGACTATTGAATCCAGATTAGAGAGAATGACCTGCCACCCTGACACCCTCTTGAAACAAGAATACCTGCTGTACCAGTGCCTGGTCCTCTGGAATCCATAGCATACACCTGACCTTGTGTATGATGTCTCCAGTGCTAAGAGGCAGATTCACCTCTACTTTAGTTGGTCCAGGTTTCATTTTGGCAAAAGAAAAGAATCTGACTGACTGATCTCGGAGATCGAATTCTATTTAGCACAGGAGTTGTCCTATCTACTATTGATTGCAATAGTTCAAACAGACTGACATTGCTCATTGCAGTCACTTGATCTCCAATATCCCACTCCTGTGGTTTGGAGTTGGTTACCGCTTTGTCAGTTTGGCTGGAACATCCACGGGAAGCATGACCATAATCTACTTTGGGAGCTTTCCTGTGGTAACTTCCAATACATACTTTTTGGTGAGGGTTTGGAACTAACACTTATGTAGGGGACCTATAACTAACTTACACGGAGAAGGGCTCATGCCCTCAATCTGGGTCCCTATGAAGACCACTTCAATACATTTGAAATCATGTTTGTTCAATTCATGTCATGGGACTCGATTCAAGGTGCAATCCATTCTCTTACAATTCCAGATTACTGTGGGTTTAGGGTCTACTTGACATTTCCCTTCAATTTCTAACACCTTCAGGAGTGTCTAGAATGACCTAATCTGATACTCTCACCTCTAGGAGTCCCTTTGTGGTGGATAACTCCCTGTTAGAACTGAATCTTCTGCTGCCCAATCTGTGCTTTCTAGCAGGATACTATAAAAATAAACCATAAGAGCCGAACACTCTGATGCGGTGTCCTCACTCCTATTCTGTTTGTCAGAAAGGTGTAAATGAAGTTGGTTGAACACGGGCTGTTTTATAGTTCAGAATACATTTATCTTTTCCCGGGGAAGGGGATGAAAATGAGGGTGCAGTAGAAAACATGTATACATTGCATTAGCTGTCACATCACCAGAAGGATCAAAGAGAAAACCGTCATGTGAATCAGGAAACAAAAGGCCAACATACAAAACCATCAACATCAGAAAACAACACTGGCATAAGAAAGGCCTGAGAATCAGAGACAACACCATCACCAGGAAAGAAAGTGAACCAGGAACAAGAATGTTAGATAGCGCCACTAATATCCGTGACAAAGTGACTCACAAATTATAAGCAACATACAGCAGCAGGAGAATCAGAGAAAGCACTGTGTAAGTCAGAGGCTGCACTGTGCTACAAAAATCAGTGGAAACAGATCTTCCAGCAATGTGACAAATCACAGACAGCACCACAACAAAGCTCCATGTGAATCAGGGACAGCACTGTCATATAGCACCATCAGAATCACAGGCAAAACGGAGGTACAGCTCAGTGAGAGTCAGGCTCTACACTGCTGTACAGCACCATGAGAATCAAAAAACACTGGCCTATGGCAACATGAGACTGAGAGGCAACAATGTCAAAAATCATCATGAAAATCAAGGACAACACTGATGTACATCACCATGAGAATCACTGACTTATAGCACCATGGGAACTGAATGCACCAATGGTGTGCAGCAACATAAAAGGCAACAGGAACATAAAGCACCATGAGAATCAGAAACAACACCAAGGTACAGCACCATGAGAGTCAGAAACATGAGACCGAGAGACAACGCAGTCATACAGCACATGAGGATCCAGGCCAACACAGTCACACAGCACAACCAGAATTTCATACAAACCCCCGTTGTACATCTCAGTGAGAATCAAATACTACACTGTTGTACAACACTGTGAGAATGAAGCAAATGCTACCCTACAGAAACATGAGAATTAGAGGTAATACAGTCAAACATCATCATGAAAATCAGACATAACAGACATCTAGCACCATGAGACGCACAAAACACTGTTGTACAGCACCAAGTGGATCGAATGCACCAATGGTGGGCAGCAGCCTTAGAATGAGAGGGATTACTGACGTAAATCACCATGAGAGTCATAGACAACACTGTTGTACTGACCCATGACAACCAGACACAACACTGTTGTACAGCACCGTGAGAATCAGAGACGACATATTCATACAGCATCACAAGAATCAGAGGCAACACTAATACGCGACAAAACGACAATCAGGCACAACACTGTCACACAGCACCATTACAATCGTGGACAAGACTGTCAGACAGCATCATTACAATCAGGGACAACACTGTCACACAGCACCATTACAATCAGGGACAACACTGTCACACAGCATCATTACAATCAGGGACAACACTGTCACACAGCACCATTACAATCAGGCACAACACTGTCACACAGCACCATTACAATCAGGGACAACACTGTCACACAGCACCATTACAATCAAGGACAACACCGTCACACAACACCATTACAATCAGGCACAACACTGTCACACAGTGACATTACAATCAGGCACAACACTGTCACACAGCACCATTACAATCAGGCACAACACCGTCACACAGTGACATTACAATCAGGGACAACACCGTCACACAACGTCATTACAATCAGGGACAACACTGTCACAGCACCATCAGGATCTCAGACAAGACTATGGTACAGCTTCCTCAGAATCAGACTTAACACTGTCATACAGCACGATGAGAATGAGGGACAACACTGTCTTACAGCACCAGAATCTCAGACAAAGCTATTGTACAGCTCAGTCATAATCAGAGGCAACACTGTCATGCAGCACAATGAGAATCAAGGGAAATAATGTCATAGAGCCCCATGAGAATGACAGGGAACAATGTTAGGCAGCATAATAAATATCAGTGAGAGTCCTCTTATACAGCACCATGAGAATCATAGGCATCACAGTTACATAGCGTGATAAAAATCAAGGACAACACTGCTTTCCACCTTCATAAAAAAACAGGGACAACACTGTCATGCAGCATCATGAGTATCTGGGTCAACACTGTCAAACATACCATGAGGATCAGAACAACACAGATTGACAACACAATACAATCAGGGACAACACTGTCAAATACCATCAGAATCTCAGACAAAGCTGCTGTATACCTCAATAAGAACCAGAGGTAACACTGTCAAACAGGGACAACACTGACGTAAAGCCCCATTACAAAGGGATAACACTGTTGTATCGCACCATGAGCATCAGAGACAACAGTGCCACACAACACAAAGACAATTTTTTTTTAATATTCATTCACAGGATGAGGGTGTTGATGGCTAGACCAGCATTTATTGCCTGTTCCTAATTGTCCAGAGAACAGTTAAGAGTCTGGAGTCACATGTATGCCAGGTAAGGATGGCAGTTTCCTTCCCTATTGGACACTATTGAACCAGACAAAGGATTCATGGTCATTGTTAGATTCTCAACTCCAGGTTTTTTAAATTCAAATTACACCATTTTCCATGGCAGGATTTGAACCCAGGTCCCCAGGACATTACCTGGGACTCTTGGATTAACAGTCCAGAGATAATACCAGTGAGCCATCGCCTCCCCTTAGGGACACAACCACATAGCACCATCAGTATAACAGATGAGAGTATTTTACAGCTCCATGAGAATCAGACTTAACACTATCAAACAACATCATTACAATCAGAGATAATATTGTTATACAGCACTCTGAAACTCAGAGGCAACAATGTCAAAAGGCACCATCAGAATCAGGGACAACATTCTCATACAGCGCCATGAAAATCATTGGCCACACCGTCAGGCAGCATGATGAGGATCAGGCACAAGCACTGATGTACATCACCATGAGAATCAGAGGCAACACTGATCAAACAGGACCTTGAGAATCTGTGACAGGACTGTCACAATAGCACCATCAGAATCTCAGGCGAAGCTGTTGTACACCTCAATAAAAATCAGAGGCAACACTGTCAAACAGGACCATGAGAATCAGAGACAACACAGTCATGCACCAAAAAGACTATCAGGGACAATGCTGTCACATAGCACCATAAGAATATCAGACAAAAATATGATACAGCTCAATGAAAACATATGAAACAACACCATTAAAATCAGAGATAACACTGCTGTACAGCACTATGTGAGTCAGGGACAACTCAGCTGTACAGCATAATCAATCGTAGAGATAACACTGTCATAGAACACCATGAAAAACAGGGACAACACTGTCATACAGCACCTTGAGAATCAGGAGCAACATTGTTTCCTGTCATTCTCAAAATGCTCTATGACAATGTCATACAACACCATGAACATCAGGGACAAAACTCTGACACAGCATCTTAAGTATCATAAGCAACACAGCTAAAAAGTGTTATAAAAGAATCAAGGGCAACATTTTTTACAGGTCCATGCAAATTGGGGACAATACAGTCATACAGGACCATGAGAATCTGGGACAACACTGCGATGCACCACAATCACAATGTGAGACAACACTGTCGGATAACACCATCAGAATCTTAGAGAAAGCTGTTATACAGTTCAATGAGAATCAGAGATACCACTGCCAAACAAAACCATGATTATTAGGATAACACTGTCAAACAGCACCATGAGAATCACTGATAAACAAGAAGCAAAACCGTCATATAACACCATGAAAAATCAGAAGCAACACAGTAACACTGCTCCAAGAGGATCTGGGACAACACTGTCATAGAGACGCATGACAAGCAATGACAGAGAGGTCAGACAGCACCATCAGAATCAGCAGTAACACTGACGTATAGCACAACAATTTTACACAGCACCATGAGAATTACAGGCAACACTGTTATATAGGCACAATGAGGATAAGAAGCAACACTGTCATACAGCACCATTACAATCAGGGACAACACTGTCACATAGCACCATCAGAATCTCAGACAAGAATATCACTCACCTCACATGAGGTTCAGAGATGACACTGTCAAACAACACCACTAAAATCAGAGAATGCTGTCACAGAGCACCATGAGAATCTGGGACAACACGATGCAGCACCCTGAGAATGTCAGGTAACAGTGTCATTCAACAGTGACAATACGCTCTTGCAGCACCATGGGAATCAGGGACAACACTGCCAGATAGCATGAGAATCAGAGGCAACCCTGTCATGCAGTTCAATGAGAATCACATGCTATATTAGTCCGGCATCAATGAGAATCAAGGAAATGCTGCCCTACAGCAACATGAAACTGACAATCAACACTGTCAAAAACTGTCATGAGAATCATAGGCAATACTGTCATACAATTCCATAAGAATTGTTTTTTCAAATTTACTCCTGGGGCATGGACATCGCTGGCTGGCCAGCATTTAGTGTCCATCCTAAGTTGCCCTTGAGAAGGTGGTGGTGAGCTGCCTTCTTGAACCGCTGCAGTCCTCCTGCTGTGGGTTGACGCACAATGCCCTTAGGGAGGGAATTCCAGGATTTTGACCCAGTGACAGCAAAGGAACAGCGATATATTTCTAAGTCAAGATGATGAGTGGCTTGGAGGGGAACTTGCAGGGGGTGGTGTTCCCATATGTCTGCTGCCCTTGTCCTTCTAGATGGAAGTTGCCATGGGTTTGGAAGGTGCTGTCTGAGAATCTTTGGTGAATATCTGCAGTACATCTTGTAGACAGTACACACTGCTGCTACTGAGCGTTGGTGGTGGAGGGAGTGGATTCTTGTGGATGTGGAGCCAATCAAGTGGGTTGCTTTGTCCTTTGTCCAGATCTTGTTGCATTTGAACATTGTGTACCATCAGTGAACATCATCACTTCTGACCTTATGATGGAGGGAAGGTCATTGATGAAGCAGCTGAAGATGGTTGGGCCTAGGACACTACCCTGAGGAACTCCTACAGAGATGTCCTGGGGCTGAGATGCCTGACATACCACAACCACAACCATCTTCCCATGTGTCAGGTATGACTCCAACCACCAGAGAGTTTGCCCCCTAATACCCATTGATTCCAGTTTTGCCAGGGCTCCTTGATGCTACACTCAGTCAAATGCAGCCTTGATGTCAAGGGCTGTCACTCCCACCTTACTTCAAGAATTCAGTTCTTTTTCTATGTTTGAACCAAGGCTGTAATGAGGTCAGGAGCTGAGTGGCCCTGGCGGAACCCAAACTGGGCGTCACTGAGCAGGTTATCGCTGAGCAGGTGCTGCTTGATAGCACTGTTAATGACATTTCCATCGCTTTACTGATGATTGAGAGTAGACTGATGGGGCGGTAATTGGCCGGGTTGGATTTGTCCTGCTTTTTATGTACAGGACATACCTGGGTAAGTTTCCACATTATCAGGCAGATACCAGTGTTGTAACTGTACTGGAACAGCTTGGCTAGGGGAGTGGCATGTTCTGGAGCACAAGGCTTCAATACTATTGCCAGAACGTTGTCAGGGCCTGCAGCCTTTCCTGCCTCCAACCATTTCCTGATAATCAGACACAACATTCTTCTACAGCAAAATGATAATAAGGGGCAACACTGTTGGACAGCACCATGAAAATCAGAAACAAAACCAGCAGACAGCAAGAAAAACAGAAGTTTTCCCAACAATTTCTGTTTTTGTTTCTGATTTCTAACATCCACAGTTCTTCAGAGTTTTTTTTCTGTCAGACAGCAAGATGAGAATGAGGGGCAACACTGTAGTACAGCACCATGAGAATCAGGGACAACAGAATCTTACAGCACCATGAGAATCAAATGCAATACTGATGTTCAGTGCAATAAGAATCAGAGGTAACACTGTAGTACAGAATTATGATTAACACAACAACCCTGTTATTTAGCACTGTCATAAAGCACCATCAAAATAACTTATAACATTACCAATGGAATCAGGAACAACACTGCACCATGAGAATCAGGAATAAAAGCATCATAGCACACCATGAGAAACTGGGATAATACTGTCATGCAGCACCATGAGTACCAGAGACACTGCGTACTGTTTGGCTAAACTCAATTGTTTTGGAGTTGGGTGAAAACAGGGAGTTTCAAGGGGTAAGTTGCAAGAAGTAAGTGGTAACTAAACTTAATTTCAGGCCAAATGTTCAAGCTAAATTAGTTCTTTAACCCAGTAACTAAAAGCTGCCACGTTTGACTGGGTGTAGCTTTAGGAGGTTTTTATTGCAAAAATGTACGTTATTCAAAAGAAAATCTTTATACACACAAAGGTACAGTCTTTGCATATGAAGGAAGTAAACCATGGATCTGACATTCCCTGTGGTTACAAAGACCAAAGGATGTTTCTTACTTATGGAGGACACTAGTTACATTTGAGGCATCGATGATACAGTTGAAGTCTCCAGCCAGAGTGAGCAGTCTGGACATTGCTAGCATCAGTGGGAGCTGCTGAAGGGCAGCCAGGCACTCACTCTTACTGTCCGGGTTCTCAGTCCCTCTCAGGCAAAGCTGGTTATCTGAACAACTGGTTTGATCCAGTTCAGAAGTATTGTTTTGTTGGGGGGCGGGAGGGGGGTGGGAGGCTGTAAAAGGGCTACAACCTCAGGGCTGCTTGCTGCTCTCTGAATGCTGCTTGGCTAAAGGAGAGTTGAGTGGAAACAGGGAGTTAGGTGAAACAGGGAGTAGGTGAAGTTGAAATACTGAGTGTGGCTCTCAGTCTCAGTCTGGGCAAATCAGAAAGTGACACCAATTGAGTGCTTCCATTGGAACCATAAGTGATACCTGCCGAGTATCTTCTTACACTGTTTTTTTTTGAATGTGTAATATATTAGCATAAATAAAAGGTAGGGACTTTCGAATATAACAGAAGTATTTGAAAGAAAGGAAGGTCCATAGCTTAACTAATTCTCTTCAAGGGACTAACTCACTTAACCTGGAGAGAAGTCACGATGGGAGACCTCAGACCTGTGGTGTGCTCCTCATGCAATGTGGAAAATAAGGGATGCTTCCAGTGTCCCTTACGGCTACTTGTGCGAGAGGTGTGTCCAGCCGCAGTTACTGACTAACCACTTTTCAGAGCTGCGGGGGGTAGTACTCACTGTGGAGTGTCCGCAATACTGAAATGTCATGGATAGCAAGGTGAGGATTACACACGCAGAAAGGGAATGGGTGATTATCAGACAAGGCAAGAAGGTTCAGGAAGAAACTGCAGGATTCCCCCTGTGGTCATCACCCCTCTCAAACAGACACACTGTTTTGGACTGTGGTGGGGGTCGTGGCCTCTCAGGGGAAAGCAGCCACAGCCATTTTCATGGTACCACGCTGTGCAGAAGGGGAGGAAAATGAGCAGCAAGCTATGGTGATCGAGATTCAATAGTAAGGGGTACAGACAGATGCTTCTGTGGCTGCAGGCGTGAATCCAGGATGGTTATTTGTTGCCAGGGATGTCATGGAGAGACTGCAGGAAATTCTAGAGCAGGAGGGTGAACAGTCAGTGGCCATGGTACAGTTAGTACCAACAACATAGGCAAACAAAGGGATGAGGACCTGAAAGCTGAACATAGGAAGCTAGGAGATAAAATTAAAATGCAGGACCTCAAATGCAGTAATCACAGGATTACTCCCAGAGCTACGTACTCGAGAGAACGGAAGTAAGAGGATAGATCAGATGAATGTGTAACTGGAGAAATGGTGTATCAGGGAGGGGTTTAGATGCTTGAGGCATTGGGACTGTTTCTGGGGAGGGTGGGACCTGCACAAGCCTGATAGGTTGTACCTGGGCAGAGCTGGGAAAAATATCCTCACGGGAGCTTTTGCTAGTTCTGTTGGTGAAGTTTTACACTGGTATGGCAGGAGATTGGGAACCAAATGTAGGCTTCAATGGGAAAGGGAGGTAGAACATTAGTTGGTGATGTAGTCAGTTACTTGGAAAGATGTAATAAATGAGGATTAAAAAGCATCCAGCAAAAGAAATAGAGGTGTTTATACTTCAAAGCACAGAGTATTACAAACAAGAAAGATGAACCAAGTAAGCAGATAAACACATGGCAGCACGATGTTGTTACTTTTATGGAAACCTGGTTAAAGAATAGGCAAAACCACCCACCTAGAATACACCTCCTCCCACCCACCTTCCTGCAAAAATGCTATCCCCTATTCCCAACTCCTTCGTCTCCACCTCATCTGCTCCCAGGATGAGGCATTCCACTCCCGTACATCTCAGATGTCCTCGTTTTTCAAGGACCGCAACATCCCCCCCTCAGTGGTCAAGAACGCCCTCTACCACGTCTCCCGCATTTCGCACAACTCATCCCTCACACCCCGTCCCCGCAATAACAACCAAAAAAGAATCCCCCTCGTCCTCACGTACCACCCCACCAACCTCCGGATCCAACGCATCATCCTCCGACACTTCCGCCATCTGCAATCCGACCCCACCACCAAAGACATTTTTCCCTCCCCACCCTTATCTGCTTTCCAGAGGGACCACTCTCTCCGTGACTCCCTTGTCCGCTCCACACTCCCCTCCAGCCCCACCACATCCGGCACTTTTCCCTGCAACCGCAGGAAGTGCTACACCTGCCCCCACACCTCCTCCCTCACCCCCATCCCAGGCCCCAAGAAGAATTTTCACATCAAGCAGATGTTCACTTGTTCACTTGTAGTATACTGCATCCGCTGTACCCGTTGTGGCCTCCTCTACATCGGGGAAACCAAGCGGAGGCTTAGGGACCGCTTTGCAGAACACCTACACTTGGTTCGCAATAAACAACTACACCTCCCAGTCGCGAACCATTTCAACTCCCCCTCCCATTCTTCAGACGACATGTCCATCCTGGGCCTTCTGCAGTGCCACAACGATGCCAACCAAAGGTTGCAGGAACAGCAACTCATATTCCGCTTGGGAAACCTGCAGCCCAATGGTATCAATGTGGATTTCACAAGCTTCAAAATCTCCCCTCCCCCTACCGCATCCCAAAACCAGCCCAGCTCGTCCCCGCCTCCCTAATCTGTTCTTCCTCCCACCTATCCCCTCCTCCCACCTCAAGCCGCACCCCCATTTCCTACCTACTAACCTCATCCCGCCCCCTTGACCTGTCTGTCCTCCCTGGACTGACCTATCCCCTCCCTACCTCCCCACCTACACTCACCTTTACTGGCTCCATCCCCACCTCTTTGACCTGTCCGTTTCCTCTCCACCTATCTTCTCCTCTATCCATCTTCTATCCTCCTTCCCCTCTCTCCCTATTTATTTCAGAACCCCCTTCCCCTCCCCCGTTTCTGATGAAGGGTCTAGGCCCGAAACGTCAGCCTTCCTGCTCCTATGATGCTGCTTGGCCTGCTGTGTTCATCCAGCTCTACACCTTGTTATCTCAGATTCTCCAGCATCTGCAGTTCCTACTATCTCTGGCAACTCAATATCCCTATTTATAGAGGTTTCAGGCAGGATGGAGTGGGTGACAAGCAAAGCGGGGAGTGGGGGTAGCAGTATTATTTAAATAAACCAATGACAGTTGTGAATAGAAAGGATACACTGAACAGATTAATAAATGAGGCTTTATGGGTTGAGCTTAGAAATAAAATAAAGGGCAGTCACACTACTACGAATAAACTACAGACTCCCAAATTGTGAGAGGGAGATAGAAGAACATTTATGTAGACTAATTTGTAGGAATAAGAAGGCAACAGTTGTAGGAGACTTTAACTATCCCAATATCAACCAGGTTTCAAACAATAGAAGGAGCATTGAAGGTGAAAAATTCATACACTGTGTCCAGGAAAACCTCTTTTTTTGACAAATACGTGACAACCCAATGAGAGCTATTGCAGATTTAGTTTTGGGAAATAAAGACAGGCAAGTGGATGAAGTGACAGCGGACAACCATGTCGGAGATAGTGACCACAATTCCAGTTAGCTTTAGTATTATTATGGAAAAGGATAGAGATAAATAAGGAATAAAAGGTTATAACTGGGGGAGGGCAAATTTTACAAAACTGAGAAGAGATTTGGCTGAGGTAGACTGCTGAAGGATAAATCAATGATAAACCAGAGGGAGGCACTAAAAAGTGAGATCCTTAGGTCACAAAGTAGAACATGTCCCCTCCAAAAATAATCATGGTACTGCCAAATCTAGAGCCCATGGTTGTCTAGAAAAATACAGGGGAAGATTAAACAGAAAAAGAAAGCTTATGATGGTCACAAAAAACTCAACATTGTAGAGGAGCATAGAAAGTACAGGGGTCAAGTTTAAACAAAAGGAAATCAAAGAAAGGTTATGAAAAAATATTATCAAGCAAGATAAAGGCAAACACAAAGATGTTTTACCAGAATATAAAGAGCAAAAAGATAGTTAAGGAAAACGTGGGACCTATCCAAGATGAAGAAGGTAAGTTGTGTGAAGATGCAGAGGATATGAGAAGCATTTTAAATGATTTTTCTCTCTCTGTATTCACAAAGGAAATGGATGATGTGGTTATAGTAATCTAAGAGGAGCAGTGTGAAATATTGGACAAAATAATCATGACGAGAGGGGAAGTGTTGGAGGAGATGGAATCCTTTAAAGTGGATTAGTCGCCAGGGCTGGATGGATTGCTCTCTGGGATGCTGAAGGACACCAGGGGGAAAATAGTAGATGCTCTGTGGATTTCTTTTTCCAATCTTCACCAGATACAGGTGAAGTGCTGGAGGACTGGAGGAATGCAAATGTGGTTCAGGTGTTTAAAAAGGGTACAAAGGAGGTGACAAACAACGTAGGCCAGCTAGTCTTACTTCAGTTGCGAGCAAATTGTGAGAATCAATCCTGAGATATCGGATAAACTGGCACTCAGAGAGGCATGGACTAGTCAGGGATACTCAGCATGGCTTTGTTAAGGGAAGGTCATGCCATAAAAATTTGATTGGATTCTTTGACAAAATGACAAGGAGATGATGGTGAAGCAATGGATGTTGACTATATGGATTTTGGTAAGGCATTACGCATGGTCCCATGTGGCAGATTGGTTGAAAAAGTAAAAGCCAATGGGATACAGGGTAATGTGTTGAATTGGAACCAAAGTTAACTTAGTAACATGACCAAAGGGTAATGGTCAATGTCTGCCTTTGTGAATGGAAAGCTGTTTCAAGTGGGGTTCTGCAGCATTTGATTTTGGGACCTCTGCTGTTTGTTTTACACATTAACAACTTGGACTTGAATGTGGGGGAGCGATTGGAGAACTTTGCAGATGACACAATAATTGGCAGTGTAGAGTTTGGCTGTTAAGCTCCAAAATGATATAGATGGGTTATTGATGCAGACAGGAAAGTGGCAGATGGAGTTCAACTCTGATAAGTGTGAGGTAACGCAGTTACGGAGATCAAACAGTAAAAGGGAACACACAACAAAGTGGAATATACTGACAGGGGTTGATGAAATGTGAGATCTTAGCATGCAAGTGCACAGGTCCCTACAAGGTAGCAGTACAGGTAGATAAACTTGTAAAGAAGGCACATGGAATGCTCTGAATCACTGGCAGAGGTATAGAATACAAAAGAATACAAATAATATAGAATACAAACCCATCCATCTTCTTCCCCACCTATCCGCCCTACCCTTCCCACTGATCAATCCCCACTACCCATTAGCTGCATCCACCTATCACCATCCCGCCTACATTTCCACAGCCCCACCCCTCCTCCCTCTATTTATTTCCCATCTCCCTTCCACCTCCCCATTTCTGAAGAAGGCTCCCGACCCGAAACGTCAACTTCCATGCTCCTCTGATGCTGCCTGGCCTGCTGTGTAACTCCAGCTCCACACTGTGTTGTCGATAGAATACATAAGTAAGAATATAAGGATGAAATTGTATAAGACACTGGTGAGGCCACAACTGAAGTACTATGTGCAGTTCTGGTTACAGGAAGAATGTAAATACTCTCAGAGAGAGTGTACAGAAGATTTATTATGGTGTTGCCAGGACTGTAGAATAATAACTACGACAAGAGATTGGAGAGGTTGGGTTTTCTTAACCTTGGAACAGAGAAGCTGAGTAGCAATATAATTGAGGTATACAAAATTGTGAGGGGTAGGGATAGAGTAGAGAGGAGGAACATGCTTCCCTAGGCAGAGAGTTTAAAACGTGGGGTCATAGAATCAAGGTAGATGGCAGAAGGATTAGAGGGGATGTGACGAAAAACATTTTTCAAACAGAGGGTGGTGGGTGTCTGGAATTCGCTGCCTGAGTTGGTGGTGGAGGCAGACACTGTAAACTCTTTTAAAAAATATCTGGATGTGCACCTTAAGTGCTTAAAGCTGCAGGGCTATTGACTGTGTGTAGGAAGATGGGATTTGAAAGGGCAGCTGAGAGTCTTTAGGTTGGCATGGGCAAGATGGGCTGAATGGCCATTTTGTGCACTGTATCATTTCAGTGCTGCAATGGTGCTATCAGAATAGGAGGCAACACTGCTATAAGGCACCATGAGAACCAGGGACAACACAGTCAGAAACCTCCTGAGTATCAGCATCATCACTGTCAGACAGCACCCTAAAAATCAGCGACAACACTGTCAGACAGGACCATTCCAATCATGGACAACACTGTCAGACAGGACCATTACAATCAGGGACAACACTGTCACACAGCACCATTACAATCGGGGACAATGCTGTCACACAACACCATTACAATCAGGGACAACACCGTCACACAACACCATTACAATCAGGGACAACACTGTCACACAGCACCATTACAATCAGGGACAACATTGTCATATAGCACCATTACAAATCAGGGACAACACTGTCATACAGCACCATTACAATCAGGGACAACACTGTCACACAGCACCATTACAATCAGGGATAACACTGTCACACAGCACCATTACAATCAGGGACAACACTGTCACACAGCACCATCACAATCAGGGACAACACTGTCATACAGCACCATTACAAATCAGGGACAACACTGTCACACAGCACCATTACAAATCTGGAACAACACTGTCATACAGCACCATTACAATCAAGGACAACACTGTCACACAACACCATTACAATCAGGAACAACACTGTCAGACGGCATCATTACAATCAGGGACAACACTGTCATACAGCACCATTACAATCAGGGACAACACTGTCACACAGCACCATTACAAACAGGGACAACGCTGTCACACAGCACCATTACAATCAGGGACCACACTGTCACACAGCACCATTACAATCGTGGACAAGACTGTCAGACAGCATCATTACAATCAGGGACAACACTGTCACACAGCACCATTAC
>NC_063341.1:4487362-4503104 GCF_021869965.1 Rhincodon typus
TTTCTGAAGAAGGGTCTAGGCCCGAAACGTCAGCCTTCCTGCTCCTCTGATGCTGCTTGGCCTTCTGTGTTCATCCAGCTCTACACCTTGTTATCTCAAAACCATAATGGTGTTGTGTGACAGTGTTATCCCTGCCTCTCATGGCGACATGTGACAGTGTTACCCCTGCCACTCATGGTGTTGTGTGACAGTGTTATCCCTGCCACTCATGGTGTTGTGTGACAGTGTTATCCCTGCCTCTCATGGTGACGTGTGACAGTGTTAAGCCTGAATCTGTTGGTGCTGTAGATCACTGTTGACTCTGATTCTTAGGGTGTCATTTGACAGTGTTGTCTCGCATTCTGATTGAGCTGGACTCCAGTTTTGTCTGAAGTTCTAATTTTACTATACAACAGTGCAGTCCCTATTTATCTTTGTGCTAAATGACACTGGTGTCCCTGATTCTTCTGGTGCTGTAGGAGTGGTATCTCTGATGCTCATGGTGAAACAGTCTTATCAGAGATTCTGATGGTGCTATATGACAGTGTTGTCTCCGAATGTCATCGTACTGTAAAACACTCTTGCCTCATCCTCTCAAGGACTCAACACAGTCTCGCAGCACCACGAGAATCAGAGGCAACACTGCCGAACCATGAGAACAAGATCAAATCTGTTATAGTTAGAGACAAAAAAAACTGCAGATGCTGGAATTCAAGGTAGACAAACAGAAGGCTGGAAGAAAACAGCAGGCCAGGCAGCATCTGGAGGAAAGGAGCAGTCAACGTTTTGGGTATTACCTTTCTTCAGGACTGCCTGGCCTGCTGTGTTCTTCAATACTGTTATATATCACTACGAGAATCAGAGACAGCATTGTCACGCAGCACCTTGGAATTAAGGATAAGATAGTCTTATAGAACCATGAGATTTAGGGACAAAACTGTCAGGCAGTACTATGTGACTCAGAGACATTGCTGTACAGCACCGGGCAAACAGTCGTAATGCTGTCACGTTGCACCTTGTGAACAAGAATTGTGAACAATTCTACACTTCAGCATGACCCGGGACTACACCGGTATATTATGGGGTAACTTTAAGAATTAGTAATAGCACTATTATGCAGAACTGACAACAGAACTGTGATATAGTCCCGCAGCAATCAGGGAAAACACTGTATTTACAAACAACCTGAGAATCAGGGACCACACAGACATATAGTATTCTATGTATCCTGTCTAAAACTGTACAGCGCCAAACCAGAGGCAACGATGACACAATTTAATAATGGCAGAACAGACAGGCATTGTTGAAGCTGCAGAGGTGAGTCTAGGAGGGTGCATTGTCTCCCTGGTGCCACAGTCAAGGATGTCATTGAGCAGCTGCAGACCTCCTTGAGGGGAGAGGGGGAACAGTCAGCAAACATGGCCCGTACTGATACAAATGACAGTCAGCAAAAGGGATGTGGTCCTGCAGCCAGTATTTGGGGAGTTAGCTGGGGAATTGGTAACTAGGGTCTCATAAGTAAGAATTTCCAGTTTACTCTCAGTGCAGAACTAAAAGGATAAGCAGCTGGAGTGATGGTGCAGAAAGGAGAGCATTTAATTTCTGGGACGTTCTGGGGCTGATGGGTTGCACCAAAACAGCTAGAGTTTTGTGTAAGATTTGCTTTTGATATTGGCAAGAATTTAAACTAACTGGACAGTGTTGTGGGAACTAGGAGGTAATACGAGAGATGCACAATAGTGGGAGAGATAGGCTTAATTATGATAAGATCCCTTGCTTGCTGTGAACTGCCTGTACCGCTCATAAACAAAGCTTTTCACTATATCTCGGTACACGTGATAATAAAATCAAAATCAAATCAAAAAACAAAGTAAGTTATGAGGTCTGTTCAGAATAAAGGAGAGATTAATAAAGCCTAAATCAGGGTTACTGTGCATGTGTGTGACTGTTCTGAGTGATATAAAAAAAACTGATTAGTTACAGGCACAAATTGAAAATATGATATTGTGGCTATAACAGGTGCGTGGCTCAAGAGAAGGTAGGAGTGGGAGTTTAACATCCCTGGATACGAGGTGTTGAGGAAGGATACAAAAGGAAGTAAAAGAGGAAGATGCTGAGGAAAACAGTGAGAGAGAATGTCTCAGAAGGATCAAGGACTTAAGTAATTTGGCTTGGACTGCAGAACCAAAAAAAAAATTACAATTCCATTGCTCTGGGTTTTCTATGTGCCACTAACAATTGGCAAACATGTAAAGGAACAGAAAATTACAGAGTTGCAAGTGTTCTAGAGTACTTATAATGGGGGATTTTAATTATCCAAATATAGATTGGGATAGTAGTACATAAAGAACAAATAAGACACGAATTCCAGGTATATTCAGGAGAATCTTTCCACTGCATCAAGTTTCCAGTTCAACAGGAAAGGAGGCACTGCTAGTCTGGTTCTTGGGAATGAGGTGACCAGGTGGATCAAGTGTCAGCAGGCGAACATTGAGGGCTATTGTATCGTAAGGTTTAGCTTGGCAGAAACATGGTAACTAACAATGGGCTACTTTTAAACGTATAGCTTAGACACAACCAAGATACATGCCCACAAAGGGGAAAGGTATAACAAAGAAAGCCAGTGCTCCCTGAATGACAAAAAAGAGTAACAATTTTAGATGAAGCAGAGAGAGTATACTTATGACAGATGTTAGACAGGTAATTTAACCAAGAATCTGGCTAATTGTAGAAAGCTCAGAGGGAACATGCTAAAGCAAATAAGAGATATTGAGAGTGAGCATGAACAAGATTGGCAGCTAACACAAGACAATTCTAAAGATTATTAGTAGGCGTATAAATTGTAATAGGCTGGAAAAAGGAGAAGAGGAGCCAATAATGTCTGAAAAGGCAATTTAATCGGGGGAATGGGTGAGGTATTAAATGAATGATTTGAATCATTTCTTTCCAAGAAAGAATTCAATGGCCAAGTCCTGGTGATAAAGGAGGTAATGCAGACATTTGAAAACTTCAAAGATTAATAAGGAGAAGGTATTAGATACATTGTCTGTGTTTAAATATGATAAGGAACCAGAACCAGAACCAGAACCAGATGAAATGAATCCAAAGACACTAAGAGAAATGAGAATGGAAATTTCAGAGGCATGGCCAAAGTTTCTCTGCTTTCCTTGAACTCAGGGATAGAGGACTAGAGAATAGTAGATGTTATACCCTTGCTCATTAAGGGTATGACAATAAGGCCAGCAACTGCAGACTAGACAGTTTAACTTCAGTGGTGGGGAAGCTAATAGAAACTATCATTCAGGACAATGTTAATTACCACTTGGGCAAATGTAAGTTAATTAAGGAAAGACAACATGGATATGTTCAGTATATGTTCACATTTAACTAATTTGTTAGAGTTTTTGAAGAGGAATACACAGAGTTGCTGATGTGGTAGATTTCCAAAAAGGCACTTTGTTAAGAGCACGCATATTTATGGATTATAAGAATTAGAAAATGGACATCCATATACTATTGAATTACAAAGAATTTATCTTACGATTATTAGAAAGTGGAAAGCCAAAAGGTTAAAAGAGACTATAATCTATTCTTTGCTTTCAAATAAAGTAGTGTCCAATGAAGTTCTGGAAAGAGAGAAGTGTAGAATTTTACTACTACTGAGCAAACAGACATGTAAATCCCTAATGGATCTACGATGCTGTCACCTAGCAACAGTGTCTGGACTGAGGTAATAGGTGTTTTATAGGTACACACCTAGAAGCTGTGGACAGTTGCCGGACATGTTCGTAAGGGTTCAGTATAGTCTTTCTCAGTCTGTCAAAGTTAAAGCTTAGGAGCCAAAAGCAGCATTCACTATATCACACTCAGAGAAGCAGTTTGGAAAGACCTGATAAAGTTTCGAATGACAGGACTCCTAACAGCTTCTCTTTTGAATCTGAAATCTTTTCTGAAGATTAACCATCATTCTGCAATCGATAGCAATGTGAGTTCATTGACAATAAACCAAAGGAACTAAAAGAAAACCATCTTATTCTACTTTGAGTTTCGATTCTGCTGTGTGTGTGTGTGTGTGTGTGTGTATGTGTATATGTGCACCTGTGAGAGACATGTCCTTTTAACATATGAATGTATGTGTGCGCTTGGGATTAAAGGATATAGTTTGATTTATATAGTATTTTAGTTGATAACCAATTTGCCATTTGTTTGAAGAATATGCTTTCCTGTAAGAAACATTATTTTTGAGGTTATTGAGAAGACTAGCAGAAGTATTTTTTGTTCATGTCTACAGGATTAGAGAGAGACAAAATGACCATTTTTAGTGATTGAAGAAGACTTTTACACTTTGGGTACTGCTGTTGGAGTAGTGGGGCTTGAGTTCAAGCATTCTCCTCTCATAGGAGACAACAGACTTGGGGACTTGGAGTGGAATTCTGGATGCGGATAGCAGAAGATTGGATGTTGAGTAATGGTAATAGGCAAAGAATAAAAGGAAAATTACCAGGTTTTGCAGATTATAAAAACAAAATGGCATTGGAAGCAGCTATAACCTTTTTTAAAGATGGCAGACAAATTCTTGACTGGGTCACAAGATTTAACTAAGGCTAAGCAAATAGAATTGCCAATAGAGTTATGATTGGAATTTCCTGCAAAAGCTTAGAAAGCAAAGATAATTAACATTCCAGTACAGCATCTGGGATTGATGGAAATACAAAAGAGGCCAGATATTCCAAGTAGTCAGTTATCAGATTTAGTCATAGGGTCATAGAGTCATACAGCACAGAAACAGACCCTTCAATCCAAATCATCCATGCCATCAGGTTTCCCAAACTAAACTAGCCCCATTTGTCTACATTTGGCCCATATCCCTCTAAACCATTCCTATTCATGTATCTGTCCAAATATCTCTTAAATGGTGCAACTATACCTGCATCTACCACTTCCTCTGGCAGTTCATTCCACATACGGATCACCTTCTGTGTGAAAAAGATGTCCCTCGGGTCCCTTTCAAATCTTTCTCCTCTCACGTTAAAAAATATGCCCCTTAGTTTTGAACTCTCCCAAAAAGACCTTTGCTATTCACCTTATCTTTGCCCCTCATGATTTCATAAATCTCTATAAGGTCACCTCTCAGCCTCCAACGCTCCAGTGAAAGAAATCCCCGCCTACGCAGCCTGTCCTTACAACTCAAACTCTCCAATTTAATAATATCGTTCCTACAACAGACCGATCAGAACTGTACATGAGTTATGAATGAGTCACGATTAAAGTAGTTTGAATATTAAAATGAAATTAAGTCGGTCATCAGGAATGGAATTCCAAAACAAAAACAGAGGAAAAGTGCAAGAACTCTGGAATTGAGAAACCTGGAAAAGGAATATGTACTTTAATTTGAACTTCAGGAATGGGAAAAAGGAAACGAGTTAGAACTTCAGAGAGAGCATAGAGGAAAAGAGAGAACATTTTTGAGGCATGAATTCAAGTTTCAGGAGAGAGGAAAGGACAAGGAGAGGGACTTGTCACAAGAATATCCACCGGGAAGGCTGATGTTTGAAAAAGAGGCCTTAAATACATAAGTTTCTTGTCTTCAGAACCCTAGCCATAACCTGAAGTCCAGTAAGGAAACATTTACATTTGTAAAGACCCTACAAAACTTTGAGGAAAAAGATGTGGAGGCATTCTTCATGTGATTTGAACAAATAGCAAAATCAGTGAAATGGACAAGAGGAAAATTGGACAGTGCCATACTGAGCAGTTGACAGGTCGAACACATGAGATTTATGCATCACTGTCAGAACAGGTTTCAATGGGTTATGATTTTTTTTGACTCACTCACGAGACAGGAGCATCATTGACGGGGCCAGATTTATTGCCCGTCCCTAGTTGCCCTTGAGAAGTTGGTGGTGAGCTGCCTTCTTGAACAGCTGCTGTACATGTGCTGTAGGTAGACCACCACAATGCCGTTAGGGAGGGAGTACCATGACTTTAACCCATAGACAGGAAAGGAACAATTATATATTTCCAAATCAGGATGGTGTGAGTGGCTTGAAGGTGGGTGGGGAGGGGGGGTAGGGGGTTGTGTGCGCGGGGGTTTGGGGGTGTGAGGCTGTAAATAAGCCTATTCTGGATGCAAGTGAGTTAGCTTTTGAAGAGCAAAGGCAAAAGTATAGAAACGTAAGGTAACAGCCTGGACAGACTTATAGTGAATTTGAAAAGTTGAAGCAAAGGCAAAGTAAAAGGACTTAAAAATTTGCTACAATCAACAGTTGGAACTCATGTTGAAGACCAGAAGATTGAAACAGCTGGAAAGGCATCTGACAATTTGGGGCATGTGGGGTGGCTCAGTGGTTAGCACTGCTGCCTCACAGCACCAGAGACCGAGGTTCAATTCCACCCTCGGGCAACTGTCTGTGTGAAGTTTGCATGTGCTCTTCCCACGTTTGCGTGGGTTTCCTCCAGGTGCTCCGGTTACCTCCCACAGTTTCCAAGGATGTGCTGGCTAGGTGGGTTAGCCATGGGAAATGCGACGTTTCGGAATAGGGCAGGGGATGGGTCTAGGTGGGATGTTCTTCAGAGTGTTGGTATGGATGGGCCAAATGGTCTGCTTCCACACTGTATGCATTCTATGATTATGAGCTGAGACATAAGACTGAACTTTGTTCCCATCACCCTCATAAACCTGAGAAGGATAAAACGTGGAAGAGTGAGAGGAAGGCCAGTGGCCTAGATAGAGAAGGGATAACTAACAACACTCTGGGAATTCTTCCTCAAACTGAGGGTGGAAGTAAGGTTCAAAGCTCTAAGTGTTTCCATTGTAACAAAGCTTCATTCAGAATGCTGGAAATTTCATGGGAAGCCCATCGTTTCATAAGAGTGAGTCTGAAAAGGGAGCTGAGAGGGAAAGTACTACAGATCAAATTTTAGCTTTAACTACAACTGTAAAGCTGAAATTAATCATTGGTAAGGGTGCAAGAGAGAGCAATGGGTTAGAGCTTAAGAAACAGGAAGAGGAGCAGGCCATTTGGCCCTGGAGCCTGCTCCACCATTCAACAGGATCACAGCTGATCCAACATTCCTCATATCTGCTTTCCCCATAAACATCGTTTCCCCTACTGATCAATAATCTATCTGTCTTAAATATACACAAGGTCGTTGCTCCCACAGCTCTGTCAGGCAAGGAGTTCCAAAGACTCTCAACCCTCTGAGAGAAGAAATTCTCCTCAACTCAGACGTAAATTGGCACTTCTGTATTCTGACACCATGCCCTCTCGTCCTAGACTCTGCCATGGGGGGAAACATCCTCTCAGCATTTACTCTTAAGATTTCAATGTGATTCAATGAGATCGCCTCTCATGCTTCTAAACTCCAACGAGTAGAGTCCCAACCTGCTCGTAAGACAATCCCAGCATTGCAGGGATCATCCTAGTGAACATTCCCTGAACTGCCTCCAATGAAATAATGTCTATCCTTAAATAAATGGGATCAAAACTACTCACAGTACTCCAGATGTGGTCTGAGCCATGCCTTGCACAGTGGCAGTAAGACATCCTTACTCTTATACAGTAACCCCCTTGAACTAAGGGCCAACATTCCATTAGCCTTGCTGATTACCTGCTGTACCTGTGTGCTAGCAGACAGTGAAGAAGGTTTTCTAAGATTACAGAGGGATCTTGATCAAATGGGTCAATGGGCTAAAAAATGGCTGATGGAATTCAGTCTGAATAAACGCAAAGTATTGCATTTTGGTTCAACAAAGAAGGGTAGGGCTTGAACAATTAATGGTCAGGCTTTGGGTAGTGTTGTAAAACAGAGGGACCTAGGGGTTTAGGAACATAAGTCTTTGAAGTTTGCATCACATATAGACAGGACGGTTAAAAAGACATTTGGCACACTTGCCTTCATTGCTCAGTTCTCTGAGTATAGGAGTTGGGACGTTATGTTGAGGTTGTACAGAATGTCGGTGAGGCCTCTTTTGAAATATTGCGTCCAGTTCTGGTCTCCCAGTTATAGGAAGGATATTGTCAAATCCGAGAGGGTTCAGAAGAGATTTACCAGGATGTTGCCAGGTATGGAAGGTTTGAGTTATCGAGGAAGGCTGGATAGGCTGGGAATTTTTTTCACTGGAGCGTAGGAGGTTGAGAGGCAACCTAATAGAAGTTTATAAAATAATGAGAGGTATAGATAGAGTTAATGGTAGTTGTCATTTTCCTAGGATGGGGGATTTCAAGACTAAGGGGCACATTTTTGAGGTGAGAGAAGAGAGATTTAAAAAAGAAATGAGGAGCAATTTTTTTACACAGAGGGTGGTTTGTGTGTGGAATGAACTTCTTGAGGAAGTGGTGGATGTGGGTACAATTACAATGTTTAAAAGTCATTTGGATGGATATATGAATAGGAAAGGTTTGAAGGGATATGGACCAGGAGCAGGCTGGTGGAACGAGTTTAGTTTGGGATTATCGTCAGCATGGACTGGTTGGACCAAAGGGTCTGTTTCCGTGCTGTATGATTCTATGATTCTAAATAAAGGCAATTTGTCAAAAGAAAAGTTAACTCTCGTTTCTTCAATTAATAGGGTGAAACCCACAACTATATTAGGGGATACGGGAGCTAGACAAACTCTTTTTACTGGAGAAAGACATAATTTTTCCTCCAGAGAATGCATTGAAAGCCAAAGTTTTAATGTATTGAACAAGTGGATGGTATACACCCAGAAAATACCTGTATAAACACACTTGGAGTGTGACTTATTGTCCAAAACAGTGACTGGAGTTAGTCAGAAACTACTCCTGTATGCAGTTGACTTCCTCACAGCAAATGATTTGACTGGGGCAAAGCTGGTAGCTTCACCCCATTATCACACAGCCCAAGTGAGGTTAAAGAGAACGAACAGTTCCAGGTATAAGTTCCAGGTATTTTCCCATCATGACCAGAGCAATGGCTAACAAAGTCTATCGCCCAAGGTCAAAGTCATACTGCAAGCAGATGTTACAGCAGCTGAGTCTTTTTTTTTTAAATGTTGGGGATAGTTTAAAAGAAGCAATCAGTAATAGAGATAACAAGGTGTAGAGCTGGATGAACACAGCAGGCCAAGCAGCATCAGAGGAGCAGGAAAACTGACATTTCGGGCCTAGACCCTTCTTCAGAAAAAAAGCAATCAGTAAGCCTTCTTTAATTGAGCCTCAGCAAGCAGATCCAGAGATAAGCAAGTTAACACAATGAGCCCAGACACAAGCTCGGGCTGAAAGTGTTCTGAGTGTCATTAGGCTAAAAATGGGATTTTGATGAGGAGGTGGAGACATCTGCACAGGCCTGTTCATCGGTTTATGGTATTGCCGAGATATTGTGAAGAGATATTGCGCATAGCTCATGAAATTCCCACGGCGGGACATGAAGGAATACAGAAAAAGCCAGCATTGATAAACAGGCACTTTCCTGAACAGGTCTTCAAAAGGGCGGAGCACAGTTCTGTAAAACATGTCATACGTGTCAGGTAATGGGAATAATCTCAGCACTAAATCAAACTGGCACCATTAATACTTATTCCAGCTTCTCATTTCCAGCTGACTATTCAGCCAAGTGTTTGTGTTCTGTGTAAATAAATGAAACCAAAAATAAAAATGTAGTGCCACTGAATTCTTACAATTATGAATATAATAACTCAATTTCCAGAAACTTGTCCTTTGAGAACAAGTACAGCTAAAGGAGTGATGGAAAATTTAACTCTAGTTTTTACTCCTTATGGACCACTAATACAATTGCAGTTGGACCAAGATTCCAATTTTATGACTAGAACCTCTCAGGACATTATACATAACTTGAGCATAAAATAGTTGAAGTTCATGTATGTCATCCACAAACAGGGGGAGCTTTAGTAAGGGGGACCTTCAAGAGAATAATGGAAGCATATTGTTATGAATATCCTCAGTATTGGGACAAAGGGTTGGATTTTCAGTAATTTCCTAACAAAGATTTCTTGCTGCCTTGGGAAGGCAGCCAACATAATCAAAGACCCCTCCCAGCCCTGTTATAATCTCTTCCAACCTCTTCCATCAGGCAGAAGATACAAAAACTTAAACAAACATACCAACAGATTCAAGAACAGCTTCGTCCGCACTGTTATTACACTTCTGAAAGGACCTCATAAATTTTAAATTTAATGCTGATCTCACTCTTTGTGCACCTTCTCTGCAGCTGTAACACTGTATTCCTCACTCTGTTCTATTACCCTGATGCACTTTGTATGGTATGATCTGCCTGTACTGCATGCAAAACAAAACTTTTCACTGTACCTATGTACATATGACAATAATAAATCAAATAAAAACATTAATCTATTGGGTTTAGACTGTTTGAATTGATCTATGGTCATGAGGAAGGAGCTCCACCAAAATTCATCAAGGAAAAAATTCCAAGACAGAAAATGAATCCTCAATGCTGGATTGCGTCCATGTTTCTAGAGTCTCACAGGATCATGCAAAATACTACAGCAGCATTCAAACCTTTATAGGCCAAGATGAAAGAAGAGTCAGACAAACACACTCAAACCAAAACATTTCAAAGATGAGGTGAAGTTTTAGTGTTGTTGCCTTTTTGCAGAGTAAACCTTCTTCAGTGGACCATACAAGGTAATTAAAAAGCTTTAATAAAGAGAATTGTTTTGTAGATCCCAGACTGCAGAAAGAATAATCAGTTTTGTAACATGAACGTTAAAATGAAACATCATAGAGGAAGACGAGAATGAGCAAGTACATCAGGTGGTGGGAATAATGGAGAACGACAGAGACAGTAGCCATGAGGTAGAAGGAGATGTAAACAATTCACAAAGTGAATCCCTGTGTTACTGAAATACAGAGACAATTAGACACTGTGTTCTCATACATAGAGGAAGGGCAATGGAAAGATCTAGTGCGGTTACTGTTGGAGTTCAAGGACATTTGTTGAGGTATAACGGGATGAACACCCTTAGATATACTCCATGTGGATGTAGGTGAACTGTATCAATAAAACAATATTCAATATGTAGCCAACAAGCTGCCAACATCATCAAAGTCCCCTCCCACTACAGCAATGCTCTCCTACAACCTCTTCCGTCAGACAGAAGATATAGAAGTTTGAATGCATGCACCAACAGGTTCAAAAAGCTCCTTCCCTGCTGTTATTAGGCTGATGGGCTCTCTAACTTCAAATATTGTTGACCATGTTACTGTTGATCTTGCTTTGCGCACCTCCTGTGCAGTGTAGCCTGTATGCCTCAATCTGTCTAAGGACCTTTTGATCTCTATGTCCTGGCTTGCTATGATCTGCCTTACTGCTTGCAAACAAAAATTTTCATTATACTTAGGTACACATGACCACAATAAATCAAATCACATCCTTATCATTTAAGCCCAAAAACCAGAGAAAACAGAGATTCAAAGGTTCAAAAGTCACAAACTTCTTTTAAGATGAGCAGATGCAATGCATCTGACCCAGCAGTTTCATCCTCTAAATTTCCATCCACCACCACAAAAGAACAAGCGAAATGGCCTGAATATTGTGCAATTAATGTTTAAAGATACAAGGCTGTAAAAACTTGGATTCCTCAACCATCAAGTGTGATGTATGAGAGAGAAGCTGGTGGACAAATTAATGGTGATGTGTAGGGTTGATCCAGAGTACAATTTAACAATGAACTACACCTGCAGGATATCCGGACACAGATACAAACTGGAAAAAGATCAGTTCAAGAGTGGTGTTAAGAATTGCTTCTTTTCATGCAGACCAGCTCCTAAAATGTACAAAGTTAAGACAGGGAAAACCTCTGGAGTTATTCACTGATCAATTAATACAAAGTATAGGCTTTGGCGTTTAGCTAGCGGGGTTTGAATGATTTCTTCTATTGGTCAGTATCTTTGTAAAAAGGGTAATAACTGTCCCACAATTTAGATTGGCACATGCACAAGAAACATACAGAAAAATCAAATCTATAATGAAAGGCCGAATGGGTAAAGGGACTTCTTTATTCAAAGCTGTATATTCACAATGGTGCTTAGTGTGTCTATTCCCAAGTCTTGGCTAGTTTAGTAATTGGCAACACTTGGTAAGAGATAGTCCACAGTGTAAAGCAGGGAAGGAAATATAAATCATTAGGGATCTCGCTATGTTTGGTAATCTTATGGTCCTTCCTGGATGGATGGTGGGGGAAGCTAGAGCGTGGCATGTGTAAAAGGTCCTGCTGAGACTTGCTACTGATATCCCTACAATCAGAAGATGAAATCTCATCCACGCAAGAGTTAGTGCTTTCAGCTGATGACAGAAAATGTGGGAAATGTCAGCTCAGGGAGGGAAGTATGTGGGAACAGCCTGATGATGGGAAAAGGCCGGATCAGAGGCAAGTATTTCCGACTTCTCGATCACATGAGGCTTATTGCTTCCTGTTGTGTGCCCTGTTTGGACAACAGAAGTGGGGTTAGTGGTCTTTCAAATAAAATAACCAAAGCAAGTCTATGTTCTAAGTGTTAATAAGAGGACACATGCTGCTTTAGTGCTCCCTGGTGTCTCATATGAGCTGCCTCTTACTACTTGTTCTGAAGTCTCTTGAACAAGGGTTGAGCATTAAATAAGTGCAGACGTCTGTGTCCCAGATGTTTCTCCATTCATCCTGAGGCACTGCGTTATAATATGGTTTTAATTCTTTGGCTCTGTAAAGCTGATTCTCAGGCCTGTCCTTGGCATAAATAACAAGTGGGCCCATATAGAGCTGGTGCACATGATTGACCCCCCACTTCTATTTCGCTCAGTTCCCAATCTGAGGCATGCTAATCTAGGTGAGGGGCGCACTTAACAGATGCTATCATAAGGCTGGACAATGAAGTCATTAATAGATGCTTGGAAGCTTAGCCTCCTCCCCTTCATCACTGCTAGCCCACAGTAGGCCTAGGGCCCTGGTGGGACAGGACCTGATTGTTCTCCAGTGAATGTTGAACTGCCTCAGAGAAACAACTAATTGTCAACAGTTAGACCGGGAGTGAGCTTTCTGCTATCTCTGCCCTCATTGATGTCTGGTTTCTCATGGGGTACCACCTAAACATCTGACAAAGACAGAGTCATGGCATTGATCACGCAATGGGCAATGTTCGCAGTAGTGGTATTAGTACAGCACGTCATTGATTTCCCACATTATAAACAGTGACCACACGATAAAGGAACCATAGTTTGCTAAGCACTTCTGGGACATCCTGATGTTGTGAAGGACAATATATAGATGCAAGTTCATTTTATATTTAATTGCACAAAGACATCTTCTTATCCTGCAGGATTAGCACCACAGTCAGGGCATAGAGCTTCCCCAATGTCAGCTTTTACAGAGCTGAGGTTAGTCTCTGCTATTATGATATTCAGGCTCAGAATTAAGTGCCATGCCCAACCGAAGCCACGGTAACACACCCAAATAAATGATTTGACAAGATTGGCACAGTTAAAATGAGGCTTTTGTGAAAAGAAATCCTCAATTACAATTTGGTTCCTGTCTCCACATCCAATCTATTTCTGACATCAAGAAGAACTATCCAAACAGCCTGAAGATGTAGCATCCTGATCTATCTTCCCATCCATCAAGGAAATTCCACAACTTCCCTACCAAGTCATACACCTTTCTGACTTGGAAATATAGTACCATTCTATTCTTAATCGATGAAAGTCTTGGAACTCCCTCCCTAACAGCACTGTGGTGATACCTGTTTTGTACATGGGAAATTGTGTCTCACTAATTTGATTAAGTTTTTTGAAGTGGTAACAAAGAGGAATGATGAGGGCAGAGTTGTGGATGTGATCTATATGGACTTCAGTAAGACGTTCAATAAGGTTCCTCATGGTGCAAGGTTAGATCACATGGAATACAAGGAGAACTAGCCATTTGGTTACAGAACAGGCTTAAAGGTAGAAGACAGAGCTTGATATTGGAGGATTGCTTTTAAAGCTGGAAAGGCCTGTGACCAGCAGTGTGCCACAAGGATCGGTGCTGGGTCTGCTGCTTTTCGTCATTTATATAATTAATTTGGATGTGAACATAGGAAGTACGGTTAGTAAGTTTGCATATGACACCCAAATTGGAGGTATAGTGGACAGCAAAGGAAGTTACCTCAGAGTATAACGGGATCCTGATCAGATGGGCCAATGGGCCGAGGAGTGGCAGACGGAGTTTAATTTAGATACATGTGAGGTGCTGCATTTTGGAAAGGCTAATCAGGGCAGGACTTATACTTAATGGTAAAGTCCTGGGGAGTGTCGCTGAACAAAGAGACCTTGGAGTACAGGTTCATAGTTCCTTGAAAGTGGAGTTGCAGTTGGATGGGATAGTGAAGAAGGTGTTTGGTACACTTGCCTTTATTGGTCAGTGCACGGAGTATAGGAGTTGGGAGGTCATGTTGAAGTTGCACAAAACATTAGTTAGGCCACTTTTGGAATATTGCAAGCAATTCTGGTCTCCCTGCTTTAGGAAGGATGCTGTGAAACTTGAAAGGGTTCAGAAAAGATTTACAAGGCTGTTGCCAGGGTTTGGATGGTTTGAGCTATCAGGAGACGCTGAATAGGCTGGGGTTGTTTTCCCTGGAACGTCGGAGGCTGAGGGCTGACCTCATAGACGTTTATAAAATCATGAGGGGCGTGGTTAGAGTAAATAGCTAAGATCTTTTCCCTAGAGTGGGGAGTCCAAAACTGGAGGAAAAAGCTCAGCAGGTCTTGCAGCATCTGTGAAGAAAAGGATCAGAGGAAGGGTCACCGGACCCGAAACATTAACTCTGTTTTCTCCTTCACAGACGCTGCCAGACCTGCTGAGTTTTTTCCAGCAGCTTCTGTTTTTGTTCCTGATTTACAGCATCTGGGGTTATTTTGGTTTTAAACAAAACTGGAGGGCATAGTTTTAAGGTGAGAGGGAAAAGATTTAAAAGGGACCTAAGGGGCAACTTTTTCAGATTGAGAGTGGTGTTTGTATGGAATGAGCTGCCAGAGGAAGTGGTGGGGGCTGGTACAATGACAACATTGAAAAGGCACCTGGATGGGTACATGAATAAGAAGGGTTTAGAGGAATATGGGCCAAATGCTGGGAAATGAGACTGGATTAATTTAATCTGGTTGGCGTGGACAAATTGGACTGAAGGGTCAGTTTCCATGCTGTACGTCTCTATGGCTCAATGACCTGCATCGCATAAACTGCAGCAAGGACACAGTTCACCACTACCTTCTCAAGAGGCGATTGGGAATGATAGCAAATGCTGGCCCAGCCAGCAACACTCGCATCCCATGAATGAATAAAGAAAAATCTATGAATGAATACAGCATTCCCTAACTTTTCTTTTTCTCAGTTCTACTGAATGCAGCTGAGGGACCCTTGGCACAACTCAATATATCACCAGCATCTTTCCTTGCTCTAGTGGCCAGTCTTTTGTGTGTGAGCTGAGGCAGCAAGTGAGTGCCAACCATTATATCTGAGATCAATCCACACTCTCTCTCACACACACACACATACACACACACACACATACACACACACACACACAAACACACACACACAGACACACAGACACACACACACACACAAACACACACACACACACACGAATGGGAATCTCCTGCTAACTACAAAAGCTAATCATAGTAGAATTAAGAGGATCCTGAAGTAAGCAGTCAGCATCACCTAGAGGAGAGGGCAAGGTAAGGACCTCGAGACTGGCATCACTGACATGAGCAACCAAAAAAAAGGACTCTGGCAGACAGAGACAGAGAT
>NC_063341.1:4503204-4503576 GCF_021869965.1 Rhincodon typus
CCAAGCAGCATCATAGGAGCAGGAAGGCTGACGTTTTGGGCCTAGAGGGAGCTGTTGTTTCTACAATTTGCAATGTCAGGTCAGACAACTGGTTTTGATTTCCAAGTGCCCTTTTAAGCTAATCAAAAAAAGACCAAAACTCTAAATTAATCTAACAATTGGCCTTTTGGTGAGGAATGTGCATCTTACCCTCCAGTGTCTGTCATGAATTGGATCCATCCAGGTGTCAATAATCAGTGCGTTTGTGTTGGATCCAGTGTAATTATAAATCTGTTATTGCACTTTTGTTGACGATCTGAAATTTATAAGCAAACATTTTATTAACCGGAGATAGCAGGAACTGCAGATGCTGGAGAATCCGAGACAACAAGG
>NC_063341.1:4513576-4598989 GCF_021869965.1 Rhincodon typus
CTCAGATTCTCCAGCATCTGCAGTTCGTACTATCTCCCACTTATGATGATGTTGTGTAGACCTGGTATGAGAAGAGCTTTGGGTCTTGAAGGAGCAAATCCTACCATCTGGTTCCTCCTCATAGGCCCTTTAACAATGTCTATCATATCAGTGCAAGTTGTGCCTAGTTGCTTTCATGGGATAAACTATATCTTGTTTAAAGCAAGCGTCTCTTTTCATTAGACGACCAAGTAGTTTTCTTCTGCCACACCAGACCAAGCAGACCCCGTAGATTCTTTGCCTGATATATAATTGTGGCAGCAAACTGACTTTTTGGTGAACACTGGTACAGAGAGCTCATATATATGACACAAACAGTGACACAGACTGCTCACAGAACAATGAGGACTGGGCAGGGAAATAAGCTCAAAGTTAGTCATGATTGTGATGAATAGTGGAACAGGCTTGATGGGCTGAATGGGTTCCTCTTTGTGTTCTTGTGACTAGGAGATGGAAAAGCCTCTTGCCAAGTTATTTATGCTCTTCTCCTGCAGGGAGCTGCGAGTGTTTGTAATAGTTAGTGCAGAGAGAAGAGGAGGCTAACCAATGGGGAGGGTGACAGTGAGGGCATTGGTATCAGAGCAACATAGACTGTGTGCATGTTGGTGGTTTAGGTGAGTTGTGAGATGTCTGGAGAGAAAGCAATGAACATAGCTGCAAGGCGTGTTGTTCTGTGGAACATTACGCAGGAAAATAAAGTCACATAAAATCCCATAGGGTCACAATTCCACCTCTCTTGCTAACTCTGAAGAGTCACTTTGAAACTTTAACCAGATTCTCTCTCTGCAAATGCTGACAGATGTGCTGAGTTTCTCCAGCACTCTTTTTATTTCAGATCTCCAGAATCTTGCTTTTATTTTGATGGAATCACAGACCTGCTTAGTCACCTCCATCCCTGGCTGCTTGGTCAACGTCAGAATGTCCCTCTCATTCCTACTTTCTGTTTTGTCTGTTGGCCAATCATTAATCCGTGCCAGACTATTTTATCTCGTATTGTATGTGCTTTAATTTTGCTAAGCGACCTCAGGCTTCAGTTAATTATGTTTATTATCCAAAAGACTTTTAGCATTGCATGATTATGTTGAGCTGATGACAAAAGTAAATTTTGCCAGCTGAGACTCCCAGACATATGGAAAAAAATCTTGCTTTTGCATCATCAACAGCCTGAGGATGTTCCAAAGTGTTTTACAGCCAATCATGTATTTTTGAAGTGTTGTCACTGTTGTAAGGAAAGAATAATTGGTTGTGACTTCCTGTTAGTATCCAGAAGATCTGGGTCCCTTCCCCAGACATGTGTCATGACATTTCTGAACAGCCTCATTTAAAAATACTTACAATACAGGCCGGCTAACCATTTTCCTTCCTAATTACTTGCTTAACTTGTGTGTCAATTTTGTATGCCCCTTATAAGTTATAAGTGCACCCAAATTCTTCTAAACATCAACACTGACAATGGACTGGATTTTCCAATGGCCAAATAATAATTTGCCTAGCGCAGATGGCTGTTGTGCGCAGGGACCCTGTGGAATTCCTGACAAAACAGACTTTTAGGGAAGAGCCCAGGAAACTGGAGGTCCTAAAGGGCAAATTCCCAACACTTGGAACACTCCAAACCCATCTCTTCAAATTGGAAAATTTGAAGGGTTCCATTGAAGTTAAGTAAATGGTTACACAGGAAAGGTTAAACAATCTAATATCTAGATTGACTATTGAGTAACGATTAAACTACACCTCCCCTAGAGACTGACCCGACACCCACCCCTTCCCCCCCCCCCCGAACCTGAGACTTCCCCACTGGTGAACCCCTTCTCTGCCATCAAACCCAAGAGCAACCCCCCTTCCTCTGACACTCGTACATGACGAGCCCCCATCCGCTCCACTGCCAGACCCAATCCCTTCGCTCCCATGCCAGAGTCCACATGCTGTTTCCCCTGAATCCCATCCCCTTCTCCTCCCCAGCTCTGGACTGGAGCGTCACCTGCAACACAAATCCCTGTCCACGCTCTGGACACCCTCCTATCTGACTTGAAGCTCCCCCTGTATTCCATCAGGCACCCTACCCGCCCAACACCCTAACACTGTTACTGTTGGATAGCAGCTGCAAAAGTGGTTGTCTGTGATTCTGGGCCTTAATGTTCAGAGTTATTTTCTGACAGCTGTGAGAGAGGGTTTGCCTCTTGCCAGAGGTTCTGCACTATGAGGCACCTGTTGGAACAGAAGTATGGCTCCGCATTCCTGAAGGAGCCCTGATTGGAATCTCCTGTCAGAAATGCAAAGCTTTTTCTCACTTGGCTTAAAAAAAAAGGAGCAGAGTAGCAACCTGTATGATTAACACTCTTCAGAAATCAGTGGGGTTTCTCTTGTTTCTTGATCAAAGAAGTGTGGCTTTCATTTAGATTGTGGTGTCTCTCAAACTTATTACTACATCCAGCACCAGGTCCTTTCCTTCCATGAAGGTGAAATTACAATAAATATTTAATGCTTCTCTGCCAATAACACGCACAGAACAGCTGCTTCCATCTTTGCACATTTTTATTTGCTTCCTTATTCGATTGAAAAAAACATTCGATTCACTTCTTAAATCTTTGCGAAACTCCACTTTTTTGCTTTTTTTTAATTTGTTGTATGTGGCTTTATACCTTCCCTCGTTCACAATGACTTATCCCCATCCATTTCTGGTTTATCATTCAGCAGGGCCAAAGTTTGAGCAAAGATTTTTAATAATGCAACATTAAATAACACAAGGAAGAACAGCCATAATTTAGTTCTAAACACTTTCACAGCAGCTCGCCTTCTGATTACAACCTCTATCTTGCAGACTGACTGACTTCACCAGGCTCAATCCAACTGGTTGCTTAATTGCTGTATTAATACGAAGTTTATTGCTCTTAAGGGAGGGTCTATAAATTCTCACACTCAAGCTGATAACATCGTTTTAACCAACAGACACAAGCTGCTGGACTTCTACAAACAACTTTTCCGACTCATTCTCTGCACAGGTTGTAAACAGCTGAAAAAGGTCTGCACAGCTGACACGTGGCAGGAATCTGAGCCCTTCACGTTAAATGTACTCAACGGCCTGTAAATATAGCTTGAAGTGTGCCCTTAGTCACCCAATCTCAGTGCTGGCCTTTGAGGGTTACAAAGACCACACTTGACAACTACTTTCTTGGCTGTAAGGTGCTTTAGGACATCTCCAAGATTTAGAAAGGCACTACATGAATATAAGTTTGTTCTTTCTTTCAATGCATTTCCACCAAAACAAACAGAGCCCAAAGCAAGGTAATTCTAACATCAAAAGGCCATCGAAAAAAGAACGAACAATACCTTTCATTTAAACATTAGGATTTACGATGTGCTATCACAGAGATTCTTTGAAAAAGATTTGTCATTAGGAAGTGGTGACTGGGTTTGAGACAATTTACAGTGGTTTGTTGTATTTCACACATTGGCTCCAATTTACGCTGCTACCTGACTAGAACATGCTGGCCTTTCACGTGATTATTCTCGCCTTCAGCCTCCCTCTCTCCAAAAGAACTTTTCTTCTCTCTCGCTCACTGATTTAAAACAATTTGACCCACTTGCTCACATTTCTTCCTAAATTCCAAATATGCAGCACTCCAGTGTAGTGCCGAGAGACTGTTACATTTTCAGAGGGACCACCTTTCTGTTGGAACATAGAACACCATGAGTGGTCGTAAGAGCACATACAGACTTCTGGGTGTTAATATGATCCCTCAACCTTCACCTAAAATGGATTATATCACCATCATCACATTGTTGCTGATGGGACCTTGCTGCATGCAAATTGGCTGTGGCATTTCCTACATTACGGTAGAGCCTACACTTCAGAATTAGCTGTAAAGAAATTTGTGGCAAGATGGTGAGGCATGGTGTAATTGCAAGACAAGTCCTCTTCCTCTTTTTGACTCTGTTTCCAACCCTATGCATGCCTAGAGTAATGGTCCTTGGATCTGTTCAGTGAGATGCTCTTCCTTTCAGCCTCGTCCAATGCTCTTATTTGTTACTGTGTTGGTACTGAACCCCCCATCGCAATGTCATCAACACTGACACATACTTTTCCAGCACATCAGAACAAGGAGCTGCTCTATCCTTCATCCTTCCCTCCCCCCACCGATTGACAAGGTTTTAAAACCTTGAGCCTGGTGCTATCCAGTTTACCACATTGATGCCCATCTTCTCCCCTGCAGTGGAGTGTAGGAGGTTGAGAGGTGACCGTGACACAAGTTCATAAAATAATGAGAGGTTTGGAAAGGGTTGATGGTGGTTGTCTTTTCCCTAAGATGGGGGTTTCAAGACTAGGGGGCACATTTTTAAGGAGAGAGGAGAGAGGAGAGAGATTTAAAAAAGACATAAGAGGCAAATTTTTTTACACAGAGGTTGGAATAAACTTCCTGAGGAAGTGGTGGATCCGGGTACAATTATAACGTTTAAAAGGCGTTTGCATAAATACACGAATAGGAAAGATTTGGAGAGATATGGCCCAAGCACAGGCAGGTGGGACTAGTTTAATTTGGGAACATGGTTGGTGTGGACTGGTTGGACTGAAGGGTCTGTTTCCATGCTGTATGACTCTATGATTCCATAAATCTGGTACTTCTTACCTCCTCATTATATGCCATTCCTCTAAAAGCAAATTAAAACTGCATAATCTACCACATCACGTCTTTCAGTCCATTGTACACTCTCTATCCTAATTAAAATACTGCCGTGCAGTTTCAGCTAGGGGTACAATCAATAAACTGGGCCCCAAATGCGCTGCACCCATTTCGCTGAGCTACCTCAGGTTGCCACACAAACGCATTAACGTAACCCTCAATGTATTAGTTGCCATGAACCTGCGCAATTAAGGAGTGTGATCAATTGCACTCAACGTGTAACTGGAATAGGTTTTCCTGCAGCATTACACAGAAGAGTGGGGTTGCCAAGAAATGAGCCAATCTTCGATTGATGGAGTTAATGCACTTGGTCTGGCTTTTTAAATTGGATTCAATTGACTGCCTCAATCTGCCCCAGGTATAGAAATTCTGTGAACAGCAGTCAATTGAAGCCATGCAGGTGTGTCCTGTGCTGCCATAATTGACTGAATTCAAACTCGTTTGAACTTAATTTTAGATAATTTAAAGTCATTGCAGCAAGGGCAAGGAAAACACAAACAGGGCCAAGCTTTAACTGATCTCTGGTCACTGCAAGTCCAGGGAATTAAAACTGGATTCAGATAACCCAGGGGCGTGGGGTGTGCTCCCAGTTTGAATATCCCACCCACAACTGTCCAGGGGTGGAGGAGATGACACCATTTTCAACTTGGAGGAGTGCCTGGTTTTGTGAGTGGCAACTGCTATGGGGAAAAATGTTGTTAGACTTGAAAGGGTTCAGAAAAGATTCACAAGGGTGTTGCTGGGGTTGGAGAGTTTGAGCTATAGGCAGAGGCTGAACAGGCTGGGGCTATTTTCCCTGGAGCATCAGAGGCTGAGGGGGAACATTATAGAGGGAAATCATGAGGTGCATGGACGGGGTGAATAGCCAAGGTCTTTTTTTCCCAGGGTAAGTGAGCCCAAAATTAGAGGGCATAGGATAAAGGTGAGAGAGGAAAGATTTAAATGGGACAACTTTTTCATGCAGAGGGTGGTGCATGTGTGGAATGAGCTGACAGAGGAAGTGGTGGAGGCTGGTACAATTACAACATTTAAAAGGCATCTAGATGGTTATATGAATAGGAAGGGTTTAGAGGGATATGGGCCAAATGCTGGCAAATGGGACTAGATTAATTTAGGATGTCTGGTTGGCATGGATGAGTTGGACGGAAGGGTCTGTTTCCATGCTGTATGCCTCTAACTACTCTAGCAATACTAATGTAGCAGATGGCAGCTACCCAGACCTAACATGGTTATGGCCACAACACACGAAGGTTGCAATTCTTCAATCTTTAACATTGTTTGGTTTATTCTGTTTGGATGACGTTGCTATCTGGTTGGAAGCCAAGCAGAAACATCAGGACACTGGAAATATGGAACTCTGGAGTAGATAACACATCAAACAGTTGCCGAAAAGATTTAAAGATGTGAGAGAAATCTACAGCTAATGTTTTTTTGTCAGGCAAGGGCATAATGAGGTAAAAGTTCGCCTGATCTCCTGTCATAACTTTGGCAGTAATGCCAGAAGCAGATTGGAAGGAGCCAATTCTAATTTCAAGCGCTGACATCTAAGAATCATTATATTCCTGGTTTCACAGAGTCACACCTGGCTGCCTCCCAGTACAGTTCCATCAACAAGAATTGATACCTGTCTTTCCTGATAAATACACAACCTTTTACATTTGTCTATTAATTGAAACCCACACAATGCACTCACTACCTGAGAACCAGCAACTTACTGTCAAAAACACCAACTAGAACCAAGGGACAAAAATGGGATATCTGGTTTCAAACAAAAATCAATCTGCTCGACAAACGCCGAAGCGGATCTTAACACAACTCAACACACGTATGCAAACCACAGACAAATGTCTACTGATATATAGCTATACAGGAGCATATGGCAAGCGATAAAGAGAGGACGGTGCATTTGACACACAGTATTCTTTGTATTGCTCACAGTGTTCTGTTCAGATTCTATTCCCCCAACTTTGATTTAAAAAGCAAAGGTACGTTTTGAAAATATCATGCAGCAAGAAAATTTCTTACCTAGAACTGCAGAACTTAGAGCATCAGATGAGGCTGTTGAGCTCATCCTACTCATGCAGGCTCTGCCACTAAATTCATCTCTTCACATTCAAATCCCCTGCCTCTTCATGTGGCTTTTAAATTCTTCCCGTACCTTACCGTATGATGAAACCCTATTTTGGTCCTATACATCTGCGCATGTTGTAGCGTTCTAGAAACTTGATGATCCAATATTAGTTTCAATTGAGTTCCACTCCTAGTTGCTACATTCAGTTTCACCTAGAAATAGGTACAGAGCTTATTGTGAGGGTTTTAGTAGGTCACTCAAGATTGATCAGCAATCCTTGAACAATCAGTTAGATGGTAGCAGTCAGAGTACAAGACTGCTATCCTTGGCTGCTAGTCTGTCTGGTATTTAGGAGCAGGGACAAGAGGCTCCATTCCAAAAAGATGCTGTTGAAGCAGGTTCCAAGCAATTAAGACTCCGGAGGAGTCCTGGGAGCCAGTAGGAGTAGGTAACATGGTACAGAAAAGCCTCAATGGCTTTAGACTTGGAAAAGGTCTATTCCATTAATAATTCAATTATGCAGAGAATTAGGTGAAAGAAATTCACCAGCAGAATTTGCTTGATACAACTGAGAAAGATTAGAGTTCAGAGAAATGAAGGGGCAGTACCAGCTTGGTGAAGATACCTGTCTGCGAACAAGCTGTAGCTGTGCCATTGAATAGATACTGGAGTGCAGTTTCCAGGATCCAGCCAGTACAGACCCAATTGGGAGAGTGAACTACCCAGGACATGAGGAGTCATTGAACAAGTCCATGGCAGAGTTGCTTTTGAGGGAGTTCCAAAGCTAGGCTTGTGAAAGATAAGAATTGGAATCCCTATAGAGTTTTGATGAGTCTTGATAATGCCTAGTGTTACTATTCTGCGAGTTGCTGAGAAATCCATGAACCTCGCTGAGCCACATCTGCCATTCGATCTGTTCTGTAGGGTATTCAATCACAGTTTGTCTATTATCAATTCTGGATGTTAAAATATAAGTTGTATACATATTGTAGGTTCTATTTGCGTAGTGAAGTTAATCATTATCTGTTCAAAACCAAGAAATCTTGAGGCTTTATTGTCTCAGTAAGTAGTCAGATTGTAAAATAAATTTGGTGGTCTGGTCTGGGATCATAACAACTTCAACAGTTTACCACTGCACACACCATAACCAGCAATTACTGGGCCCACTGTTAGTGAAATTTACATCGAGTTGTATAAAAACTCTTACACATTGGTTTGCATGTTCCACCTTGCTGTGAAGCAGCTTGTCATGTTCAAGGCTGTCTTTTGTCATGTTTTCACCAGACTGACTGTGCTTCAGTCTGATTGTCTTCTGCCTCCTAGGCCAGTATCCCATCACTGTACCAGTGAAGATTAGCTCACGGTCTTTTTGTATCACACTCCCAGTCTCAGGTGAGCGGAGAAATTTTAGGGTGTACAAGGTATAAATCAGGCAATTAATGTTTTTAACTGCAGTTCATGGGTCCTCCTATTCCTATTGTTTTTACACTTACTTGCCAATAAGAACCTAATTTGAAATGCTCTTTAATTTCTTAATTTTGGTTAGCTCAGTTGGCTAGGTTGCGGTGCTGACTATAGTTAGTGTCACAGGTTCAATTCCCATGCTGACTACAGTAGTTCATGAAGGCCTACCTCCTCATGATTGAGAAGTGGTTATCCTCAACCTACACTTGTCTCTCTCTGAGAGAGAGAAATGACTATGGTTCTTTAGATATGTACATGGATTAACATTTGAGAGAGAAAGGACATGCTCATGAGGTTAGATGAAGCGTCTGAGAGACCTGCATAGACAAGTGGAACTGAATGATTACTTTAATGCTGTAAATTCTATAAAATTACAGATGCACAAATATTTCAATTTCTTATTGAGCTGAGATCCTCATTATAGAAGGTTTGGCAGAAGGAAATTAATCATGATAGATGGAATTGGCAGCGTCCTTAATGTGGGACTGAATTGACTCACACTATTCTGTGATATCACAACTGTGAGATGATACGTACTTAGGCAGAAGGGTGCAATAAACATTTCTAATTTAATACTGGAACCAATTATCTACATTTCATGTAAAGGTCTGAGGATGAAATTATTGTAAGCCATTATTGTAAAATGAATATGAAACATCACTGAGCCCACTGTTACTGAAATTTACATCTGAAGTAAATGGTTCAGGAAAGAGGAGGCATGTTAAAAAAGTTCACCAATTCAATATCACCCATTACAGCCCTATACTCCAGATCAATTTCACTCCAGCATAAACTCACACATTTCAAACAGTGGTATTTGATTGGTTCCAAATATCATATTCTATAAGGAGTAACAAATCACAACAGGGAATCCACCAAGTAGTATTTATAAGGAGTACAAGGCAAGTGGAAAAGCAACAGTTTTATTGTGACCTGATATCAAGAATTTGCCAGTAGACACTAAAATAAAAACTGGAGCAGATGGGACTTGAATTTGAGATTTCTGGCTCAGAGATAGGGACACTACAACTGCGCAAAAGGAGCCCCAAAACTTCCTTCAGGTTTTTTTTTTAAGATCAGAATTTTCAGAGATGGGATGACACACATCTGGAGTAGATGGGAGTTGAACTCCGACCCTCTGGCGCATTGGTAGGTACATTACCACTGCTCCACAGGAGCTCTCCATGTTAACTGTGTCATTTCATGACACATTCATTGAACATTTTTCCACAACATTTGGTGTAACCCCAGTGAATTGTAGCATTGTTTCATGCTCCCCTTATTATTCATGTTCATGTGTCAAAATTTCACATGCCGCATTGTTATTTCTGCAGTAATTACCAACTAAATGCACCCATCTAAAAAAAATCTAAAAGGTACACATATACCAAGAGTGAATAATGAGTCACATTCCTGCAATTCATTGTACTTCTGATCAAGACATCATTTGCAAATAAAGTTTACCAACATTGGCACTATATCAGCTTTGTACCTGTGCTCAGTAATGCCAATGAGCAAGATGTACGATTATTTGACAACATCTGTAATTTTGCTCACAACTTTCTAAGTCACCAACATGTAGCTATGTTGGTGTTAGACCATCATACCCACAGTTACAGACATCATAGATTTCTTTTAAATTTGGATATTTCAGAATCAGGTTAACCATAACATTTCTCAAACTCCATATATAACACAGCGACAGACATGAAGAAGTTACGACTCTCTTAATGTTTAAACCTATACTCAAGGCTATACATAATATCAATTCCTTCACATGATCAGGTTTAACGCTGTACAGTGTCCATCACGGTAATTACTTCTCATTATATTTTACAGGATTGACTGGGATATTGACCGTGTGAAGTGCTTAGCGTGGAACCACAGGGAGAGGTAGGTAGGATACAGTACATGCTGAAGTGTCATCCACTTCCCTCCCAGAGAGAGGGACAATAGACACAAAGTCACTCTCTTTGAGGTTTCTGTCAGCTGTGGTTCAAGTGAGGCACTGACAGAGACCAAGCAACAGATGGTCTGCCTGTTCTTCTTGATCTGGTAACAGTATGTGGAGATGGGGTGCAGAGAATCATTGGACCAGAAACCAACATAAATGGGGAGGGGGGAGGTGGGTTCGTACATCTTACATTATTTAATGAGATGATTGTTCCTCACTTACTTTTCGTAGTCATGCTTGCAGTAAAGCTTCTTGTCTCTGTAGTAGCAAGTGGTGGTGAGGGGCTCCCTGCACCCAGCACATTGCACACACTGCTCGTGCCAAAAGCTGTCATTCACCCTCAGCAGAAAGCGGTCTACGATCACCCTGTCACAGCCTTCACATACCGCCCTCTCCTTTCCACTGGGCCCTGGAGAGAAAAGACAGGAGGAATCCGTGAAGTTGTTAATGCCACAAGCTCAGCCATCTGCCAGGTGACACCTCCGAGGTACCATTTCCACTGGTATTGGAACTTGGAAGGAGTCAGTCTACATGCAGATAGTGTCGGATACAACAAGGCAAAGCATGAGGTGGAGAGATGGAAAGTGTGTGCTGGATGAAGGCTTGGATATGTACAGAGAGAGTCAAATGGACAGATAGGCAAGTACATGGATGGATAGATAGATACATGAGTAGTAAAGGAGAAAGAGAGCTAGAAGAATAGAGGAGTAGAGATTGCAATGAATTTATTTATGAAAGTAGAGATTCAAAGACATGAATAGGCAATAAGAAATAGTGAAGTGATGGAGACATATGGACAGAAAGGAATGAATATAGGGCATTTTGTCAAAGCCTTTCATTCTTGTACTGATCTGGACAATTCACTAGAAATACCAAAGAAAAGGGAAAACAGCATGTTGCTAAAACATAACGTGTTTTTTTGTTGTTTTCAGCAATGCCAAATGACTACAAAGAAAGAAAACAATTGTATTTACATAGCACCCTTTCCACTCAGAAAATTCTAAAGAGCTTCACATCCAAAGAAACACCTGCAGAAGTGTAGTCATTGTTGTGATGGGCAGCAAAATTGCAAACTTCAAGATCTCACTTTGAGGTAAATAACCAGCTTCAGTGATCAAAATAAAATCAAAAGAATGCAGATCCTGAAGATGTGAAATAGAGCAGAAAGTACTGAAGAAACTCAGCAAGTCTGGCAGCATTTGTGGGGAGAGAAACAGAGTTAATATTTCAAGTCCATTATGAATCTTTCCCAGAACTGAACAAGATTGAAAATGTCATTGTCTTTATGCTATTAGAAAGCAGAGGGAGAAGGAAGACATGGAACTCGTGGGAAAGCTGCCCAAAGAAAATGGCCAATGGAGTGCTAAAGGTAGTAGAGAAAAGATACAATTGAAGAGTAGGTGTTAATGGTAGGTGTTAATACCAGAGAATAGGTCAGTTCTGCTGACAGCAAAACCAAGTAAACAAGACATTGTTGGAGAGGGTTATAATAAAAATGGGCAACGGAGTTCGTGATCTGATATTGTTGAACTCAATGTTGGGTCCTGAAGGTCTTGAATTACCAAAGCAGGCAAACTCAGTAAAAGGAGGACTTCATTTTCCACCTCTGCATTTTACTCTTTTCCAAAAGCATAAAAACCATCACATTTCCAACCATACTCAGTTCCGAAGAGGGGTCATGTTGGAATCAAAACATTAACACTGTTTCTCCACAGGTGATGCCAAGTTACTTCAGGTCCTTCTGTTTTAATTCCACTTTTAGAGGAATTGTGCAAATGGGAGATTTCACCCAATCGGCCAAGAACAGATTTAAAGTTAGGTTTCAAAACTGAAATTTCAATCATGTTTGTTCAACATTACAAACAATTGAATAGATCTTTGCACAGCTCAATAGTTAAATGTAGATAAGGTCTATCTCAGGTAAAAGCCCACACAAACGTAGAAATGCAGACAAAATAAAATGCATTTGACATAGCTACTGCGCACAGTGGGCGGAAACTTCCTAGTCCAGTAGAGGCAGCTTGAAGGCAAGACCTGAAGCATATTTGCAGGTTAGGAGGTTGGATTGGAAAGCCATTGTGTTCCTACCTCCAGGACATTCTCAACACCGAAGATTCCAGACAAAAGTACGGGCAGAAAAGCCTCAGATACCAAAAATCATAGAAACTGCAGCACAGGAGAACACATTCAGTCCAACATGCTACCTCTTAAAGTCATATTTCTCTGTACTTTCACAGTCGCCGTCTACATGCCAATTCATAGGAACAGCGAGTAGAACAGAAGTAGTCCATTCCAGCCTCAAGTCTGTTCCACCATTCTATCAGAATGTGGCTGATTTGTATTTTAATTCTGTCCGTAACCTCGCTTAACAAAAACATATCCATCTCAGTTCTGAAATTAATTCTTTGGGGAGAAAGTCCCAGCCAAAATTAGGGTCTTAAATCTAAACTAAGCCAACTACATAGTTATGAGCGATGATTTAGCTGAGGTAGATGGGGAAACTACATTTAAAAGGTATGACGGGAGACAAAAATGATCTAATATTTAAAGAATGAATACATAATGTTTGAGCAAATTTTAGAATTCAGCAAAGGAGGGTCAGAAACGGATACAGAAAGAGAAAAGAGAACATCGGAGTAAATTAGCAAGAGACAAAAACAGATTGTGTTGTTTCTAAAGGTGTGTAAAGTAGTGAAAGTAAATATGGGCCCATTAGCAACAAAAACAGGTGAAGTCATAATCTTCCATCAGGCAGAAGATAAAAAAGTTTATACACACATACAAATAGATTCAAGAACAGCTTCTTCCCCACTGTTATTAGATTTCTGAATGGGCCTCTCAAATTTTAATGTTGATCACGCTGTCTTTGTACCTTCTCTGCAGTCATAACTTTGTATTCTTTGCTCTGTTTTATAACTCTAATGCATTTTGTATAGTATGATCTGCCGGTACTTCATGCAAAACAAAACTTTTCACTGTACTTAGGTACATGCGATAATAATAAATCAAATCAAATCAATTCAAAAATCATATTGGGGAATAAGGAATAAGGCAGAGACATTAAACAAGTACTTTTTACCTACCATCATGGGAGTTGACATAAAAGCCATTCAGGAAATAATGGGGAGCCAAGTGCATGCTGAGAACAGAAGACTTTTAATAAACAGTATAAGTGAAGAAGTTGTACTGGAGAAATTAATAGAATAATGTAGTGATAAATTCAGTAGACTGGATGATCTGCATCTCAGGGTTTCAAATTAGTGGATGTATTGGTTTTGATCTTCTAGAATTGCTTCGGTTCTAGCATAGTTCTCAAGGATTGGAATGTAAAGAACCTAACAATGCTATTTCAGGGAGGAAAAGAAAGAAAATGAGGACTGGTGAGTCAGATAGCCTAACATCAGTAGTAGGCAAAAAGCTAGAACCTACTTTTAGGATATGATTGCAGAGTGCTGAGAAAATCATCGTATGATTAAGAAGAGTCAACATCCAATAAAGGGAGATTGCATTTGACAAACTGTTAAAGTTGATGGAGCATATAACTAGAAAGATCATTGAGGAGAAACCAGTGGATGAATTTGATTTGAATTTTCAAAAGTCATTTCGTGGTATACCATATATAAGATTATTTCACCAAAATAGGAATGTGGGATTCATGGTAATAAATTAGCATAGAATGAAAATGGGTTAATTGGCAGGAAACAGAGATTAGGAGTAAATAAGAACATTTTGTTGGTTTGCAACTAGCAGGGTGCCATAAGGTTAAGTATTTGAGCCTCAGCTATTTGCAATCTATGTAATGACATAGATGAAGGGGTTGAGTATAATGTATCAACATTTGCTGATAATACTAAGGTAGGTGGAAATTTAAGCTGCGAGAAGAATGCAAATTAAGCCACAAAGGGATCCAGACAGGTTGGATCAGTGAGCAAGAACAAGCCATTTTTTAAAAAATTCTTTCATGAGATGTGGTTTGACCAGTAAGCCTAGCATTCAGACCACAAGGCCACAAAGAGGAGCAGAAATAGACCATTTGGCCCATCAGCTCTGCCATTCAGTGAGATCACAGCTCATCTGATAGTCCTCCACTTTACTTTTGTCTTCCGTTGCTAATGCCGCTTGAACTGAATAAGTTGCCACTTCATAGGGTAGTTAAGATCCAACCGCACTGCTGTGCATTTATATGTGTAGGCCAGACCTGGTAAGGATGGCAGATTTTCTTCCCTGAAGGATATTAATGAACCAGATTTTTACGACATTCGATGATAGTTTATGACCACCATTACTGGGAATAGCTATCTATACTAGATATTTTAACTGAGTCTAAATTCCACTAGGTGCCATGGTAGGATTTAAACCCATTTACCCAGCACCTAGGTCTCTGGATCACCAGTCCAGTAATAGAATATTATGGGGTGAAGCAATGAAGTAATCCACTTTGGTAGGAAAAATTAACAAAGCAGAATGTTGAGACATTGGGAAAAGTTTACATTCGGAGGGATTTGGGTGTCGATGTGCATGAATGACAGAAAGTTAATAAGCAGGTACAGCAAACAATTAGAAAGGCAAACGATATGTTAGTATTTGTTACAAAGGAGTTGGAATATAAGAGTAAGTAAGTCTTATCAAAGTTACAGAACATTGATGGGGCCACACCTGGAATACTGTGTGTAGTTTTAGTCTCCTTATGTAAGAAATCTTTGGAGTTCTCTAACCTCAGAAAGTGGCAGATATTTGATTGTTGAGTACTTAAAAACAAAGGTTGATGGATTGTTGTATGCTGAGGGAATTGAAGCTACTGGGATAGTATAGGAAGATGATCTTGAGGTAGTTGAGGCACGGTCCTAGTCAATGGCAGAATAGCCTCCAAGGGCAAACGGCCTTTCTTACTCTCATTTCTTATATTTTTACAGGTTATCATTTCAGGCTCACCTGTGGAGATATTATCATCACCTTAGCCTTGTGCTTCCTGCCCACAATGTTACGACACTGTTGTTATGGACAATGCAAACTGATTTTAATGTTGTACAGCAATTACTTTGCCTCAATGATTATGATCTGTTGTTATAACAGCTTTCATCCAGCTACTTCATCTACCTTCTGTTACAGGATTTGCAAATGGATTTAAGTAGAATTCCAGTTGCAAAGATAACTCGGCTCATTGATGCAACTTTGTCTGCAGTGAGTGTCTGAGGCTGTAAGAACACTGGGCAGAGTTCAAGAGCTGGAGTCAGAGCTGCAAATGCTGAAAATTAACAGAACACTTTGTCCCAAGGAAGCATCCATACCCTTTAAGCTAGGGGTCTGATGATTCAGTCAGTGTTCAAGGACAGGAAGGTGTTACTGCCAATGAGGCAGGTTCGGGGTTCATGAAGGTGGAAGAAATTTCAGTCTTTGCAATGTCCAATGGTTTTGTAGTTTCCTGCAGCCCATATGGATGGTAATAGTACAGTCAGTGAGATAGGCACAATTCTGTACAGCCAAGAGCATGAGACCAGAAAGCATGTGTTGCCTGCCTGTTACTAGAGGTTGGCACATCAGCTTGGAACGAGAGAGAACACTTCAGTGGGATATGGGGGAGGGATTCAGTCGATGTTGTCCACTTAGGCACCAACAGATAAACAGGGCTAGGAAAAAGGTTCTGCTTAGGACATATGAGCAGCTAGGGCCTAAGTTACAAGCCAGAACCTCAAATTTAATCACTTCTAGGGTTACTACTTTATCCCTGGGCAAAATGGCATAAAGTAATTAAGATCTGAATTAAGAGCTGAATGCATAGCTCAAAGTTAGGTATGGGAGAAATGGGCTTCAGTTCATGGGCACCTTCACCAGTGCTAATGAAAATGGGGCTGGACCATTGAGATGGATTTCATCTAAACTACAGTGGGTTTGTCGTTGTGATGTGTCATATAACTGGGATGGTAGAGGAAGCTTTAAACTAAATAGTGAGGAATCCAACTTGGAAAGATGTAATTAATTACAATGTGCTATAGGACTTTAAGGAATGGAATGTATAAACTTAAGAGTGCACCAGCAGAAAATGGCAGAGTTTGCAGGAATGGTAAAAAGACAGAATTAAATATTCTGTATCTGCATTAAATTGAATGGATAGCATAAAGAGAAATAAGTATGTATGACTGTAAGTCATTTCAGTGTTGTGGTAACAGGGTGACCAAGATTGGGATCTAAATATTTGATTATCTTTCACATTTATGAAATAGGGTAAACTAGGAAAAGATGTTGAGATAGCTCTGTAATTATTGCCTATATTAGTAAAGAAGTAAGGGATGACATAGTTCTAAATATCAAGATGTGGGATCAGTTTGATAGAGATAAGTAGCAGCAACTGTAAGAAGTCACTTCTGTGAACAATTTAAAAGTCCCTTACCAGTTGAAATGTCGGAAGACTGAGTACAGAAGGAGAATATGGAAACCTCTACAAAGGAGACTGCAATAATTACAGGTAATTCTGTGTATCTCTGCACAGATGCTGCCAGGTTTGCTGAGTTTCTCCAGCACTTTCTGTTTTTGTTTAGATATTCAGCATCTGCAGTTCTTTGTTTTAGTTTAGCAAGCTATTTTAGACTTGTCAATGTACAATGAGACAGCAGTAAGTAATGATTCATAGTAAAGTAGCTTCTAGACAATGCTGAGAATAAAAAATGTGGGTGTATGGTTAGTATATTAAATTTACATAAAGGCAATTACAAAGTTATCTTAAATTAACAGGGAAATAAGTAGAAAGGTAGAACTGTAGAGAAATGGTATCAGTCATTTAAGGAGATAATTCATAAATCTCATCAGACATATTCCACTGAGAAACAAAGATACTATAAGAAGGATGCACCATCCATGGCTAACTTAAAGAAAAATCAAGGATAATCTCAAATTGAAAGAAAAAGTGTGCAATATTGCAAAGATTCATGTTAGGTCAAAGATTGGACAACTTTTTGAAACCAGTAAAGAATGATTAAAGAAAAGGAAAGAAAAATTAAAGTATGAGAGACAGCTAGCTAGCAATACAAAAACTGATAGTTTTTAAAAATGATAAGTATAACTAAAATAAGCATTGATCGCTTACAGCGTGGTGAATTAATAATGGAAAACAAGGGAATTACCAGAACATTGGACAGGTAGTTTGAGCTTATCTTCACTGTGAAAGACAGATAAAAATGTTGACAATACTTGAAAACCAAGAAGTAAATGGGACGGGGGAACTTAGTCAAAATCTCCAGAAAAGAGGTATTGAAAAAAACTATTAGACAAAATGGTAATAAATTCCCAGGACATGATGGTTTTTGTCCTAAGGCCTTATCAGAGATAGTATGTGCATTGGAGTGCTCTTCCAAACTTCACTCGATTCTGGAAAGGTCCTAACAGATTGGAAAATTGTTAATGTAACACCTATGAGTGAGAAAGAAGGGACACAGAAAGTTGGAAATTATAGGTCAATTAACCTAACGTCTGTTATAGGGAAAATGCCAGAATCAGGTATTAAAGAAGTTATAACAGGACCTTTAGAAAATCAGGCTGGTCAACAAGGTTTTCTGAAAAAGAAATCGTGTTTGGCTAATTTATTAGAATTCTTTGAGAAAATGACAAGCAAGATGGATAAAGGGAAACCTGTAGATGTGGTGTACTTAGATTTGCAAAAGGCGTTTGACAAGGTGCCACTTCAAAGATTACTACACTATATAAGAGTTCATGGTGTTAGGGGTAACATATTAGCATGGACAGAAGATTGGTTAGTTCACAGGAAGCAGCAAATAGGGATAAGTTGGTCAGTTTTGGATTGGTAAACCGCAATTAATGGAGTGCGCTAAGGGTAAACTAGTTACAATCTAAAGCAATAGGCTGGATGAAGAGATTGACTGTATGGAAGCTACATTTACTGATGAAATGAAAGATAGGTAGAAATGTAAGTTATCAAAGAAGACATATGGAGGCTATAGAGGACTTAGAAAAGTTCAATGACTGAGCAAAAATCTGGTAGATAAATTGTACTGTGGGAAAATGTGAAGTTGTCCACTATGGCAGGAAGAATAGAAAAGCAACATATTATTTAAAGGGTGAGAGACTGCTGAGGGATCTGAGTGTCTCAGTACATTAATCACAAACAGTGGTGTGGGTGGAGATAGAGCGAGGCATTCATTAAATAAATGCACTTAATGCAAGGGAAGTTAAGTTGTAAAGTAGGGAAGTATTGTTATAGCTGCACAGGACCTTGGTGAGTCTGCATCTGAAATCCTGCATACAGTTTTTTTTTGTCACTTTACTCAAAACATGATATACTTGCATCACAAGCAGATCAGACATGGTTCACTTAATTGATTCCTGGTGTGAAGGACTTATCATAGGAGGAAAGGTTGAGCAGGTAGGGCCCAAAATCATTGTAGCTTAGAGGAATGAAGTGGTTTTATGGAAAGGTGCAAGATCCGGAGGGGATGTGATAGGATGGTTTCTGAAAGGATGGTTCCCCTTATACAGGAGTCCATAACGGGGGAGACACAGTTTAAAATTAAGGGACTTTCACTTAAGGCTGAGATAAGAAGATTATTTTACTCTCTTACAGAGGTTAGTTTTTTTGTGGAATTGATTTCCACAGAGCAAACTGGGTCTTTGAATTTATTCAATAAGTAAATTTTTAACCAACAAAGAAGTCAAGGGTTGGGGGTGTCGGCAGGCAGGAAAGTGGAGTTGAAGTTTCAGTCAGATCAGCTGTAGAGTCATAGAGTCAAACAGCATGGAAACAGACCCTTCGGTCCAATCAGTCCACATTGACCATGTTCCCAAAGTAAACTAGTCCCACCTGCCTGTGCTTGGCCTGTATCCCTCAAAGCATTATTGAATGGTGGAGAACCCTTGAAGGGTAGAGTGGCCTACCTCTACCTCTAATTCTGTGTATGCATGATTTCTGGATGATTATGCAAATTATCAACTAAGGCTTGACTTGAATGTTTTAGTTTGAACATTACAGTTTAATTCATTAGTAGAATTTAATTTTCCCTGTACTCACAAATGCCATCCAACTATCACTGTTTTTAATTGTTAGCCATGAATCTATAACTGTTGTTATTCAGATGCTGTTTTTCCTATATTTATTCAATGCAATATCACTTTACATTTATCTCATGTTAATAGAAAAAAAATCTCATTTGAACAAAATTATCTTAATTTATGTTCTGAGTTAATGTGACAGAAATCTGGCCCACTCGGTTGCTCTCTGACCTTTAGTTAGGTCAAAATGATCTATAAAATCAGAGACAGCTAAACCATACTTGCTGTACTACTCCACAATGCTCCAACCCCTACTTCATTCCTGTAGAATCATTGATGATGTATTAAGTCATCAAAAGGGCTATATTCCAAAACACATAAAAAACTGCAGTGAATACCATTAATAAAAGTAAAGTGGGAATTTTCACTTTTTGTTCATCAACAGCGACAAAATGAGCATTAAGTGTCTTGTTTTTCATTCTGTTTATTCGCTGCTGATGATAACCTCTCTACTTAGCAATGTTCCAAAATCTGTTACTGTTCAGCGGTGATCTATTTCTACTCTAGCTGGCTTCTTTAAACATTTAATTGTTCCTTGATCCAGGGACCAATGGCCTGTGAAAGCAAACTTCCATCTGTATTCTACGTTCAAATTCATTCTACTTCCTTTCAAATATTTGATCATTAATTTGTATTTTGTGTCTGCAATTTAATGTTTCCATACGCTTATACAGGAAGGGTTGTTTTTTTTTATATGTGTTCTTAGCCATTCAGTCACCTACATAGTTTATAATTTACACAAATTTATGGTTAAAGAAAGATTGATTCTTTCAATGTTAAGAACTTTGTCAAACTGGGTCAAGGACTACAGAATTATTTTGTATCCATTGGAAAACCTAATCTCATATTGCTTACAGGTGACTAACTATTACAATACTCAGGAAGCTGCTGAACTAAGTATTGCAGGAAGTGGAACTCTTGCAACTAGTATACTCTAAACAGAGGACTTGTAACACACAACTCGAACTACAGCATGACACTGCTCATTGTGAATCACTGCTTCATAAATGTAAGCTATAAATAAAGCTATGATGATAAAAGTATTGTAAGGAGCAAAGGTGGCACTTAGGGAAAGTGTGCTGTACATGACATTTAAAATACTGCTATTTCCACTCTCATGTGATTGCACATGTTGCGGACTATGGTCTCCTTTACCAGAATAAACCGCCTTAGTGATGTTGGTTTATTGTCCATCTTTCATCTTCCGTTTCAATCTCTCCCTTTTGATTCTATCTTTGTCATCTGCCAAATGTCTCAGTCTTTTCGTTTCGAGTGCTGCATAGTGTTTTGATGTACTGTCATGGGGGGGAAAGCTGTAAAACCTACTGGCCGCCTTTAAATTGCCGAGGTTTGGTTCCGAGCAACATCCGTTCCAATACACTCCTCCACAAATTCTGTTTTTCCTCTCCCACTTTTTTTCTGACATCGTGTAACCAAACCACCTTAGTTTCCTCCTACCCTCTCCCTTTCATAACTGTCATTTATCCTCAATAATCTTTCCTCCATTGTCACTCAGAAATCTTTAATCCTTCGTCGATGCGTACTTTTTCATTCCAAGACTAGTGTCGAGATTAGTCCTTTTTCCAATCTGTTTCTCTAAAATCCATTTTATTTCTGTACAAATATATCTTACTTGCTCTTTAAAAAATCGAAATAACGATCGATGCCCACCCCCGGCACTCTTAATTATGAGAATACTTTCTTACAATCAGAATTAAATGCATGCGCATTTTCTACAGTCAAAGCAAAAATGAAATAAATAATTTCAAACTCATCTGGAGATCTTTTAAAGCTAACGGCACCAAAACGCTCTCTCAATCCTTCCTCCTTCTCCTCCACCCTACCCCCCACACCCCCACCACCCCTCAGCTCAATATGCTTTCCAAGATAGACAGGCTAAAACAAAAGCTGCAACATCCTGCATGTTTTTATTCCTGCTGAAAGAAACGCTCGTTTTAAGTTTTAGCCGAGAAGTGTTTTTCCAATTAGTTTGAAAATAAAACTGAACATCGACTGCATCCATCTGAATAGAGACATTGCACCAATACGGCGGAATGAATGCAGTACCGAGCATATACTTCCTTCCACTGACCAGTGCAAATTTATTATTACATGAAACTCACAAATCAAATCCAAACCTTTGGAAGAGGTTGAAATTTTTGAATGTATAACATGAATGAAAGTTTCAGATGGCGCCAAAAGAATTTAAAACATGAAAGGTCTTAGTCTTTTGCTTTGAAAGAAAAGCTTTAGTTCAGAATTATTTGGAGATTATAAATTCCACTATTCGGGAAGAAAATCAAAATCTATGGAAGAATATTTGGAGAGCACGGCGAATGATTTTTGACACAAACCCACCCAGTGGCCATATTGTGTAATTACAGGACAATGCAGAGTTCATTCCTATTGTAAATGACAAACTTGAAAATAATTGAAACACAAGTGTGTGCAAAAACTAAAGAGGATAAAGTTATGGAGACGGGAGATTTGTGTAGTAGTACGATTATATATATAAGATATGAAAAGGTGTTTCGGATATTAGTTCAGGACAGGGGAAACTTGTTTTCGAAATGTTTTCTGCACATCTACACATTATTATTTATCTTCAATTATTCTAAGCAGGACATGCAACTGATAATTCCTGTCACATCCTAAGTGACTTATCCTATAGTTTATTTTTTGGTTTGATAAAGCAGGGGCTAAAGTACATGTGGCTCTTCTTCTTTTACCTATACACGAATTTGCGTACCTTTTTTTGGTGAAACTGGTTGACAATGAGGAAGGATTTATTTTGCTTCATCCACGAGCAACTCAGCCACAAATCGCTGAGTGTCAAGTTTTGCTAGGAACTCCAGTTTGTGTGTTTGAGTCCGCAGTGACTGAAGCTTGCACCGTAGCCTGGCAATCCAGTGCAGCGCGAAGGGACTGCCACAATAACAGAACAACACGCCTTCTGTTAAAACGTGTTAAAGGAAGCAGGTCCAGTTTGTCTTTTTTCAGGAGATCTGGCAGTTTGAAGTGTCAAAAGATTTCCCGGTACCTCTCAACAACCACTCCCAAAATGAGATTATCTAATCATTTATCCCATTGTTTATGGGATCTTATTGAATCTCTATTGTCCAAACAGTCTTCAAAGTAATAATGTGACGGCAACATGTAATTTTTACATCTCTCTATAATAATCCTTGCCCGTCTCATTTCGCTACTTAACTTTCCAGACCGATTTTTAAAGTGAGTAACATAATTTAGTGTTCTACACGTCACTTCCAGGATGTCATTTGAGGGGAATCGGGGAGCTTTCAATAACCGACGATGTTAACAGAATTGAGGCCCGAGATGTAAAACCGATGTAACCCAACCTAGATCAGCATCACAAATATCCTTGTAGTTTTCAGATAGACGATTTACGAAGTATTTGGGTAAGAAATAGTAGGTGCTGTTCTTGACAACTTGGCAATGTCATTGAGCGAGCTTCTTTTTTTTTATTTATTTGGTATGAATCAAAACAATGAAACAACTCTTGAATTCTTCAAATTCGTCAAAATGCAATTAAATAATCGAAGGTCCAAATATCGGTTTAATATTTACTTTGAGGACAAACCATTCCTATTCTTGTGAGGAGGTTGCTATGGCTCTACAAAGGGATATGCATACTGTACATTTTTTTGTATTGGATTCCTGCTAAAGTGAGTAAATAAGACCATAGGAGGACAATTAGGCCATTCGGCCCATTGGGTCTACTCCACCATTCAATGAGATCATGGCTGATAATCCTCAACTCCACTTTCCTGCCTTTTCCCCCATAACCCTTGATTCCCTTACTGTTTAAAGATCTGTCTATCTCGGCTGTGAATATACTTAATAATACAGCATCAACGGTCCACTGCAGTAAAGAATTCCACAGATTCACTGCCCTCTGAAAGAAATTCCTCCTCCTCTCTGTCTTAAATTCTGAGATTATGCCCTCTTGTTCAACCTAGTGACCTTCTCCAATGCCACTAAATGTGTGCTTTTGATTATTTATTTGCAGTTTGACTATATATTCTAATCTGATTTGAAGAATTCAGGGTGTACAGAAACTTGCTCAATTATATTTTCATCTTGTTAAATGGCTGAAGGCTATAAAGGTACTGTCTCTAAGGAAGAAGTATTCACTTACTCCTCCATCAGACCAGTAAACTAATTAATATTTTGAGAGACATTGGGGCAGTGCAGTCATTGATAGTGGCTAATGATACAATTTGTGTTCCAGATGGTTTGATGAAAGAAGAAGTATTTAAGGATTATGAATGTAATTGTTATTTAGGACTCATTAACTTGGTCTTTTGTACAAAGTTAAGTTACTAAGTGACTGACCAAATGGTGTTGTTATTGTGGGAATAGTTCCTCATTTAGAGGTAGGTCTTACATCAAGGAATAATTTGGTCAGCGCAGCTGGTAACGTAGTAGCAAGTGATTTGGAGCAGATGCTTGATCTTGTCAAGTTCTCCAGAAATACCAAGGACAAAGACAACAGACTTAGTGCTTATAATGAGCAATTAAAGGAAGAATTGATCAATGTGAAGAATCAATTTGCATGCAGGTGAGGAGAGTTTGTTAATGAAAAATGTGAACTGATGTGAACAACTTGAACACCAGTCATGGGAAGTAAGATACTTGAATGAACAGTTGAAATATCTAAATTATAAACTTGTAGAAGCAAATTCAACAAGGAAAGCTCTTTTTTGATTTATACCTTGTAAACTTCAAGAATCAGTGATGAATTAGAATAGTTGGTTGAGTGCAGAATTAAAACTCAAGCTGGATTAACTGTGCAGCTTCATTTTTAGAAAATCAGTTTGTGTTAAACTCAGATGCAATCTGGAGAATGAAAAAGATGGGGTCCATAGTGTGGAAAGAAAGATACAGATTTTAAAAGCAACTAAGAGCAAAACACTCTTTCTGTAGGTTTTTGTTTATTTGGTATGAATCAAAGTAATGAAACAACAATGCTGTAATTGAAAAAGTGCTTAAGGAAGATGCTTTTTCAATGTGATTGTCAATCAGAAATACATGTTTTCCATAGCCAACTTAAAGGACCATTTGAAAACATATTCCTTTCAACAGAGAAATAGGAAGACAAAGAGCAAGAGGTTTGGACAGATGTGGTTCATGAATTACATGGAAGATTAGAAGTATGGAAAGAATAATGAAAGCTCAGAGTGAAGAAGCTATTGACATCACCAGGAAAGAACTAAGTAAGATGTATTTGAAAAGGGATCTGGAGAAGATGCAGAAGTCAAAGTGTGCAGATGATTAAAACCAACAGGAACACAAATTACCTTTATTTGAACATAAGAACAACTCGATAACAAATAATTGAAATGAATTGTTGGCACACAAAAAAGCCATTTTGACATTACTGACTAAAAGCAAAATGAATGTACTGCATTTGAATTCAGAAAATGAACTTAAAGATTGGGTTACACTGACAGCCAATTAGGCTGTGGACTTAACTGGAGCCTTCTTTGCAGTTTAAAGATAAAAGATAAGCACAAAAAAAGTTCACGTTGAGTTACATTTATACCATGCAGCTCAAAACCTGCTAATTGCACTTGTTACATGTGTTTAAGTTAAGCTTTCACAGTTTTGTAAATATGATATATGCAAGTATGTAAATGAAAGAGTTACAGGTGTATTCTTAATAAGCTATTTGATGTTTATGATGATGGAAACTGTCTGCATTTTCAAAGCTGTTATAAAGAAACGCCACTGTGGTAAAGTTTCCTTTTATCCAACAGGATGTGTGCGATTTTTTTTTAAAAAAATAGTTCTCGTAACATTTTTGTGCTGCCAGGACCAGCACTGAGTGAACATTATAACATTCAGCAGAGAGACAGTTTCAAGAGGTTATTATATTCAAGTCCTGCTACTGACTGATTGATTGTTACATTTAACTATTCCAAAATTATAGTTACATTCAATGTTGCCCAGGATCAAATTTAGGGCTTGTTGCAAGCTTCTCAGTGGGTCACCATAAACAGTACAGGCATCACTGAAAAATAGTTCCAGAGTGACAGTTAGTTGGAGGCGAAGATGGAGAGAGACCAAAGTGGAAGCAAACACCATGTTGAAGAGAACAGTTAAGCTGTAATGCTGAAAAAGCAACTGGATAAAATTGAGTTTGTGTGGTTACTGACTCAGTGAAGAGTCAAGTGTAGTTGAATTACTCTGTGCTGTTAGAATTGAGGGAAAATATCTAGAATGTAGTTGGCAGTATGAATAAATCTGGATTAGGGTTCAGAAAAGTCCTGGGATCTGTGGAGGCTCATGGAGCCATGAACAGATCAGTCGAACTTTGTGCAAGGGTGAAGGAAATCCACAATATTTGCTCTGTGCAACTGAGCCGTATTAGGCCCAGGAAACAAACCCAGGGGCAGAACGGGCTTGATGAAGCTTATTTTTGTGATAAGCTGGTGTTGTGCCTAAGACTAAGTACTGTAGTACAGTTTCTAAGAATCTGGGGAAGCATAGTCTCTGGAAAGAAAAGTAAACCAGCAGAACATGTGCAGTCATTGAGACTGTCCATGGCAGGCTGGCTTTTGAGGGAGGTTCAAGGCCAGATCATCAAAAGTGAAGGATCCTAATGCCTTGTGAGGTCTTGATGAGTTTTTGTGACCCAAAGTTTCCCTATTTCTTTGCTGAGAAATCCACGGAAATTTTCTTGTTGCATTTATTTTCTGATGTGTTCTGTGGGAGTGTTTAACAATGTCTGTTGCCCATATTTGTTTCATGTTATGCTTGGGATGTTAGAATATAACCATATCTATCTTTAACAGTTTAAATCTTTTAGTCAATACTCCTTTTTCATGACTAGTGGATGAGTGGGGCTAGAAAGGAATTGGTGCAACCCTCCAGCCTCAGAGGGTGGGCAATAAAATTACAGATAGTATTATGTAGGACAATGGGAGGGTGTCCATTTTGGCAAGAAGATTAGAAATGCAGAATATTATCTAAGTGGAGAGAGACTAGATAATGCTATGCACATGAATCATAAATGCTGGCAGGCATGTACAGCTAACAATTAGGGAGACAAATAGAATGCTCATATTTATTACAAAGGGAATTTGGTACAAATTAGGGGTGGCATGGTGGCTCACAGCACCAGGGACCCAGGTTCAATCCCACCCTCGCACGACTGTCTGTGCGGAGTTTGCACATTCTCCCTGTGTTTGTGTGGGTTTCCTCCTGGTGCTCCGGTTCCCTCCCACAGTCCAAAGATGCACAGGCTAGGTGGATTGGCCATGATAAATTGCCTGTAGTGTTCAGGGATGTGTAGGTTAGGTGGGTTATGAGGGGATGGTTCTGGGTGGGATGCTCTGAGGATTGGTGTGGACTTGTTGGGTTGAAGGGCCTGTTCCCACACTGTAGGGTTTCTATGAGAAATGTGTGGACCTCTTGCTACTGCAGTACAGTGCATTGGTAAGACTGTACACAGAGTATTGGATAGAAATTTATTCTTATTAAAGGAAGGATACAATTCTATTGAAAGCAATTCAGAAGCTGATTCCTGGGATGATGTAAGGGTTGAGCAAGTTGAGCCTATAGTCATTGGGTTTTTTTTTTGGAAATGCATACGTTTCTGAAGAGGCTTGACAGAGTAAATGATATTTCCCTCCGTGTGTATGGCGGGGGCCATCTCAAAATAAGGGATCTTTTCTTTAAAGATGGGGATGAGGAGAAATTCTCCCATGTGCAGCTAGGAAAAGTCTCCCCCGGTGGTCGATGGGAGTACATTCAAGGCTGTGTTAAACACAGATTTTCGATGGACAAGGGAGTTAGGGATTGTAGAGAGAGACTCGGGAAAGTGACGCTCAGATGACTGTGAATTCATGGTGACACTGGCTCGTGGGGCTGATGATTTTTAGATAACAAAACGGATACCTACGGATGTTGGAGGCCCGAAGCAAAAACAGAATCCTGTGATGAAGGGCCGCTGGACTCGACACGTTAACACTGCTTTCTGCCTACAGATACTCCCAGACCTGCTGAGTTTCGCCAGCAAAGCCTGTCTTAGCGCTGAATTCTTACGACCGTCCCTATGCATGTAAATCCAAGTCTGTTACACCCTCCGATTCCACCGTCTGGTTGCTTTGCAGCTATCTTTGCTGGGTGTGCCTCTTGGTCAATCTCAGTGGCTAAATTGGGCCTCGGTGAGATGGAGTTAATGTGGTGGGGAGTGATCTCTCTCAGGACATCTTGCGCGATTTTGACTTTTTTTTTAAAAAAAATTAAATCTAGGCGAGTTGTTTGAACGGGCAGCTGAGAATGAGGGCGGATCCGAACAAAAGACTAACAAACTTTCGGGATGCGCAGTCACTGTTTCCCACTCCCAGCTGAGTCAGAAGTTAAACTGTTTTTTTTACCCCCCAGCAATGCACAATTTCGCCCACAACACCTACAGCCTATAGCCCGCCCACACTCTGCATCATCCCTTTCTTGTCCCCAGTTTAGGATGTGTCCATCTCTCCCAGGAAATGTTGCAAATCACAGCATCGCAGACAGTTTGGAAGCAGGCCACTCGGCCCATCGAGTCCACACCCACCCGCAGAAAAGCATCCACACTCTATCCCTTTAACTCTACATTTCCCACGGCTAACCCACTGACGTGGATTATATGCTAAATACTGTCTTAGAATTCCAACATCCCCCCTCCACCCAACTACGTAAAACCCAAACAAAAAAAAACAGAAATTGCTGGAAAACCCCAGCAGTGTTTGGCAGCATCTTTGGAGAGAAGTCAGAGTTAACATTTCAGGTCTAGAGACCCTTCCTCAGATCCGGAAAACCCAGTTAATTTACAATGAGCGGGTGCACTGTGATGCTTGGGACTTCCTCAGGGAGTGCTGAGGAGGGATGAGGGTCACATCAGAAAGGACAGTTTAGCTCCCAGTGGAGAGAGGGGCAGAAGGTGGTTGCTTCTCTGAGCAACCACCGCCCGCCCCTGCCTCATCCCACCCACTCCCCTTGAGGTCAAAGGTCACAGCGGCAATGTGAAGACCCCTCTGTGGCCAATTGGGTGGACTGCAGTCTGCCCAAAGTGAAACATTACTCAACGAGTTATGTGTTGGGAGCGAGCAGCGTCCATGCGTACGTCTGCGTGTGTGTTCAGGGATGAAAGGGAAACACCCAGATATATTCCTAAACAAATATACATTCTAGAAAAGCAGGTGTCACACTGAACTTCTGGCAAGAAATTGTTGCTGCAAATATTTGAGGCTACATTTCCCAGGACCACTTTTGTGTAATTTAGATGGAGGAAAGCCATTGGAAACATGCTTGGTCAGGATCCGCGTGTTCGCACCTATCTAACACATGAGTGTGTATACCTGGGCGTGTGAACGGAGGTATGTGTAGAATGATGGAGAGCTATGGGTCATCATATTTGGGACCATCACGGAAGCCAACCTCCTATCCATGGACTCCATTTACACTTCTCCTTGATGGGAAACGCTGCCAACATCAAAGACCCCTCCCACCCCCTTATGCTCTCTTCCAACCTCTTCCTTCAGGCAGAAGATACAGAAGTTTGAACACACGCACCAACAGATTCAAAGACAGCTTTTTCCCTGCTGTTATTAGACTGCTGAATGGACCTCTCTAACGTCAAATAATGTTGACCTTGCTAATATTGATCTTGTTTTGCACACCTGCTGTGCAGCTGTAACCTGTATGCCTCGCTCTGTCTATGTTCTTGTTTGCTATGATCTGCCTGTACTGCTCGCAAGACAAAGCCTTTCGCCGCTTTTGGGTACATGTGACTACAAGTCGTGTACATGTGGATGGTGCCGGATCCCTCTGCATCCATTTTGACTGCTTCCTCATCCATCCCATCCCATTAAATACGAACATTAGTTGTACAAACAGGTCAGATACGCGTAGGTGCAATTGTGTTCACTGCCAAGTTGTTTCAATAAAAAAAACTGTGGAACAATTTGAAAATCGTTCTCTAAGTAATCTGGTGAAAATTATGTTGGATAACAAGGTGTAGAGCTGGATGAAGAAGGGCCCAGGCCCGAAACGTCAGCTTTCCTGCTCCTCTGATGCTGCTTGGTCCGCTGTGTTCATCCAGCTCTACACCTTGTTATCTCAGATCCTCCAGCATCTGCAGTTCCTACCATCTCCAAAATTATGTTGGTTTCCTTTAACAGAGCCGCCTGTAGCTCCCAGCCCATCGGAAATTCGTTGCCTGCTCCAGAATGGCGCTACCGCTTTGCGGGTCGCTGGGCCTTGCATTTGAGAAAGGGCCCCTTTCACATTTCTCCCCGCACCGAGACCCCCTGGTAAGCGCAGGAACCACCGACATGCGGAAAGGCGCAATGTCATTAACGGAGATTAAATATCAAATACCGTGAAAAGCAGCACTGCCTTCACAACGGTTCTGCAGTTTCCAACAGCAACGAAAGCTGCTCATGTGTATTTATTTTTTTTCGGGGCGGGGGGAATTTCGATAGCCTGAGAATAATTTCGAATGTTTGTTTTTCAATAATGACCATGCCGCCTGTCTGTTATAGGGGGTTAGCTGCTGGTTAATGCAACGGGAACGGTCAGGAAGGGAGTTTGGAGAATGTCGAAAGAAACGTTGCTGTAACTTCAGCCGCTCTCTCAGTTGGGCCCATCTCGATTAAATGTGAGTTAAAGGACGAAAATCAAAGTTAGTAGGGCTTATGCGTGTATGCGTGTATCAGTGTGTTCCCGCGTCTGTGTCCTTCCCTGTGTCGATGTGTCCGTGTCTGTTATGTTTCTCCATGTCCGTATGCGTCCTTGCCTTATATCCATGTCCCGTGTCTGTGTCCTTGCCTGTACGTATGTGTCCGTGACTGTATGTTTGCTCATGTCTGTAAATGCCCTTGCCTGTAATGTGTCCCGTGTCTGTGTATGTGTCCCTCCCTGTATGCATGTCTGTGCCTGTATGTTTGACCGTGTCTGTATAATCTTTGTCTGTACGTATGCGCCCCGTTTCTATATGTGTGTATATGTCTGTGTCCTTTCCTATATGTGTATCCATACCTGTAGGTCCGCGTCTGGATGGCCATGCCTGCATAATCCGTGCTTGTATGCATGTTTCGTGTGTTTGTGTGTATATATACACCTGTATGTCCATGTCTGTATAATCCTTGCCTGTCTGTAATGTGTCCTGTGTCTGTATGTATGTGTGCATGTCCGCAATGCACACACACATGCAGATCACAGTCTGAATTCAAAACACACCTTTTAATTGGCCTGACAGCCGAAACATTAACTTTCCTAAAGTGTGTAAATAACTATGCTGCTTGCGCTGCCAGACCTCACGAGTAATAATTACATCTTTCTAATAGTTATAACGTTTACATTACAGCAATCCCCCTGAACTCGTTCTCGCCCGTGTCTACAGCGGTGACCGAGTACTGGATCACTATTACCATGGGCACCACACACTTGGCTGAGAAAAAAGCGTAATCGAAGGGCTGGCATGAGATTAAACGCCTGCACGAGTGAGGGACCAAAGCAAATCTTGACATTTCTGTTTCTTCCCATATCACCGCATCCGATGTCTGTTTGCCTCTGCTACCTGTGTACAAGCAAACTCAAACTCCCCCCTCTTTCCATTTAGGAACGCATTCCCCATCATCTAAACACTCAACTCTCGGTCAGTCAATAAGGCTCTCAGTCCAGCTCTGACCCGCTCTTGTCCCTGTACCGAGCTGATTATTGCTCTCTTCAACCGCTAACACACGCAGACACACACACACAGACACACACAGGTTAAAAGCATTCCCTTAAATCATTTGGAAAGCACTGAGAACCAAGATGCACAAACAGCTAAATAAAGTAGTCAACAATCCATGCAACGATCGGAAATCCCCACTCGCTGTGAGTTTAAAGCCGTCTCATTTTGTTTAATTCCGGCGTTTAAAGTTGTCAACTTTTGCTGCGCCGGGGCTAAAACTGAAAGCGCGGATGTTAGCTTCTCTGACTGAGCAGTTCTCCGCCTGTCAGAAATATTTGGATTTTCTGTTAGCCGGCCTGAACCCGCGGCTCTGAGGTACTTCCATCGATTATGATAATCCTGACTTCTCACACCTTCTTCCGCACATATTCCAAACCGGACAACTTTTTTTTTGTTTCTTCTTCCCAGAGTGCACGCCCTCGCCCTGGCACGCCACCGGCTAAAGGCTTCATTTTGCAATTAAAAGACAGCTCCAGGGCGATGGTGCAACTACAAAGGCTGGAGGTACAACTAAATACAATCATCCGACTGATTCTTATTAATCTCCGAGGGATCACGCAAAGATGTCTCTATGTGAGCAAAGTTTTTTTTTGTTCCCATTTTAAGAGCAAGGGTAGCTTTTTGATCATATCGATAACCTGAGTGCGGAACTCGATAGTAAATTCCGAATCTCGGGCAAAAATTTCCCTGTCAGCTCAACCCTGGCTCTCTGCACAGATTTGAAACTCTGTGAATTTTAATGTACGGGTTTGAGTTAGATTTTAACATCGTTATTACAGCTCCGCAGAATGTGTGTGCGTGTGTGTGTCAGAGAGAGAGGGGGCATTCTGATATTGCTGTGGGAGCTCACAAGAATTTGACACTTCCTCAGAATCTGAAGGACAAAATCGACTTATCAGTCGGAGAGGCCGCCAAAGCGTCAGGGTTGTTTGCAAACAGCCGATTTATTGGCAATGCATTCAGTGAAAGCTTCGGAACTAAAGAGTTAAAGTGTTTGTCCGTGCGCTTGGGTACAAATTCACAGATCTATGTATGAACGTAGGTTGATACCTTTATATGTCGGCTCTGCATTGAGATGTAATATGTACACTAGCGGTGTGTCTAACATTTAGGTAGTACATGCTTTTAATTGCTAGAATTTATATATTAATGTATTTATAACCTGGGGATTATCGAATTGTGTGAATGAATGATGCATTATTATTAATGTATTATTATTATAATGCATTATTATAATAAATATTACTTCCGGACACCCACACGTTGTAAATGTAATGTGCTCCTGTTCAGTGTGTACATTATGTGTTAGAATATTGCATGTGCACTCTATACACACACACACACACACACACACACAGTTATATACCCTGGGTTTGTTCAGGCTATGTCCTTTCGGATAGACTGTGTAGATTTTACATTCTGACGGTACACACCATTGCAACTATTCCCCAATACGTTGCCCATAGCTGTACCAGCGTCAACACGCAAGTTATGAGCAAGCGAGTTGTACAATCGACGTGTGAGCGATCTGTTCACTTTTTTTTAAATAAACCTCTTTCAAAATGACGAGCTAAAAAGTAAGGGGAACGAGGTAAAGTAACATTGGGCGGTCGACCTGCGGATGGAACAGCATTGACTTTCTGCGATCTCACAGCGAGGGCTGACTCTGAAAACTTCGAACTCACCCAGAAGCGAGGCCGTGTTCTCTGCCGAATGCTGCAAACTTGCTTCCATTTTCAATCCGTCCAGCATGGTTTCGGGGTTGGAGGGGGAGGTGGAGGTGAGAGACGGGGTCGGGGACGGGAGGGGGTTGGTCGGTGGCTGCGGTTGCTGTTGTGAAGCGTCACCTAAAAAATGAAAGAGAGCGGAACTCGTCAGTTCGGATCGGTTCTCGCACAAGCCAACACAACTAGCTGGCCTCGGCATCCCGCAAGCGGCGCCCGGTCCCATTGCAAGCACACTCAGCGTGTTCGGGCGTGAGGAGGGGAGAGAAGAGGGGGTGGGGGTTAGGAGGAAGCGCCTCGGACTAGAATTTCCCACCTCCTACTCTCCTCCTTTCCCACCCGCTTTTTCCATCAAATTGCCGACCTCCGCCAGCGGAAAGGAAAAGGAACACAGCCTCTCCCGCACTCAACAGTCAGGGAGGACCGGGAACTGGCGTGAACCACGTCGCAAAATTCTCAACCGGGACCCCGTCCAAAATCTCAATGTTTCCCTCCAGCAGTTTCTGCCAGAATATGCAGAGATGAAACTGTTCCTTTCTTTAAAAAAAAGAAACAACACTAATCGTACGACATAACAACATATCACATGCTATGATTAGTCTTAGTTTAATTGACCTAGAATTTTTTTTTTTCACGCCCCACCGTAAAAAGTGAGGTACATCTCTCTCATACTGGGAAGAATTGAGGAATTCTCCCCGTCCATCCTCCCCATCTGATTGATGGGACCAGACGGTCAAGAAAGCTGAAACAGCAGCAAGTGAATTTCTAAAGCTCGGGCCCATTAGAGGATTAATTTCCGGTGTGGAGAATTTTTGGAGTTGACGAGGAGAGTTCGGGGAAGGGAAAGTGGGAGTATAGAGGCGCCTAACCCCAACAGGTTAAACACCATCTCCACTCGCCCCCCACAAAGACACACTCTCTCTCTCATACACACACACACACACACACACAACACACAGAGAGTTTAGAGCAGGATAGAGGCTCCCGAATCCATTTGCACCTTCCATCGATCACAACTTCTGGGGAACATTTCCACAAACCCGCCAGGTTCCCTGTGTAACCAATTCGGTTTTATTTCCCTTCATAATGTAAATTACAAAAGGTAAATTACAAAAGGTATTATAAATAATATATTATAAATATATATTATACAAGAAAAAAATATGTTAACTACACTTTGTATTTTTAAAAAAATCTTGTCACTTATTCTAATCTTAAATGTTTTGCTTTTATATTTAGGGAGCTAAAATTTAACGTTATTAATTGCGTTCGATATTCAGTCAGATCTGCGCCACATTTTAAATCTTATGCTTCAAGTGGGGTTTTGAGGGATTTTAAGGTCGAGTTTTAATATTTTCATTTAATCATTTACATGCGAAGTACTTGAGTTTTAACTATGTATATATGCGAATTCAAATATTTCAAAACTGCAGTTTGAAAATCGGCTTCGCCGCTCAACATGCGTTTAAGAAATAGTATCTTTTTTTTTAAAAATCGAGATTTGGAAACTTAAAATTAGCTTTTTTAATGATGGAAAAGTAAATGAACAAACTGCGAGCAGATGGAAAGCGGGTTATAAAGTACACAGAGCAAAACAGAAGGTTTAAAAGTGAATTGAGTGTAGAAAGGGTTTGTAAATATTTTCAAGCACTCAATTCGCGTTTGACGACGCGAGGGAAATTTTTCAGATTCAAACATACTCGAACAACATAAAGGTCACTGAAGATATAAGTAGTAATTTTTTTTTGAAAAGAAAGTCATTGTTACTGCTACAATTGTGAAGACGAAAAGAACAGACCAGGGATTTGGGATGACTGTAACCGCGCAGATCCTAGGTTTTACCATAAAAGCCGTGCACTTCAATCCTCACTGAAATATTTTTAATATAGATTTAAAAAGTTGCACTGAATATGCTGGGCTGATTTCACTTTGTAAATTCGATCATAAAATGCATGCACACACGTTGCTTTTAGGGTGTTAGCTCGTCCCACATGCGACTCACCGCGATTTCGGGGAACCCAGTCTCTCTTTCCGGGGAACGGATTTAATTTATGAAGCGGGAGAGGCTCATCGTAACGGACGGGCAGAAGGCGCTTACAGCATCTCCCCACCCCAACCCCTGTCCCCAGTCGTCTCTCTGTGCAGGTACCTGTTTCCCGAAGCTAATCGACAGTCCGTCCTATGGAATTCCTCTTTCCAGTCCAATGCTGTCAGAACGGCCGAAGTCCCAATTCACAACGTCCAGGCTTCATGAACTTTGCTGTGTCCCCCTTCCCTCTCTCTCTCTGCCCGTCTCTCTCTCTCTACGAGTTTCCTAACCCCAAACTTTCCTCCCAGTCACTCACACACAGGCACACACTCTTCCCTGTTTGTCACGACCAGCTCGACCCTTGGGAGCCAACCCCTCCCGAGTGCTTCCGCGCCACTCACAGGACACGGGGCGGAGGCAGCGTCTACACATTCAGGCGCTGGCTACAAAGGATCCTGGGGAAACCGAGCACCAACGGTGTAGGCTCACACCCCCAAATCATAAGATATAAGCGACGGGGGTGGTAGGGGGCCGGGGGGGTGGGGTTAGCGGGGGAACCGAGAAGAAATCTGCCTCAGTCCTAACTACACATATTCTGCGATATTCTGTGCCCACGTTCTGTCCAGAATACACAGGGCACACGCATGGACTTTCTAACGTACATCTCACACACGTCTCTATATGTTGCCTCACGTGTCTGAACACATTTTCTGTTCTATATTCTTCCTTAAGATATTTTAGGATGTAATGTCTGCGATTATTTTCCTGCAGTCGATGTCTCCTGATCCCCTAAGAGTACATCGAAAAATATTAAACATCTTCACTGTCATTCAAAGCTTTCTTGAGGCGACGCGGCGTGTAATGCTCTGTTTATTGATAGAAAGATCTTCTTCAAAAAAAATCACCTCGATGTGTATTCATCAGGCGCGGGCAGGATCGCTGACACGGGCTGAGGAGATATATTAAATTCTGACCAGCCTTTTGGCCAGTAGAAGAGGACAATTTGTTCGTTGTTTTTTTTTTCTCTGTATCTTCCTCGAACTTTTTTTTCTTTCATTTAAGTAAGATTAATTTCAAGGTTCCCAGTGAACAGCAGTCTCTGGTTCAGGGACAGGTCTTTTCCTGTCTGTCTAGATTTCACATTTTAAAACAGCTCCATTTGTATTTTCATCGGTGTCATACTCTGCTCCTTTCGCTCTCCTACATCTTTCATTTATATAAAAAAATTCTGTTCCCCTTTTTTTTTCGTTTACACCGGGAGAGCTGAGCGCTCCCTGAGTTAGATCTCTCCTGCCTCTTGCTCTCACGTTTGCCTGCGGGTTTCTCGGTGCTCATTGACAAGGAGGGTTGGGGGGGTGGGGGGGTGGTGGTGTCTGTATTTCTGCACTGACCGAGCCGTGTCACACATTCCCTGGGAAAGAAAAGATACTCACCGGGTCCCTTGGCTGCCGGTTGATATTGAGCGCTCAGTTCACCGGCTCCAGTCTCAATACCCCGGCTCTGAATTGCAAGTCAGAGAGAAAGAAAAAAAAACTGGGTAGCTTGAGAAACAAGTTAACGCACGGATTTCAATGCAGTTCAGAGCAAAGGCTGGGCTGTTCATTCCTTAAGATTCGCACCCGTTCTAATTTTCTACCTTGCCTGTCCCCTTAGCTTTTCAAGCTTTTTTTCCCTCTCTCTGTGGGAGTATAGTCTCAATGTGACATTCGGAGAGCCCCATTCGACAGTGAGAAATCAGCCCCATTTCAGTTGTGGATAAGATCCTGGGTCACAGAACGTACAGGATCTCCCTGTCTCCGGCCGCCATCCCAGCTACACAGATACACAACACACACACACGTACATTGTTCAACACACACCCACCCACATACACACAGACGTACATTGTTCAACACACACCCACCCCCCCACACACACACCCAAACACACACACACAAATAAACACACACAGGTGTATATATACACACAGATAAATAGAAACACACACAGATAAATAGACACACACAGATAAATAGAAACACAGACAGATAAATAGAAACACACAGAGATAAGTAGACAGATAAATAGACACACAGATAAATAGAAACACACAGGTAAATAGACACACACAGAGATAAAGATACATAGACATACAAATACACACACACAGGTACACAGACACTGACAGACACATATAGATACACACCGATAAACAGACACACATACATTGTCATACAGGTACTTACAGATATAACACACAGGCTCCAAAACCACCACGCGGCCTGATTAATTTTGTTTCAAACCCAGTCAGAAAGCAAAAGCAGGCGTTGGCAAAGTGGAGTTTAATAAGTCCATTAAACCCTTTCAGAAAGTCTACAAGCTCGCAAAAGCTCGGGAGAGATGTATGCGGCACTTTGGCCCAGTTCTCAGTCCCACCACAGGCGGCCTCGACATGTTTTTGAGTGGACTCAGACCTGCCTGCCTAGCCTCCCACACCAACTTCAAGACCAGACCCGGGATTTTCTGCACATGCCTTCTCTCCCGAGGGCTGTTCCGAGATAACTGTATGTATGTGCGTGTACTTGTGAGAGAGAGAGAGAAACGGGAGGAAACCCTTACTCTACCCCCCACATCTTCCCTCCCAAACCCCGGTCTGCCTCTGTACCTCGGTTTGCCTACTCAAGTTCGAGGGACTTGACATAGCGCTGGCTATTGGAGAGAGATTAAAAAATCACGGCAATTGCCAGGTATTTGACTCCAGAAAGAAAATATAAATCGCACTACACCATTTCGTTTCTGTAGTCAGTCTGAGTACCTGCGACAGCTGGGTGGGTGCAGAACGATTCTAACCCGGCCGGTCCAAAACAGCACACAGTCTGAGGCCCGGTTAGCGTAACACTTCCCACATTATGGCCAGGCACCTCCGTTCACCGCCTACTCTCCAGTGTTAGATAAACTCGTATTAGATAAACTCGTACATGTGTTCTATAGACCGCACACAGGGCGTAATGACCGGGCACGCTTCGGACCGATTTCAGCGCCAAAGAAGAGAGGATTTTGAGAATTCTTCAAAGCCCTGGTCACTTGGTATGTGATTCATGAACGGCACTTCTGAGGCGGATATGGATAGAAAGGGCCACAATGTCGCTGTCAATTGGAAGGCATATGGGTATTTAATGTGTAAATACAGAGCTTCTCAGGTGGTATATTAACATATCCAGAGCTATAATATAAATTAATGCTCGTGAGGAGGGAACACTATTATGACACCAATATTCAGAGAAAGTGACATTTTCTGCACCTATTCGGGACTGTCAGAGATATAATTATGATGTTGATTTCTAAGTGTCATCTTTACACGCATTGAATGCACGAGAACGCCAACGTTTTTAACATTCAACATTGGACAACGCTGGTCTACTCCAGAACAATTCGAAAAATATCAAACGAGGGAAAAAGCCGGTGGATTTTGTATTTGAGTTAAAATGAAAACCACTCCCCGACCCCGATCGCTCTAGTCGGGTGAAATGTTTTGATTTTAAATTCCGTGCAGAATTTTAACGATGCGCATTTTTTTTTATTTTTTGCAATAAAAAAAACGAGGGTTAAAACTGGTAATCGCATGTCCGGGAAAGCTGTATATACTGCATCTTTGTTTTATGTTCCCCCAGTCAACATCCCAACGCGTTATTACCGTCATCTCTTTAAGAGCTCTTCAAAGAGGATTAATATTTCCTTATCGATTTTTCCTTCTGAATATAATTATCTTTCTTGTTATCTTGGAGGAATCAGCGGGCCCCTTTCGACAATAATTTGATAAGAGCTAATTAGCGCTGCCTTAGCTTGGGGGCACCCTTTATTACAACTCTCACTCAAAAAGGGATCTGCCTGTGAAAACGAATGCAGCCAGGAGAGGCGTACAAAGTGACCGAGCAGTGCAATGGGGTTTACCTTTTCACAAAAAAATCACCTGAAATTTAGAAGGCGGGAGAAATGGAAGAATTAAAATTCGTTGTTTTTTTTTAAATTTCGATTCACTGGAATACTGGTTAAATGCAAATCACTATTTGCAACTAAGTTATTACAACAAACCCCAGTTCATTTAAATCTCAAACGAGTTAGTTTTCAGGATCCAGGAGATGCGCGCACACACACACACGCATCTGCTTTTACATTTATGCTTGGGCTAGAACGGTCTAACAGCATCGTTCGGGGATGTCAATAGTCCGTTCACACTGCGTTTCATTTCTCGGTTCGTTGGCGGGTCTTTTCAAAGTGTGCAAACTGTTTTCCGTTTGATAAACAGGCTGAGAGATGGGTCGCCCTCTTCAACGAACGCGGTGCGTTCACAACGGCCAGCGGACGGTACTTTCGCTCGCCTGGGCGGAGAGGTGAACTTGTATTTAGTCCCTTCATCAATTTGCCTCGAAGTGATGATTGGGTTGGGCGGGGTGGAAGTCGAGGGAAGAAGGGGACAAGGACAATTTCGTCAGAGATTAAGGGTTATCAAGCCGGGAGGGGGAGGGGGGTGGTGTCCGGGGTGAGAGGGACAGCAACTCGCGGAGCTGAACAGCACACGTTCTGACGCATGAATGCAGACAAAGTACAGTCACACAAAAACATGGTCAGTGTCTCTCCAACTCAAAATGCATGGTCATCTCAGCCAGCGGCCCAAACACAGAAATGCAAATATGTTGAGATAAAATTTCTGGCTTGTTAAAAATAGACTAGGGTCGCCAATTGAAACTTGTGTTTTCAAATACAATTGTGTCACTTAAGGTGCCCTCTGACAGTTATTAGAGTTAATGATTACAATTAATACTAACTTACACCTGACATAGTATGGCCGATACTAGAATTATACAACGATACACGAATAGTAGTAACCAGTATATTAGTAACCAAAATGACTAATTATTACTATATTAGTAACTAAAATTACTAATTTACAACTGATACTAAGTCAAATACAACTCATGCCACTAATTCTGCTACTGAATAGAAACATACATTACGGAGGTTAGTGTAAGTGAAAAGTAGTTAAATGCAAAAGCGGGGAGAAAGGTAAAGCGGGGGTGGTGTAGGAATGACTGGGAGTTCAGTGCTGCCCGGAATGATGGAGGATTAGGACTGGAGCTGCTGAACTCTCTTTCAGTGGGACGCTGCCAGGGTATTCGGAGAGGGAAGTGTGCAGCCGCTGGGACTGTTCTTTAGACAAGTTCCTTCGTATCCGACCCGTTTACAAAACGAGAGGTCGGGCTCACTACACATCCAGCTCGGATCAAACGACGAGTGGGCAGCAGTTCGAAACGCCCCAGTCCTCGTTCAAACAATAACTGCCCGCTTTTTAAAACAGCCCTCAACTCGTTCACCGTGCAGGACTGTCAAGAGTCAACGAACTCAACCCAGACGGACAAGAAAATAACTTCTACAAAAGGAGAAGTGGGCAGGCCAATGAAAACTCTTCTGTCCTTGGACTACAAACGGTGGTCACAGTATTTGGACGGAGGAGATTGTGGGGTTTGGTTGGGGGTGGAATAGAGACTGTTCTGCAGGTTTAAGACCAATGTCGCCTCGCCTCCCTGCTCCACTCCCCAACACACAATTCAGCATCACCTTGAGCTCTTGTCTACAGCACGGTGTCTATAACTGGCCGCTTAGGAACCGGTCCCTTTGCACCCTTCATTCGAGGGAAGATTATCTCCCTCTCACCACCTCTCCCAACCTCCATTATCCATCCCACCGTTTCCTTTCGCCTGTGCCAGGCGCGAAACGATGTACAATGTAGAGTCCCGACCCGAAACGTCAGCTTTCCTGCTCCTCTGATGCTGCCTGGCCTGCTGTGTTCATCCAGCTCTACACTCTTGTGTTATCTACGATATACAGTTATATTCTGTTTTGGAAGTGCGGGTGGCCTTTCCCTATCTAACCAACTGCGAGAATCTGTTAGCCAGTGTCGAAGGACACAGCTACAGCGCACAGCTGGATGGAAGGAGGTTTGGAAAGTCTCAAAGTATAAGGGGCCGGAAAACGAGTAAAGATTCGCCTTGAATTAGATTGCTGACCTACAGCACGAGTTTCCTTGGCTGGTGTCTGGAATAATGAATTCCTGAGAGTGAGTACACACCAAAGTGGCGTATCTGTGGGCTGGGGAGAGTGACAGAACGGAATCCGCTGCACATAAACAGCACCGATACCCAGGAATGGATTGCAGCCATAAGTGCAAGAGGGGAGGGTATCAGAAAGTTCATGTAGAGAGATCTTACCGGTCAGCGGCGGATTTGACAGCGTGTTCGAGTCTGAGACCTGGCGCTGTGTTCTTACGCTGCGGAAGAAAAGCGAAATATTGCGAATGCTTGAAACCTGAAATTTAAAAATAAAACAGAGGAACTGCTGGATGGAGAAACTCAGCAGGGCTGGGAGCATCCGTGGAGAGAGGAACGGAGTTAACGTTTCCAGTCCAATAATGCCGCTTCTTCAGTGGGACCGTTTCATCAGCTTCCAGTCTTACCAATTCAATCATTGGGCACGTTTTCAGGCCATCGCAACCACGTGTACCCACCAAACGCCAGCACATGTTCTGCTCGCCGGTATGAGAACCGGTGCTAACCAAGAACGCCATTGTAAACCGCGAGAAGCAAAGCTATGGGCCGGGGGTCAGTGAGCGGATAGCAGCTTTATCACCAAGACTTGTCATTTTCACTTTCGGAATGGACGCAGGAGGGGGTTTGTGGTTGGTCTAACAAATACAGGATGTCTGGTTTCTGGACTTGTTTACAGCAATTTACAGCCATTAAAGGTCTATCCTGAGCCCCCGTGCCTGTTCATGAGATTGCTGGAGAGCCACGCTGGCAGACGGAGTGGTGTCATAAAATGCATAGGCCAATGGCATTTTTTTGGACAGCACCACTTGACACGAAGACGGCCCCGAAACTAATATCTACCCCTTTTTTTGCCAATAACGACTGGCGAATGAGATGCGAATTCGAGATTATTTACATCCAGGTTTATAATGGCCGAGTGGTCCCCATTGTGAATTTTACTGCCTTATGATCCCTTCGCAGTGAATTGTTCATTGCTAGAAACCACAGTAAAGAAAAGACTTGCACCGGTGTAGCTCTTTTCACAACTTCACAACCAATTAAGTTCTTTTTTAAGGTTAATCCCCATTGCTTTGTATAAATAGTTACTGCTGTTTTGTGCTCATCGTGGTCCCTCTATTTGCAATGGTGTAAACAGCTACTTCTGAAGAAGGGTCTAGGCCCGAAATGTCAGCCTTCCTGCTCCTCTGATGCTGCTTGGCCTGCTGTGTTCAGCCAGCTCTACACGTTATTATCTCAGATTCTCCAGCATCTGCAGTTCGTATTATCTCTAAACAAACACGGAAACTGTTTTGGACGAGGGAGTGATATTGGATAGGGTTTAGGGTAGAATCTTCTTATAATCAATAATGTTACATATGTCTTATACCCAAATGAACAGGCAAACGTCTCCGTTGGGAGATGGCACCGCTCACTCTGCAGTACTCTCTATATATTGCACTGACGTGTTGGGTTAGGTTTATTGCTGAAATCTCTTGAGTAGGACTTCAAGTCACAGCCTTCTGACTCAGGCGAGAATGCTGCCACCGAGCCAAATGTGTGTGCTCGTTGTATTAATCTTATGGTGTGGTACAATTTTATATTGCTTCATGCCAGATATAACTGTCAGAGCAGAGGTCATAGTCTATGCACTGAAAACTGTGACACAAAATCACCACAACGTTCACAATGTGGGTTCAACAGGAAAACTGATTATACATATTCGCCGAAATCAGCCAATGTTGAGGATGTACCTGAAGATTTTACAAAGTAATCTGTGGATAAATTAACAGCTGTATTTGAGATAGTTCGACCTCAGTCACTATTCCAAAATACATATTTTTTACAGGACAAAATGTATAAAAGGTAAAAGGCATTTTCTGTGATAATTCCAATAGATTTCACTCCAGTCTTCTTTGTTTCACAACCATGAAAAAAGAATGATATTTAAAAGAAGTTCTCAATATTTTAAAAAATTCCAACTGAACAATGCTAGCATAAACGCAAGCCAAATGGTACCATAGGCTTTATCTGAAAGTTAAACTATTCCTATGTAGTGACTTGAAGGAAAGCAAGTTGCAGTGGCAGTGCTCGATAATAGAATAGTTTGCTTCTACCAGTGATTAAATCACAAGGAATGATGCCTCCTTTGTAAGTGTTCACATTCAGCAACATCCTGGCTATTCCACCTGCACGTCATTTTGTTACGAATAAACTTTCCTTCCAAAGTCGATGCTTTGGTCCTGAATCTTTCTCCATATCTGGGTAGGTCCATGGGATCATGGAGTCATGGAATGTTGCAGTATAGGAGGAGCCCATCCATGTCCCATGCCAACACTCTGTAAGCATAACTCTCTTAGTCCCAACACCAACCCCACCACACCCCCCCCCACCCAGCTTTTCTCATCAGCTTGGCAATTTTTTTTTCTCTCTTCAGATACTTTTCCAATTTTCTTTTGAAAGTCTCAATTGAATTTGCCTCTACCACTCTCTCAGACAGTACATTCCAGATTCTCAATCATTGCTGTGTAAAACAAAACATTTTTCCTGATGTTACCTCTCCTCCTTTTGCCAATCATTTTAAATTGTTGTCTGGTGGAATAAAACTTGACTAATGATGAAAAATGACACGTTTTCTTGAAGCTTTTCATCTTGCATTCATCAGGACAATTCTCAAGAAATATCAAACCAAAAGAGAAAACAACATTTTTACTGTGAGAGAAGAGTGCTGAATGTACCAGTTAATGATTAAAGACAATTAACTGCCAATCATTACTTAGATTTTGAACTAGGCAGGTTGGCTCTGATTGGTCAAAGCATCACCTTAAGGAATGAACCAGAGAATGGCTGTCACCCATTTTGCTGAGTTGAAACAAACACCGTGTACATTTTCTTTCTGTCTGCAAAGACCAGAGCTTGTGTATTAATATAAGTAGCTTCCAGTACACACATGTGCACCAGTCTGTGAGCCTGGCTGACAATCCTAAATTCCTGCTCAGTGTAATCCTTTGAGCACTCAGGATCATTGAGAAACTTTCGTCTAATTATGGAATTATATCTGATGTTGAACTGTCAGTCATGCTTAATTGGCATGTTCTCCACTATCAACCAGCGCACTGCTCCCATAAAGAATGAATGTTTTTTCTTTACTTTGGTATTTCTTTCAAATTATTCTGATGAGCGCAAGACAAAACGTTTTGGCAACTCACCTTTAATTAGTGCCCTCTGGCTCCTGCACCTCCCACTATTGAGCTCAGTTTCTCTCCAACTACCCTGGCCAGACTGCTGAAGATTTTAAAGACTTCTATCAAACCTCCTCCTATTCCTCTCTGCTCCGAGAGAACTGCCCCTGATTCCCCAGCCTATCCAAGCACATGGTGTGCTTCATCCTTGGGACCATTCTTGGAGGAATGGACAGGTTTAGGTGTGCATGTGGCGCAGTATACAAAAACCCATCCACCCCTCCCTTCCCCCCCAAAACCACTGGTGTTTGCAAAGCAAAGCCCAGGCTGTTTGAAATCTCCCCAAGATAAGATAATGATTAATTTATTTTGGGGCGGGATGGGTTTGGCGTTGATCTTTAGTATGTTGAAATATTAATTTGTTTTGGATAAGTGGACTAAAGGTTCTGTCCTGGCTTAGAATTAGTAAGGGATGTGTTATGCTGATGGGAGCAAGAGCTAATACAGGGCAGGACATGTTTTCTTACACAATAGAGTTTCTAAGGTAATAATGTATTTGGAATACATTCTGTAGCCCATACATAGATTGTAACAAGTATTAAAAACATATGAGGCATCAACAAATATTTCCTGAGGATTGTGACGATTTGAAAAACAGAAAGGGTTTTGAAAAACATGCCCTAGTGATTTAAATGAGGCTTCACCTTTCAGCTCTGATCTAAGTGTTGTGTTCAGACTGCACTCCCTTGCCCCTTTCACTGAGCTACGGCTGTCCTTGAAAGTTTTAATGAGTTCTTCTACTTTTAATAATAATTGACATCTCTGCCTGACAGCTACAGTCAACGATGACGTGTCATACTTAATAGTGACTGGACTAGAGGGAAAAAAAATGACCTTGTAATATCTGAACACTTGCATCGCAGTGCATTCATTGCCAACATTCAGCTCATTTAAAAAAAAATAGGAAAATGAACTTCTCAGTTTGGCAAAAGTCATGGCAAAGTTTTTTTTTAAATCTACAAGTCCTTCCATTTATCGGTTCCTGTTCATCCCCGTAGCCCTCTGCTCCAAACACCAATAGGTTTACGTTTGCAAACGGTTTCGAGGGATCTGGACCTTGGGCCTGGTAAATGGGGTTCAGTTACAGCTCACTCATGATCATCTAATTGAACCGCGGAGCAGCCTCGGGGGGTTGGGAGGGAACCTACTTCTCCAACACATTCTTTGTTTCCTTCACTCTGACTCCACTGAGTTCAAGCTTTCTGCTTTCTGCTTTCTGTTGTGAAGCACCTGGAGACTCTGTACAACGTTAAAGTTGCCATCGAACGCAAGCCATTTGGGGGAAATCATAAACTAAAGCTTTATAAACACGGTTAGTGTAAAATAAAACTTGCCCTCAACACACAGCGGTGGTGATCATTAATCGGAACTTGAAACAATCAGGGCTTCCCTGCGCACAGAATAATTTTGATCGCAGCACTCACCCGCCCCCCTCCCCTCCTCTTGCTAATCCACACTCAAATTACATGAAAGCCTGAACTCGCCATAGGCAAAAAAAACCCCTCTCCTATACCATTAGCAAATAGGACAGATATTTCTGACATATTTAAAAAAAGCAAAATTGGAGGGTAATTTAAAACACGCGCAGCCCCAGCTGGGAAACCGTGAGGATTGAGCGTAATGTTGCTCTGCATCGTTATCAGTGTCACCTCATGGGGTGCAGAATAAAAACAGAAGTGACTTTCCATCAGATTCTGTCACCTCTCTACTGGTGGGTTTGGTTGAAACGCCTTTAGAGGGATGAGTCGGGTATGTCTACTGTACCTCGAAATTTAGTTCGTCAATTTTACACTTAAAGTAATTATTGTCTTAATATTTTGGAACCTGTCCCATCCCCCTGAAATTTCCAAAGTTTAGTTTACTTAAAAAAAAATCGGTTGCAAGGGAAAGTTTGTTCATGGCAAGGAATTGACTACTTACCTGCTCTTTTATTACAATGAAGGACAACAGAAGCTCAAAAGTGCACTTAGCAATCCACACCCCCCTCCCCAGGTTAAAAAATCAATGCAGTAAAAAAATTCATCACTGTACCACTGAAGTTGGATGAATAGATAGATGCAGAAGGAGCTCACAGTCCTTAGGCACAGCCTGCCCCCATGTGGTAACAAAGAAGAAGATCTGGAAATTGAACTAACTGTTCCAAACAAGTTGGTATGTTTCTGTCGCCATTATCTTTTGATTGCATAGAATAACAGAGTTACAGACTGGAATCTAAATGAGGGGTTGGGGGAGGGGAGATTATTTTTAGAATAACAGACACCAGGGAGCAAGTTACAAACTGGAATCTAACTGAAGGGTTCAGGGGGTTTATACATAAACTAACAGTTCGCAGGGACAGCGATACAGCCGACAATGTAATCGAGGGATTGGGATGGTTTAAATCCTAACAACAGATATCCAGAGTAATGTACAGGCTGGAATCTAATCTAGGGGTTTTGGCTCATTTTTACAGAGAATGCCAGATACCAGGAATGAGTTAGAGGCTGGAATCTAATTGGGGGTTTCAGGGGGGTTATATTTGGGATAACAAATACCTAGGGGTGTATGACAGACTGGAATATAATTGAGGGTTCAGATGGCTTATATATAGAATAACGGATACCACGGAGTGAGTTACAGACTGGAACCAAATCAAGGGGTTCACACGGTTTATCTAATGAACAACTGATATCTAAGAGCAGGTTACAGACTGGAATCTAATTGAGTAGGTAGATGGTTTATATATAGAAAACAGATACATGGCAGTGAGTTACAGATTGAACCTGAAAGGATACATCCTAGGATATTAAAGGAAGCAGTTCCAGAGGTAGTGGATCTATTGGTAGTAATCTTCCAAGAATCCTTAGATTCTGGAAAAGTATCAGATGGTTGGAAAATTAACAATGTAACACCTTTAGTTAAAAGGGGAAGTTGAAAAAAACTAAAAGCTAATAGCTTAACATCTATTAATAGGAAATATTAGATTCTAGTATAATGGATGCAACAGCACAGCATGGAGAAATACATAAGATCAAGCAAGTCAGCGTGGCTTCATGAAGAGGAAATCATGCCTGACCAATTTACTAGACTTTTTTGAAGAAGTAATAAACAGAATAGATGAAGGGAAAGTAGTGGATGTAATATATTTGGATTTTCAGAAGGCATTTCATAAGATACCACACATTAGACTACTTAATAAGGCAAGAGCGTATTGTGTTAGAGGTAGAAAATTAGTGTGGAGTGAAGATTGACTAACTAATAGAATACAGAGAGTTGGGATAAGGGAAACATTTTCAGGATGGCAACCTGTAACGAGTGAAGTGTCACAGGAATCAGCACTGAGGCCACAATTATTTACAATTGCTGGATCATTAAGTATATTATTCAAGGCTGAGACAGACAGATGTTCAATCAGGATGGGAATTAAGGGTTATGGGGAAAAGGCAGGAAAGTGGAGTTGAGGATTATCAGATCAGCCATGCAGCAGACTCAATGGGCTGAGTGGTCTGCTTCTGTATCTATATCTTATGGCCTCATGAAAACGAATTGAATGATTCAGGTGTTTGTATAAACAGCAGTTACCACAGAAGGAATTACATACTGGAATCTGATCAAATGATTCAGGTTATTCACATACAGAATATCAGATAACCAGGAGTGGGTTAAGGTCTGGAATCTAATCAAGGGATTCCAAGTGGTTTATCTATCTTAATTAATGCATTACTAGAGACAAAATCTAACTGAGACATTCCACAAGCACATGGACTATGATATTTTAGTGAGCTCAGAAGCAATAGAGGAAATTGAGCACTATACTTTATACAAAAATTTGGTTGCACTCTCAGCTCCTTATTTGATCATTGGCCTCTCCTCAATATCAAGTTTCAGGATATGGAATGAAACAATCAAGCTACTAAAGGAAGTACAAGGCCAAGGTGTGCAGGGAGTGAGTGATGGAAACAAGGAGATAGCCTAGACTGCACAATCAGCAAGGTATGGGCAGGTTTTCATGGATGAGAACAATGCTTGGTGTGTGATCACACAGGAACAAGAAATTGAAGCCAGGACATCTGTTTAGCAGGTGACTGTAAGGTGTAGCATTGAGTAATGGTATGTGTGTGTGATGATGAAGGAATGGACAATTGTGGCTTTTTACAGTACAGTCTTAGACTGCCCAAGGCTGGCTCTCCCTACATATACTTGAATAGCCAATTGTAATCTTTGCCTGAGTCACTTGATGGTTTGTCAAGTCCTCATCTGAGTCATCTGCAGTAGAACCTTGGTGCGGTTTCACTCTCCTTTACCCCCTGCCCTAACCTCCTGCTCCCTCATGATCTTGTCCCACCACATTCAGATCTCACCCCATGCTATCCTCTAGACTACATAAGTTATTATCTGAACTGGGGCTGCAAAGATGAGAACATTGTTGTCATCAATGTTCTTCTATATGGTTCTCCTCCCACCACTGTCTAACTGGATGGCAGTTCTCAAATGTCTGATAAGAGTAGGGTGCAAGGATAGTGTTAAGGGGAGTTGGTGTAAGTTAAGAACTACATGAAGCCTGCAACTCAGATGAAAGAATGGGATGGGGGGCGGTGGGGGAAGTGGGGTGCTGGCAGTGGATTTGGTGTGAGGATACTGTCACATTCAATGGTCTCAGTCCCATCACTGGCCGTTTGCTTCAGTCAGAGCCTCTTCAATTTTGCAGAGTTCTGATTCCTTCACAGGGACGAGGATAGCTTTCTCTGTATCTGGTCAGCTAGTTAGCATCCTGTGTTGGTTAGCTGTCTGATGCTTCCACTTGAACATCAACCTGCCCTATAAAGTAGAAGAAAGTGTGTCAGTAAGAGTAATGAAATGTGTTTGGTTGGATCTATCCTTGCCCCCACACCTACATCTCATCTGGAGGCTGCCCCTTGGTGACAGACCCCATCATAATAAACAGTGTCAGTTTTCAGTCATACACCGATGACGCCCAGCTCTACCTAACCACCACCTCTGTTTTAAATCCTCCGCTCTTTCTAAATGTTCAGGCTGCTCATCTGACATTCATAGAACGGCACAGCACAGAAACGGGCCCTTTGGCCCATGATGTTGTGCTGAACATGATGCCAAGTTAAACTAATCCCTTCTGCCTGCCCTTGGTCCATATCCCTCCATCCCTTGTATATTCATGTGTTTATCTAAAGGTCCCTTAAATGCCTGTAATGTATCTGCCTACACGACTAACCCTGGCAGCACGTTCCAGATTCCTACCATTCTGTATGTAAAAAAACTTGCCCCTCACATCTCTTTTGAACTTGCCCTCTCACCTTAAATGCATGCCCCTTAGTTTTAGACATTTCAACTCTGGGGAAAAAAAGATTCTGACTGTCAATCCTTTCTACGCATCTCATCATTTTATAGACTTCTATCAAGTCTCCCCTCAGCCTCCACCACTCCAGAGAAAACAACCTGAGGTTTTCTAGCCTCTCCTTATCACTCATATCTTCTAATCCAGGCAGCATCCTGATAAACCTCTTTTGCACCCTCTCCAAAGCCTCCGTGTCCCTCCTGTAAAGTGGTATCCAGATTCAGTAATGGATGAGCAAATATTCCCTCCAATCAAATATTGTTAAGACTGAAACTTCACCACATACTGTGTTCTCAAGCTACTGACTGTATCCCTCTCCCTGGTCTGAGGCTGGACCAGTCTGTTTGTAACCTTGGTGTAAATTTCCAGTGGGGGTAGGTTTCTAATTCTGCCTATTATTTGTAACTCTCAAGTGCAACATTCCATGAATGGCTGAAAACAAATCTTCAATGTTTCAAAACAGACATGACAAGTAAATGGACATCGTCATTGAGCAAGTTCACTTGGTAACTCTGCACAACCACATCCAGACTCTTCTCCACAATGCGGCAGTCGTTCAACTGTTCACCCTCTTCCTTTTATCTGGCTAGTGCACAATTCCACTGGTGCATTCTCCCCAGTACCTCTCCCTGGTTCTTGTTTCAAATACATCGACTAAAGCAGTGATGTTGGGCAGGTTCCAACTATGGAACACTACTCTGGCTCAGGAAATGCTGACAGGATCTGTAGAGAGAGAAATAAAGTTAATGTCTCAGGTCATTGGTCCTGCTCATCAGATCGTATTCACTTTCCAGTATAAAGCATTGGGTAGCAATTGAGGGTGAGAATACCAGCTGATTGGTTCCCCTCTCTTGAGGCCCACTGTGATGTGATAACCATCTGCACAGGCTAGAATTTTGCCTTGTCGTTGAAAATACAAGACTTTGAAGGTCAAATTCTTTTAGCCAGAAAATATTTTCATGTGGTCTTTCCACCAGTTTGGGTACAAAAGGTATTTGCATCTCTGCTGACATCAGGTTCGCTATTCTGTAGGGGGAAGAAAATAAGATTTTTTCTTAACGCTCATCATTTTCATCTGGGACTGCACATCTTATAAACCTTAACAAACCATGCCAACACACTGGAGATGTGACCCTTTCCGTGCAGTGGGGGAGGGTTTGTGTTAGGTTTGGAGCTTTGCTTTTATCAGCAAAGTCTGGCTATAAGCATGGGGAGTCTCTGGCAGGGAAGAGACAATCGAAGAAAGAGTTTCTATAGGCCTCCTTGAGCAGAGCTGCAGACCAGCAAGCAGCAGCCCTGCATCGTGGGTGTCTTTAGCAGTCAAGCAATCTCTTCATTCAGTGGTGGAGCAGCCCCAGGCCACCTATAATACAATAGAGGTGGGTCAAAAGAAACCTGAAATACTGTTGTTGCCTTGCACAAAATACCAAGGGATGGAGGAACCACAATGTCAAGTGCCAAAATGCTGAGGCAGTATCCAACGCAGAGGATATACAGTATAGTGACTGAGAGGCAAAGAGGCTATGTCTGTTCTGAGAGATAGTAACTGAGCATTGTAACTTTAGACAAAATGATCTGCAGCAAGAGACATACATACACTCCATTCTAGTTCCAATGACCCTTGATTTTCTTGCTCCCAGCTTGTTCTTCCTCCTCAGCAGACCTCTATGGGATCTCTCAGTGAATAACAAACAGGTACGTCCATTAGGTTCCTTTGGACATAGCTAGTGCCACCCAGACAGAGCCACCTTCATGTGAATATTAATTGAACAGGCTATTGGCTTTTTAAAGAGGCAAAGGTTCGGATGCCTGCAGTGCTCAGAGGTTGTAGTGGGTGAAGGAGGAAGCACAACAGTTGCCTCTCAGAGAGAATTTGAGAAACTTTGCAATCTGTCCACAACTTTGCACTGAGAACGGATTTAGAACTAGGCCCGGAGGAGGCTCAGGAAGTGAGTCTCTCCGCCAAACAAGAGGATGGAAAGGAGTAAGAGAAGTAGAGGAGCAAGAAGAGAAATTCTACAGAGAGGAGGAGAGTGAGGATGAAGACCAACAGAAGGTACTGTAGAGATGCAGGAGGTGACATTGCCACAGCTGTAATGAGGAGCCCATGCAGGACACCATGGTAGCCAGGGAATTTCTGATACAGCAACACTTAAAGTGAAGGCACCATCTTATGCATTCAAAGGCTGACCTGGAAGGCAGAGGAGGAGCATGGATCCACTGAAGACGGGGAGGGGTGGGGGGAGGTAGGCACTTTGGAATAATCCTGCAGTCTAACACAAAGGTTCAGGAAGCATGTGTGAATGCAGTGCTTACAAGTTGGATGAGATATTAAAGTCTTTTGACTACATTGACACTTACAAAATGATGTAAATATGTTGCGTGCAGTTGTCATTTTGCACATTCTTAAGATACATTTGTCAATTTACTTACGTCTAATATCTTAGTTGACTAAACTGGTCTAAATATCAAAATGCTCCACCTGACCACAGTGTCCTTTGCTCTCAGGCACTCCTACATAATGCTCCTCTTGGGTACCTCAGAGGGAGAAGAGGCAGGCTGCTCACTTGCTAGGATTTACAGCCATGAGGAATGTGGTTTCTATCCACCCAGCGACTGCGGTAACTGTACCCCTGCAGAGGCACCCGTCTTTGCTTAGACCCAGCGAGCAGTCGCCGATGGCTCAGTTCCATCAATCAGTTAACCATGTGGACCCAGAAGAGGGGAACCCATCATCACCCACGTACACCGATGGCGGAATCTGTTCTCTGTGCATTGCCCTTTTCGACAGCTCTGACCTCTCTTAGAGTTGGAATCCCACCTTCCGGTCTTGGCCGGCTCCTGGCAACTGTGGGCCCTCTCCTCTGGCAAGAAAAGGATGGAAAAGGTGATGTGTAAGCTCATCAAGGCATGGCACTTAGAGGAAATCTCCAAGGTATTTCAAATATCTCGTCCTTCATTCATACGCTTATTACACGCTCCACCTCAGCCACGGGCGCATGCAGTTGCAGCACTGCTGAGCATTATAGACTCTGACTCAGCCTGAGGCCAGCCTCATACAGTAAGGTCAGATTGCATGTGTAATAAAAGCATCCCGCTCACCTCATTGTAGTGCAGAAGGTCATTGAAGCACTTACGGTAATGGATCCAGGAACATCCAGGCTGGCACCACAGTTAATTTGAGCTTTCCATTTAGTCCTACTCCCTCACTGTTTCCCCACAAAGTGCTCCTTCTTATGCATTTAATACATCTATTGCGTATAAAAGTCAACTCTCATCAACACAAAACTTTGGGTAAAAACAAATTTTCTGACAGGTTGCAATCTTGGGTAGAAATTCAAGTCTTTTGCATTCCAGTTGTTTCACATCAAGGCCAACAAAGGGGAGTAGCCTGTTCCTCTGCCCAAGATTCTCTCCCACTCCCTGCCTCCCTCTCCAGATCCTCTTGACCCCACCACTGCAGCTTCTTTTACTGACCAATTCTTTCTCACTCCCCATCTCCTGAGCCTTCATGCACGGTGAATGTTCAGGAGATATAGAAGTGAGTGGGTTGGATGGAAGAGAGAGAGAAGGCATTGACCAGGAGAGCTGCTGAGAGAGAGAGAGTTGGCTTGCAGGAGAAGCATCAATTGGAAGAGTTGTGAGAGGGAGAAAGCTGGCCTCGAGGAGTATAGGCGACGTGTAGGTGATAAGTAGGAAGAGGACTTTTCCGCTGAAGGTTAGGGAGTCAACATATACATATGAGTTGACTATTACTCAAGTACATACAATATTCAATTTGTTTTTGAAACTTACTTTTGAATTTGCTTCCACTATCCTTTCAGGCACTGCATTCCAAATTACAACTCACAGCTTAAAAGAATCGTTGTCCATTTTCCAGTTGTTTTGTCAATTATTTTACATCTCTATCCTCTGGTTAATGGCCTTCTCTTCAGCGAAAATGGTTTCTCTGTGTCGGTCCTATCAAAACCCCACAGATTTTGAAAGGGGACAGGTTAGTTCAGTTGGTTAGATGGCTCATGTATAGTGCAGAATAATGCCAATAGCGCAGGTTTGATTTCCACCCTGAACTGAGGTAAGCATCAGCCCTGCCTCTGTGCTATGCTTCCTCAGAATGGGGGGGCAATGGCAAAGCTCCACTGAAGGAAGCCAAGAAAATGGCTCAGGGTGAAGCACCAACCGACCAGATAATGCACCAACATGGACAAAGGAGTATTTTGAAAGCATCTAATAAATCTCCTTTTGACCCACCACTCTAAGGACAGTGATCCCAGCTTCACCAGTTTCTCCACAAAACTGAAATCAGTCAGCCCTGATCCAGCTCCTGTAAACCTCCTCCGCATCTTCTTCAAGGCTATGACATCCTCAGCTAAGGCATGAACAACTTGATTGAAATTATGTTTCATAATTGTGTTATATGAATCCTGACATCTACGCAAACAATTTATACCGTCAACATGAGATTAAATTTAGATGAAGCATGTACTTATCCTAATTGAGATCTCATCATTCCAGAACATGAAACCTCCATTCTTGCTGTTACAGCATTGCTCAGTTCCTTAAATGGCTCAATGACGTAGCCTCAAACTCCCTTCTGGACAATTCACTCCAGCTGTTCATCGCTCGTAACCATTACACTTAAATGTATTTTAAATCCAATGAAGTATTCATGAATCAATAAATTTTTTAATTAAAGAAAATCAAACACTGCAGTGATTTGGCAGAAACACTGGTACCATTAACCAGTAGAACATCTGACGCAGATCAGTGGCACAGCTGTATAATGACCAATATTTCCACATTATATCAAGCTGTTCAATGCTCAGTAACGCTTGCAGTATGCCTAATCTTTGCAATTTTTAAAAACATATTTAAGTGAAAGATTCTGTCCTGCTTGCAGATTAGCAGACAGAAAGGCTAACTTAGTAGTTCATTAGAATTGTTTAGGGACAAATACCGTGTAAAAGTTTAGTGAGTGACGTTAACCCTTTTAGTTCTCAGACAGTGCTCCCACCAATCATCATTCCTTTTGTAGCAAGCATTCTGGATGGAACACTGGGATTAAATTCCCACAGTTTGTTCCTCAGAAACAAACTAAAATGATAATTTCCTCCAGTTCAATATTAGGCCCAATACTGTCACATGTTTGTCTATAATTCAATATCACGTTTAACTCCTGCATTTTCTCCTCTTTTTGAATCTTAAATACTCATAATCTGTACCAAGACATTCATATTAGCTATTTTTGTTTTACACTAATATAGCATACTATGAGCAAATCAGCTAATGTAGAGCTTCATTTTGTGTTTTACTTAAGCCGATTCTTATTAAAGACGAGAAATTGCTGGTTTAAAAAACCCAGGGGTGAACAAGTGAAAACTAACCTATAGCAGGAACAGCATGCACACTTTCAAAAGTACCATACAGGGACACCACTTGGTGAGGGAGCAGAAATAGCATCTGGTGAAGGGACTGCAGAGATAGCACATGTTGAGGGGAAACAGCGACAGCATCTGGTTGGGGACAAGAGGTAGCACATGGTGAAAGAACAAACATCACCTGGCGAAAGAACAGACAGAGCACCTGGTGAAGAAGCAGAAAGCTAATGTAATTTCTACATATAAAAAGGGAGATTGAACAAATCAGTGAAACCGTAGACCAATTAACTTAAGGTCAATAATAGAAAAGAAAATGGAATACTTAACGTTGTTATAGAAAAGCATCTACAATCTGAAAATATAATGAGAAACAGTTAGCATTGATTCTAAAAAAAGTGTCAATTTTGACCAACTTTATTAAATTAGTTGAAGTAGTAACAGAAAGGTTAGACAAGAGAAATGCAACAGACATAATATAGTAGGCATTTTAAAGAAACCTGTTAGATTCACAACTAAAGTTAGAACAACTGAATCAGAAATAGTAGGAACTGCAGATGCTGGAGAATCCCAGACAACAAGGTGCAGGGCTGGATGAACACAGCAGGCCAAGCAGCATCATAGGAGCAGAGAGGCTGACGTTTCGGGCCTAGACCCTTCATCAGAAAAGGGGGAGGGGAAGGGGGTTTTGAAATAAATAGGGAGAGAGTGGGAGGCGGATAGAAGATGGATAGAGGAGAGGATAGGTGGAGAGGAAACAAACAGGTCGAAGAGGCGGGGATGGAGCCAGTAAAGGTGAGTGTAGGTAGGGAGTTAGGAAGGGGATAGGTCAGTCCAGGGAGGACGGACAGGTCAAGGGGGCGGGATGAGGTTGGTCGGTAGGAGATGGAGGTGCGGCTTGAGGTGGGAGGAGGGGATAGGTGGGAGGAAGAACAGGTTAGGGAGGCCCAAAACCAGTCCAGTTCGTCCCTGCCTCCCTAACCTGCCTATCCCCTCCTCCCACCTCAAGCCGCACCTCCATCTCCTACCGACCAACCTCATCCCGCCCCCTTGACCTGTCCGCCCTCCCTGGACTGACCTATCCCCTTCCTAACTCCCTACCTACACTCACCTTTACTGGCTCCATCCCCGCCTCTTCGACCTGTTTGTTTCCTCTCCACCTATCCTCTCCTCTATCCCTCTTCTATCCGCCTCCCACTCTCTCCCTATTTATTTCAAAACCCCCTTCCCCTCCCCCTTTTCTGATGAAGGGTCTAGGCCCGAAACGTCAGCCTCTCTGCTCCTATGATGCTGCTTGGCCTGCTGTGTTCATCCAGCCCTGCACCTTGTTGTCTTAGAACAACTGAATTCTACTTTAAGTTTGAATATGACATATTCCAATCACAATCATAATGTTAAAGCCAGGTACAGAAGTATAAGGGAGAGCTGGCTAAGATGAAGTAGATAAATAAGACTAAAAAGTCTGATAGATTTCAAACATTTAAAAAGTAACTCTCACATTCAGCAAAAATTCAGTGGAAAAGATACATCTGTGGCTTATTAAGCCAGTAAATGTAAAGACTAGGGGCAGCATGGTGGCTCAGTGGTTAGCATCACTGCCTTATAGTGCGAGGGACCCGGGTTCAATTCTAGCCTTGGACAACTATCTGTGTGGAGTTTGCACATTCTCCCTGTGTCTGCGTGGGTTTCCTCCCACAGTCCAAAGGTGTGCAGGTTAGGTGGTTTGGCCATGCTTAAATTGCCCGTGGTATCTAGGGTTCGTGTAGGTTAGGTGGATTAGCCATGACCAATGCAGATTCCCAGGGATAGGGTTGGGGGGTGAGTTTGAGTGGGATGCTCTTCAGAGATACAGTATGGACTTGTTGAGCTGAATGGCCTGTTTCCACGCTGTAGGGATTCTATTCTATTCTATGTGGGAATCATTAGACAGTTAGCAGAATTGACAGCAAGCTGACAACAAAACAGTGGGCACAGTATAGAAGTTAACATCTACCCAGACTAGTTAAAGGCAGGAAGTGATATCTCACAAGGATCACATTGTTCACAATTGACACAAAAGACTTCGACTTGAGAATCATAAGTTAAGACAGGCTGTGGCTGTGACAAAAATATGGAAGACCTTATTAAACTTGCAGATTGCATACATAACTGGCAAATTGACTTCTGTATAGGTCAGCGTGACACAGTACAGTTTGGTTCAAAGATGCTGACTCCTTGGAAAATGAGTGCTTACTTAGATAAAATGGAGCTCTTGTAATGCAGTGGGTAGTGTCCCTGCCTCTAAGCCAGAAGTTCCAGGTTCAAATCCCATGCCAGGACTTGATGGTAAAGTAAGGTCTGTTCATAGCACAGCCATAACAGGTTGCACTGCAACATGCAGAACTTTCCAATGCATACTATCAGCAGAAATTAAGAGTAAAAGAGATTTCTGGTTAGCCAAGGGATGAAAGGTAAGTTCAAACTTCTAAGATCACAATCCAGATCTCCAAATTACAACATGTGAAATAGCTTCACAGAGGCCAGGATTCCATCACCAGATCACCCTTTGTTTACACACGGACAGTCCTTGAAATTGATCCAGCTCCCTCAGTACCAAGTCTTAGAGTGACAGGATGTTTGACACTCCTGTCCATTTATTTCTGTTGGCCAGGGCTCCCTGATTGGTGCAGATTAACAGCCCCAGTCAGGGAACTCATTTTTCTCTGAGATCGTTCTGGCTAACCATGTTACAATCACTGCAACATGCTTGTAAAATTGTGTGTTGGCACAGCAACTTGGCCTCCCTGAGCGAACTGTAACATATCACCAACACCACATGGGTAGGGGAAATAGTGGGATGTGTGTAGAGATAAGCAAACACTAGAGGAAGTAATTTATAAGGTTGGTAAGGCTATCAAAAAGCAAACAAAGCACTGGGTTACATTTTCAGAAGGATCAATTTAGAAGGCAGAGAAATCACAAGTAAAACTAAATATGGAGTGCTGCAAATAGTTATGGTTTCTATGTTGTTAAAAGGGCACTAGTGAAGATGCATAAAAAGGCATTAAAATTTTAAGAGAACTGAGAGGTTACACCGATATTTCTTTTCTCTAGATGAAAGAAAATTGAGGGATGATCTGATACAGGATTTATGATTAAGCAAGTACATGATAGGGTAGATGACAAGAAGATAATTCTCCTTGCTGCTAGAACCAGCATTAGGGACCAGAAACATAAGACAGTAATTAATAAATCCAGTACAAAATGCAGGAATAACATTTTTAGCAAGAGAATTGCTAAGAGAATCAAATTTTCTACCACAACAAGTCCTAAATAGCAAGGATGTACTTAAGGAGCAGCTAGATAAACACTACATAAAGGAATAGAAAGATATATTGATGTGGTTTGTTGTAGAAAGGTGGGAGGATGCTCATGTGGAGCATAAATCTAGCATAGACGCAACGGGCCAAATGGCCTGCTTTTACACTGTAAATTCTGCCAAATATTTCATATTCTTGTAAAGAGAGCCAAGATTTCCCATTGAAAAACCACAGTTATCGCAATGAAGAGCAGCACAGTTACCGACATCAATAGAAACCCGGTCTGAGAAAGGGTCACCGGACCCAAAACGTTAACTCTGATTTTTTTCTTCAGAGATGCTGCCAGACCTGCTGAGCTTTTCCAGAAACTTCTGCTTTTGTTCCTGATTTACAGCATCTGTAGTTCTTTCGTTTTTTTTTCAACAGAAAGCTCCCGACTGGCCCTAATAAATTAGCAGTCAGGACCAAGTGTGGGCCAGTGAAAGCCAATAAGATCATGGCAGATCTCCTGCCTCAGCTGTAGCACCCCTATGTAACTATAAGATGCCTAACCTATGAGGTGTAGAACAATTAAAAAAACACACAACTACTTCAGTGTGAATGTCGGATAATTCTGCCGAAATAGAGCATGCATTTTAATTACTGTGAAATATAACAGTTTACGTACAACAAGGCAAAGCAAGGTTACACCTAATGAAGTACATGCAGTGTTACCATCCATGAAATGCACCTGAGATGTCTCCAGTGAAAACCACCAGAGAGTTACTGCAAGGAAAATAATTCCAGCTCCCTCCACCTGGATCAGCAATTGCAACCATCACAATGGTTGCCCAATTAAATAATTTGCAAAGCATTAAATCTGTGGCCTGGTCTAGGCTTTGATCTGCTTCAAATTTGCAGAAATTGCATTGATATGTGCGATTGAAACATTACTGTGCAGTTAACAATCTTACTTATTAAAACCAAATCCTATTTGCGCCATTTATCTTATTCAATATTGTTTAGTACACTGACAGTCATTAAATGTGGATATATTTTCTATATTTTGACACTTGTGTAATAACTGGTGTTCATAGTTTTCAAGGAACTTTGAGTCAAAGGGAATAAAGTAACTCCCATAGCAGGAGCTGTTGCTTTTGAAATGGACACTCTATGTGCCTTTGATGTAGCATACTAAATTATATCTGGTTAATTGCTGGTGAATGTTCAGAACGACACACAGTTAAGACCCTGAAGCATAGGTAAGCTATGCAATGTTTCTGCTTGTGGGCCGCCCTTGGCTCACCTTGCTACAGAGTACTGGTATCGGTCCATTCATGAAGATATTCTTTGCATTTCTTCTGGATCTGCAGCCATTGTCCTTCTTCCACTTCCCAATACACAGTCACTTCTATTTAAGTTAGATAATGCCCTTAGCAGTGTGCAGGTATGCACATGTTTCTGAACCTTATTTAGCAGCTGCAGCCCTCCTCCCCCATTATCAAGGATCACAAGATCACAACATCCAGTGAGAGGGTAGGGGGGACAGCATTGGCAGAGGACTTGGGATCTGCACCTGCCTCTTCAAATGGCAAAGCTCTGAGTTGTAGCTCCCAGTATTGGGGCAATTGCTGAAGCAAATCTCCTCAGAGAAGAGGATGTTGAGATGAGATTTGATTGAGGTGTGCAAAATCGTGAAGGCTCCCAGATAGAGTAGATGGAGAGAAACTGTTTCCATTGGTGAAAGGGTCAAGAAACAAAGGACATTGATTTATGGTGGCTGGCAGAGAAAAAAATCAGCAACGACATGTGGTTACAATCTACAATGCACGACCTGACACAGTAGTGGATTCAATTCTGTCCCTGAAAAGAGAATTGGATAAGCACCTGAAGAGATAAATATTGCAGGATTGTAGTGGGATGTAGCCGAGTTTATCTTACAGAAGGCAAGCACAGGCACATTGACTGAACTACTTCCTTCTCTGCTGTAACCATTTACAATGTTCAAATTCATTCTCAAAATGTATGGAACAATTCTTAATCACCTCCGTGGTATTCCTCATTTTGTTTAAATAATTTGTATATCCTTCTCCAAGTCAGGATTTGCAGATGGCATGGATGAAGCGAACATTCCAGTTTTTCATCAACATCGAAGTTTTTTTCTTGCAACCTGACGAACAAAGTACAATTTATTGAAATACATTAATAGTCAGCACAAAGTGAAAGTGACCAGGGGAAAATACTAGCTGCTCCTTGCAGCTTTCCCCACACGCTATGATGTATGGAACACTACTGCTAAATACTTGCCCATTCCTTCCCATTCACTACCCCTTACTAACCCTAACCCGTACTGCAGTCATGTAATCTCCTGGGAGAGGCTAAAAAGTGAGTAAAGGCCAACAAAGGTGATGATAAAATAAATCTGGAAATTCCCTCTCACAATCAAAATTAGTCAACAACCAGGATTTCTCATTTCACAAAGTATTATTAAAATAAACAGAACATTAATGGCAAGTATTGCCAAAAGCATTTGTTAAAGCAATTGGTTCCAGACAATTAAGAATCACTTCCTCTTGGTCTTGTTTCCACTCAGGATTCCCTGGTGGCCAAGCTGATCTCAGCATTATTGCTGTTGATTATAGTGATGGAACATACAAAATGCTTCTTTAAAATCTTTCACAACCCTTTCACATCTCTCCCGTGTCAGCACTCAGAGACAGCAATCAGTCCTGTTCAAATCGACCAAACAGAACAAAGCAGTTGTGTGTACCTGTTTTGTGACCTAATGCCGTCACTAAATATCCATGGGGGTAGGTAGGGTATAGTTCACAGTGAAAGAAAGCTTTCCTGACCTATTTCTGCATTAGTTGCAATGCTGGTTGCACTTGAACAATCCTGGCAAACCAAAGGCTGGTGGGTAATCGTTGGACATTGAGACAGAATGTGTACAATCTTGCTACCACTCACAATACAATGGAGCGAGCCACTGGGATGCTGAAGCAATACTTGTGCTGCCTAGACCACTCTGAGGGAGCTCTGCAGTACTCGACAAAGGGAACAGCTCGTACCAGCAGCTTTACAATAGGCAGATGTGAAGGAGAGTTGAATGAAGAGGGGAAGAAGGAAAATCTTGACAGCCCCTTTCTGCCTGGGCTGTCCACCTATAGCTAATTCAAGTGCAATAGCAATTTGGTAGTAACAGCAATCCCATTTCCCAACAGTTCTACAGCTTGCCTTCCCTCTGCCACTGATCATCCCAAAAACCCACCACAAAGTAAACACTTCAAACCAACTCTATAAATCAAAACACTTTAAAGCCCTCTTTATTGGCATTCCATTGACCATCTTAAATATTCACACCCTTCACCACTATTGAGCAGTACAGCAAAGTTTGTCTTATACAAGATGCGGTGCCTTATACAAGATGTACCAGTCAACCTACCTTTAACAGCACCTTCCAAACTCTTTATTTCTACAAACTAGAAAGACATGGACAGCAGATGCAAGGGAAAACCGCACACCATGCAGCCTTGGAACCGTATCACCGTTCCTCCACTGTGGCTGGGTCAAAATCCTGGAACTCCCTTTCTAACAGCACCGTGGGTGTACCTATAGCAGCTCAAGAAGGCTGCAGTTTAGGATGCAGTTAGTGATGAGAAACATATGTTGGCCTTGCCAGTGATCCTCCATACCCCCTGAAAGAAATTTTTTAAAAAAGGATGCAAAGGTTGGTCAGGCAGTGTTACAAGAAGACAAATGCCAAGAGAAACAGGGTGCCGATGATGAACAGACACCATCATTTGGTGTCACACATAGCCACCAGCTCAGATGCTGCAATTGCACGTACTGAAGGGAGTAGCATAGAGGAGGGATCTGTATATGAGCAAGCACTGGGACTAACATAGTTCATCCAAGCCAAGGAGAAAAGGATAAGACAGTGCCCGGGAGGGTGAGGTCAAATAGCAGAGGACTTTGATGAGGTGGCATATCAAAAAGAAAAGCGAACGAGCATGCACACAGAAATGTTTGATGCATTAACAGATCTGATGGAAAGCTTGCTATCACTATCAAAAACCATGGAAGAGTCAGGCTTCAACCTGGGACAGGATTTTGCACATAGCTTAGTGAAAAGCTTATTCTTTCCAGTGTGAAAATGGTGGCCATCTTAATATAAACACATGTGGACCCAGCTATGATGCAGCATGTGGGTCCAAGTCCCAGATTCCATTGCAGCAGAAGCACACATCAGCCCAGCAATCTCCTTAACCCTCTAACAGATTACTAGAATTTTTGAGGCACATCCACAGGAGTGGCTTTGGCTTCATGGAGCCGACTCTGCAATGTCCTGTCATAATCATATCTTTCAGCTAGCCCAGACTGTCACCATCCGCAACAAGGCAATGCAGTCTGAAACCAGCCTTTATTGGTTCAGAAATGTCCCAGAGCATCCTGCAAGGCCATCTGCAGTCTCTCCCAGTGAAAGTCAGCAACCTTACACCACATACTGCAGTCACTGGGGTCCTACAGCTTGAAGGCTCTAGGCCAGGTATTAAGGGAATGCACAGGGAAGATGGGTTGTCTCTCATACAGGATTGTTAGACATTTTGATAGATAAATTTGGAATGGAATTATTGTTATGCAGTGACTTTTATTTCAGTAATTGGATGCTGTCATGCTCCCTAACAGAGAGATGGGGTTTGGACAGTTCCAAAGAAGAGTCATATTGGACTTCCAACATTAACTTTGCTTCTCTTTCCAGAGGAGTCGCCAGACCTGCTGAGTTTCTGCAGAAATTCTGTTTTTATTTCAGATTGCCCGCATCCTCAGAACTTTGCTTTGAATTGGAGTTTGAGGTTGAGTCTACGAGAACCGGAGTCAGGAGAGGGACAGGCCAGGTAGGATGTAAGAGCCATGTCCTTTACTCCTTTACAAGTGCTTTCCATATCTCCGTGCCATCAAAAGCTGAACCCTCACGATGATAAGATGGTAGAGGATACAGGAAACTGTCACTAATCAGGACACCCATTCTAGAGAGTACTGGAGTGAACAGATAGCTTCAGCACTCAGTGGTCTGTTTCATGACAGTCCAAGTGAAAAGATACCTCTTGTTGTAATGCATGCTGCCCTAATCTGTTTGGGTTGCAGAGGGGAAGTCATGAAGCAGGAGAAAAAGCACTCAATGTCCAGTTGACAAATCTCTGGATTAACATGATTACAGAATGGTTGGCACTGAAGTGGACGAATGCAACATGCATGCTGTCAGGATACAGGCATTTACCAACATGATGTACGAAGCTTAGTTTTAGTCCAACTGCAGGTTGAGTGAGTAGTAACTTTTGTAAATGTAGTCCATCTCAGCATTGAGATGGGACATGTGCAAATTCAAGTGTGTACAGTCGATGCTTCCTGCACCATCGGAGAAGTCACTTGTGAGGTCAATCTGCTTCTGTCTGCTAAGTGAGACTACAAGGAACTCCCCTCTCCTGGCATAAAAAGTAATATCACATGTCTAAAGTTGCATTGGACAGCAGACTGGGCATTATTAGATATGTTGCCTGCATTGAAGAATTGAGGTTTGATTGATGATTGAGTGTTTTCAGGGTAGTTTCTGAGAACATCATGTTCTCGAGCTGACCAGAGAAAGTCTGTACTAAACCTAGTATTGAGCAACGAGATAGGATTAATTATTAATCTCATATTGAAGGCACCCTTAGTAGCAGGGAGGGAAGGCGACCACCTAGTGGTATTATCGCTGGACTATTAATTCAGAGACATGGGTGATGTCCCAGGGACCCAGGTTCGAATCCCGTCACGGCAGATGATGGAATTTGAATTCAATAAACATCTGTAAATAAGAGTCTAATGATGGCCATGAGTCAATTGTTGGGGAAAAACCTATCTGATTCACTAATGTCCTTTAGGGAAGGAAACTGCCATCCTTACCTGGTCTGGCCTACATGTGACTCCAGACCCACAGCAATATGGGTGATTCTTAATTGCCCTCTGGGCAATTAGGGATGGGCAATAAATGCTGGCCTAGCCAGTGACACCCTCATCCCGTGAATAAATAAAAAAAGAGCAGTGATAATAATATGATTGAATTCTACATTCAGTTTGTGTGAATGAAGACAGACATTATTTAAATAAGGGCAATTTTGAGGGAATAAGAGTAGAGCTGGCTAAAGTGAACTGGCAAATTAGGTTAAAGGGGAGATCAATAAAGAGACAAATATTTAAGGGGATATTTCAGATTACATGAACAGATACATTCCAAAGAGTAAGAAAAATTCCCAAGGCAGAGACCCATTTTCCGCAGTTAACTAGAAACATGAAAGGCAGTATCAAATTTAAGGAAAAAACATACAATTGTGCAAAGACAAGTGGCAGGTCAGAAGATTGGACAAAGTATAAGGAACAGCAAAGAATGATCAAAAAATTAATAAAGAGGGAAAAAAGTGTACAAATGAAAGCTAGTCAGAAATATAAAGCAGAAAATAAGAGTTTCTATAAATATTTAAAAAAGAAAAGAATTAGAAAGTGAGTAGGAAACTCAGGTTGGAGAATTAAAAATGAAATGGCAGATGAATTGATATTTTGCATCAGTCTTCAGTGATCCCTACAGAGGACATAAGCAATTCTCCAGAAATAGCAAAAAAATCAAAAAATGAAAGGGAAAGAGGCTGGTGAACATGAAACAGAGAGTAGCCCTAAAAGTCTCTTTTTTAGGTTGGCAAGATGTAACAAATGGCATGTCACAGGGCTAGGTGCTGGGATCTCAACTGCTTGCATTTCATATCAATGACTTCGATGAAGGAACGGAAGGTATGGTGGCCAAATTTGCTGATGATACAAAGATAAGTAAGTAAGTACGTTGTGAAGAGGGCACAAGGAGGTTACAACAGGATATTTCTAGGTTAAGTGAGTGAGCCAAAATGTGGCAAATAGAGTATGATGTGGGTAAATGTGAAATTATCCAGTTTGGCAGGTACAATAGAAAAAAGAATCTTATTGTTTAAATGATAAGAAATTGCTGAGCTCTGAAATGCAGAGAGGTCTGAGTGTCTTCATTCATGAATCACAAAAAGTTAGTGTGCAAGTACAGCAAGAAAGCAAAGAAAGATTTCTGACACAACAAGGGTGTGGAGCTGGATGAACAAAGCAGGCCAGGCAGCATCAGAGACGCAGGAAAGCTGACATTTTGGGTCTGGACCCTTTCTGAAGAAAGGTCCTGACCTGAAACGTCAACTTTCCTGTTCCTCTGATGCTGCCTGGCCTGCTGTGTTCTTCCTGCTCCACACTGTGTTATCTCTGACTCCAGCATTGGCAGTTCGTGCTATCTCAAGATAACAGAATAATTTATCATTAGAGGACTTGAATACAAAAGTAGGAAGTTTATGCTTCAGTCATACAGAGCACTGACTAGGCTTAATCTAGAGTACTGTGCTCAGTATTGGTCTCAATATTTAGGAAAGGATGTAAATGCTTTTGAGACAGTTCAGAGAAGGTTTACTAGACCAATAACTGGAGTGGGTAGGTTGTCTAATGAGGAAACATTACACAGACTAGATTTCTGCTGAGTTTAGAAAAGTAAAAGGCGATTTGATTGAAATCCAGAGGGGTCTTGGCAGACTAGATACAGGAAGGATGTTTTCTCTTATGGGAGAATCTAGAACTAAGAGTCACTGTTTAAAAATCAGGGGACACCCATTTAAACAATTATCAGGGGATTGTTTTTACTCTCAGAGGGTTATGAGTCTAAGTCTTCTTTCTTCCTGAAAATGCGGTGGAAGCAGAGTCCTTGAACATTTTTTAAGGAAGAGAAAGATAGATACTTGTTAAGCAAGGAGGGCTATCAGGGAAGGCAGGAGTGTGGGTTTGAGATTTGAATATGAGCTATAAGGAGACTAGAAAAACTCGGGTTGTTTTCTCTGGAGCGGTGGAGGCTGAGGGGAGACTTGATAAAAGTCTATAAAATTATGAGATGCATAGATAGGGTTGACAGTCAGAATCTTTTCCCCAGAGTTGAAATGTCTAATACTACGGCGCATGCACTTAAGGTTAGAGGGGGAAAGTTCAAAGGAGATGTGAGGGGCAAGTTTTTTACTTGAGAGTGGTAAGAGTCTGGAACGCACTGCCAGGGGCGGTGATGGAGGCAGATACAATAAGGGACTTTTAGATAAGCACATGAATATGGAAGGAATGGAGGGATATGGACCAAGGGCAGGCAGAAGAGATTAGTTTCGTTTGGTGTCATGTTCAGCATAGCATCGTGGGCTGAAGGGCCCATTCCTGTGCTGTACTGTTCTATGTTCTATGAATATGACAATGTTGTCCTTACCATCTTCGAGCATGGACAATGGACACGCTGTTCCTTATTTAGGTGGGGGTAGCCTCGGATGGACAAGGTCTGGTAGATGCTAAGAGCTTTTCTTTCCTTCCTCCTCTTTCCGCTGTGAGCAGTTCATCCTTTCTTTTGCTACAAATGCACAATCACCCTCTCATGCTGCAGCCTAACAGGAATCACAACTACAGCACCCCTGACTGAACGCAGATAGTCTGACCAGAACCCCTACAGTCACAACAAATGGCCTTCCCAACATGTAGCATACTCCCTGCAGGCTTCACCAACTGTAACCAACTTCACAATGTATGCAGCACTTCCAGAAACCTACACAGACCCTGTAGAGATTTTTCAATGCTAACCTGCAAGCTGTTAATGATCCTTTTAAATGGTGTGTTATGTGGCGATGGGGAAGGGAGGATGTGTTCTTTCATGTTGTTGAGTACACAATCAGGTGTATGGGTATTTGAGAGGGTTTGCGAGAGGCTGCTGGCTAGAGCAGTGAGGTTGAAAATGTCAGCAGTGTTACGTTCTGACAACTGAGACTTACATAACTTCCCTTGCCTACCTTCTTCCAGTGCACACTCCTAACTCCCACACTAATGCCCTGACCCAAGATGGCATTCAATGTTGGGTACAGCACAGGTGTATGCATGCATCATGAACAGCATCTTGAGATGACAGTGGCACTGAAGACAACAGAAAACCATCATCATGGGGGTTATACAGTGTCAGTGGAAAGTCAAATGGAACAAGTTGAATGTATCTGGGTACCTCTATGTCAACTGAACTGTTTAATATAAATGCTGCAGTGTTTGAGGAATCTCTGGAATTGTAGGCCCATTCAGTGTGGTCTACAATCGAGTGGTTGGGTTAAGGGAGCTGATCTTAAAAAGTATGTGGTGGGAATCTTGTTTGTAGACCTGTCAAGTAGTTGGGTTTGTGTACGACATTGTGTGACTGGGACTTGACTATAAAATAAAAGGGGTATCTTTAAACCCAAGCAGAACACACAACATGTCAAACTGGCTAACCAGCCTCAAGTGTATGAGAAGCTGGACAGTGTCATGCTGTATCACAGAATCCGTACAGTGTGGAAACAGGCCCTTCAGCCCAACCAGTCCACACTGAACCTCAAAGCATCCCACCCAGACCCACCCTACTAATCTACACATCCCTGAACATTATGGGCAATTTAGCCTGGCCAATCCACCTAGCACGCACTGGGAGGAAACCGGAGCAAACCCGCACAGACACAGGGAGAATGTGCAAACTCCACACAGACAGTCGCCTGAAGGTGGAATCAAACCCCTGTCCCTGGCGCTGTAAGGCAGCAGTGCTAACCACTGAGCCACCGTGCCACCCACTATCTTTGATGGGCGTAAATATGGGTCACAAAATGTCAAGCTAAGAGCTGACAATTCTGCAAATACCCTTCTGCACTGCGTCCAGTGATAATCTTTAGATCTCTGATAATCAAATGGTAATGAACACTTGAATAGCCTCATAGTTAAAGAGCTAGTGGAAGTTGCATTGGGCTGGAATTTCAAATATACTCTCATCTTCCTTCATCACAACAGACTTGAAATATTAAGGTAATACAGTGAAATCTGAAGAAGGGTCCTGACCCGAAACGTCAGCTTTCCCGCTCCTCTGATGCTGCCTGGCCTGCTGTGTTCCTCCAGCTCCACACTGTGTTATCTCAGACTCCAGTGTCGACAGTTCTTACTGTCTCTTGAAATATTAAGGTGTGTTTAAAGAAGTCCAAAGGAAAACAATTCACACAGAATCAAATCTCCCATAGCATTGATGTACATGGATCGTTGTAGTCCAAAGGCTAATCCTTGCTCCATTATTGACACCAGAAATCTAAAACCACCCCATGATAAAGTACCCAACCACTGCTTAAAATTCAGATTAAGGAGGCGACATGGAACATTGACATTGCAAAATCCAGGAATTTCAAATCTTCACACATCCAGCCTCAAGCTACATGAAACAGAACATCAGGTTGTGAGGAAAATACATCATTATCTATGGAACGACAAGTGGATGTCAAGGCAGCTTGGGCATTGGTATCCATAAACTCCAAAGTAAAGTGAGGATAAAACTCAAGCATTTATGAGCAGTATGCATGACATCAGTATGGCATCAAGCATTTCAACTGCGGGCAGGGCAGCAGGGAGAGTGCATGATTAGTCCAGTGGTTACAGCAGAAATCTTCCAGGAAGCTCACCAAGAAAATTGGCTCTTAATTCCAAATGAATAAAGAACGATACAGACTGTCTGACTGACAGATTCTTATTGACCACACACAAGACATCCAATGCACTGAAAGCCAATATTCAATCTGTATGGTATAGTTGGGATTTTGTGTGCGTGCATGGATGTATGGGATTTAGACTGTAAAACTGAGCTGAGAGTGGGTGGGAAGATGGCCAGCAACAGCTGTGTTTCCAACTAATATGCTGCTAATCTTTGTTATTGTGGTTCTGGCTCCATCTAGAGTCAAAAAGTTGGTCTACTGCAACCAAGGCCTTATATAATACAGCATCTGGATGTATTTTGTTTTACAAGGCACAAAAGATTGGAGAAGTTTAGATCTTTACCTTTCGATCTCATGCTGATTGATTGTTTGAAAATTATCTTGCAATATTTCCATAGTACGTACAGCAAGATCCCTTTGTACTTATGGTATATGCGTCACAAATGTAATTATCAGATACATCGAAATTCAGCTCAAGAGGACCCTGTCTTTCAATGCTATTAATGCTGAATTGCCTGTAAAATGGTGTGTACACAGCAGAAGTAATTTTGGTGAGCGCACGCAACAAAGTTCACTGGAAATCTATGAAATGGGAAGCCTGACAGCTTGGTTCTAGCACTGCTGTTTTGGAACTCAACACTCCACCTAATACCCTCTCTTAATCTTGCATAGCTGAACATAGGCCTGTGACCAGCGGTGTTCCACAGGGATCAGTTCTGGGTCCTCTTTTGTTTGTCATTTATACAAATGAATTGGATGAGAATATAGAAGGCATGGTTAGTAAGTTTGCGGATGATACAAAATTGGTGGCATTGTAGACTGTGAAGGAGGTTTTCTAAGATTAAAAGGGATCTTAATCAAGTGGGTCAATAGGCTGAAAAAATGACAGATGGAGTTCAATTTGGATAAATGCGAGGTATTACATTTTGGTTCAACAAACAAGGGTGGGGCTTATACAATTAATGGTAAGGCCTTGGGTAGTGCTGTAGAACAGAGAGACCTAGGGGTACAGGTACATAATTGTTTGAAGTTTGCATCACATATGCGCAGGGTGGTTAAAAATGCATTTGGCACACTTGCCTTCATTGCTCAGTCCTTTGAGTATAGGAGTTGGGAAGTCATGTTGAGCTTGTACAGGACATTGGTGAGGCCTCTTTTGGAATACTGTGTTCAGTTCTGGTAACCCAGTTATAGGAAGGATATTATCAAGCTGCAGAAGGTTCAGAACAGATTTACTAGGATGTTGCCAGGTATGGAAGGTTTGAGTGTTAAAGAAAGGCTGGATAGGCTGGGACTTTTTTCACTGGAGCGGAAGAGGTTGAGAGATGACCTGATTGAAGTTTACAAAATAATGAGAGGTATAGATTGAGTTAGTGGTAGTTGTTTTTTTTCCCTAGGATGCGGTATTTCAAGACAAGGGGGTACATTTTTGAAGTGAGAGGAGAGAGATTTAAAAAAGACATCGGGGCAACTTTTTTACACAGAGGGTGGTTCGCATGTGGAATGAACTTCCTAAGGAAGTGGTGGATGGTGGTACAATTATGAAGTTTTTATAAGACATTTGGATATGTACATGAATAGGAAAAGTTTGGAGGGATATGGGCTAGGAGTAGACAGGTGGAACTAGTTTAGTTTAGAATTTTGTTTGGCATGGGCCTATTGGACAGAAGAGTCTATTTCTAGTGTTGTATGCCTCTATGACTCTATCAGAAGGAAGTGCTTTTTAAACAAACACCAACAGCATACATCAACAACAACATGTAGGATAGCTGCTGACTGCATCCTATTAGCTGCTGCAGGGAACAAAGGAGCATTTGGTTATTTGAGAATTTTTTAAGCTCCCCATGCACTTTTTACATTCCTGTGGGGACTCTACAGCATTGAGTCCAATGTAGCTGCCATAAACATCCGTTTCTTTTCTTAATCTTAACCTATACGTCCCTTGACATTCAGGGTTCTGCGGTCTTCGTCCTACCCCTTGTCACTATGGGAATATATTTGCCCTGTATGCTCACTATTTCCTCCTTGAAAGCCTCCCTTTACTCTGACATAGTTTTAACTGCAAATTGCTGCTGTCAATCCACTTGGGCCAAATCATATATTAACTGAGTAAAATTGGCCTTTCTCTCGTTTAAAGCCTTCAATCCTGACCAGTCTTTCTCACAACTATCCTAAAGCTAACTGCTTTGTGGTCACTATCTCCAAAGTGCTCCACAGCAATATGGATTCCACCAGGCTCATTTCCAAGTATTAAATCCAGAACTCCCCCTCCCCCACTGGGTTTTCTACGTACCGGCTAAAAACATTCCCCTGGATGCAATTTAGGAATCTTGCTCCTTCTTTACTTGCTCAGTGGAATTATCCCAGTTAATAATTGGATACTTTAACATCTGCTACCTACTGTTACTGCCTTATTATTCTTACACTTCTCTGAAACTTTATTACATATTTGATCTCTAACACTCCTTGATTGTTTGGGTGTTGATAGTACACACCCAGCAAGGTGTCTGCCTCCTTTGTGTTTTTTTCAAACTTCTACCGATACGGCCTTATATGATGACCCTTCCCAGTTACCAATCCTCCTCACTGCTACAATTGATTTTTTGATCAAAGTTGTAAACCCCCTTCTACACCCCTCTCTATCTTGCGGGAATACCCTATAACCAGGAAAGTTGAGCTGCCAATTCTGCCCATCCCTCAGCCAAGTCGTGATCATTGTTGCGTGATATCATACTTCCACATGTTCATCTCTACGCTCTGTTTGCCTATCTTATTCCTTGGGCTCCTTGTATTAAAATATTTTGCATTTACCCTTGCTAAACTCAATTCTTTATTATCCAATCTGCATTTCCTCTGCCTTCAAAACTCACTCAACAGCATTTTAACTCTTACATCCATCTCAGCCTCTCTCCCTTCTGCCAGTCCCCACCAATCTAATTTAAATTCGCCCCAACAGTATTAGTAAATGTCCCTGGAGAACGTAGGTTCCATTCCTGTTCAGATATAAACTCGGACAGTTCCTACCTCCCCCAGAAATGGTCCTAATGCCTGAGGAATCTAAAGTCCTCCTTCTTGCACCATCTCCTCAGCTACACATTCCACTAATCCATTTATTCCTACGCTCACTGCTGTGTGGCTCTAGGCGTAGTTCAGAGAATACTAACTTTGGTGCCACGCTTATCAATTTCTGACCGAACTCTCTAAAATCTGACGATAAGATCTCATTTCTCTTTCTTCCTCTGTCATTGGTCCCAACATGAAGCACAACGTCTGGTTGTTCATGCATCCCCTTCAGAATGTCCTGTAGCTGTTCTATAACGTCCTTGTCCCTGACACCCAGGAGGCAATGTAACATCCTAGAGTCACATCTACAGCCACAGAATTACCTACCTACTCCCCTCACTAATGAATCCCCTCCCACTATTGCCCTTCCACACTTCTTCCACTCTCTCTGAGCAGCTGGAGTACTCCGAGTGCCATGGCCTTGGCTCTCACTGGCCCCCCACAGATGAACCTTCAATCCCACTGGTTTCCAAGGCTGACAAACACTTTCTGAATGAGATGCACTTATGGGTTTGCCCCATTACCTGTCCATTGTCCCCTTCTTCTGTCCAGTGGTCATCCATTCCCTCTCTCTCTTCCTGAAGCTGTGGGGTATCCTGAAAAGTGCTATCCACAACCTTGTGAATGCGCTGTGAGTCCCCCCACCCTCCCAGCAGCTGCTCAAACTCCAAAACCCCTAGTGCAAGTTGCTCCAGCTGGTTGCATTTCCTGCACATCATCATCCAGGCCAACAGGAGCATATGGATTTCTCACATAGGGCAGGATGTGTGAATTATGGGCCTGAGCTCCCCATGCATATCTTAACTCAATGGAATACAGACCCTAGATTTTACTTTATCCTTACTCCTTAGTTAAGTATAGATTAGAAAAACCTTATTCTTGTTTATGCTGGGCAAACAACCAATACCCTAACCTTATCAAGTGACAAAATTCAGTTTTGAAGTTCTAAAATATTAACAATCTGTGTAAAGATTTTAAGCTGTACTTACAGTCGTAACTGAAACCAGTATCCAGTCATGAGAGTCAAGAATTATCCATGACTTACTGACAGGAAAAGAAATTGCTGGAGAATTGCAGCATATCTGGCAGCGTTTGCGCAGAGAAAACAGAGTTGACGTCTCGAGTCCAGTGACTCTTCTTCAGGACACTTTACAATTCTTCCATGAATTATCCACCCGGTCTTTTGAGACTTTGACTTTGTCGAAGCAGCTCTGTCTGCTCCTGGGACCTCCGCACTGTCACTGCTCCGTTTCACTTTACTGTCCCCGCTTCTTCCCCACCTGTCTGTCTGCTTCTGGGACCTCTTCGCTATTGCTGTTCCCTTTAACATCACTGCAGCAACTCCTCAGTCCCACATAACTCTGAGGTCAGTCTGTCTGCTTCTGGGTCCGAAGCCTAGCCTCCCCAGCTCCCATGCTGTCGGACTTTCTGCTGAGTTTGAGATGCCTTCACAAAACATTTGCTGCAAAACATGGGTGCAGTAATTTGCATTTCCCTTGGCAGACAGAATGAGCAGGGGACAAGCTGCTAGATGAGGGAAGAGGAGTGGGGTTCTCAGAGGGAGGTAATAATGTAGCTACCCAGGGTGCTCAGGAAGCAATTCTCCCAGCTGAGCCTCACTGAGAACGGTATGTCATATACCTCCACTTTATTAAGAGCATTCTCCCTGAAATCGACCACCTGCTGCAGCCCCAGCTGTAGCCTCCAAGCGCTGCCTGTGGCTGTGAAAATGACCATGAAGCTTAATGCATCTGGCTCCTTCCAAGCTGGAGGATGTAGCATTTGCAACATCTCCAAGTTCACCATTTGCTGTTGCATAAGGATCTGCACTGCAAGAGAACAAATACATTTTTTTTTGCTGTCTTGCCAGAAAGAAGCAGATGGAGGCACATGTGACATAGCAAGGATTGTGACTTCCCCACTGTGCAGGGTGCTACCGAATAGGCAGATAATGCTTTGCAGGCATCACATCCCAACACTATCGCAACTGGAAGGGATTCCACTCCCTCAGCAGCTGATAGGTTAGAACGTTGGTGAATACCTAGTATCATGGCAAGAGACGGGATCTCTTTGCCTGTCGCAGTCTGTTGTGCTTTCTGTATGTGAGCCACCACAGCACAATAAGGAACGACGACTGATGACAAAGAGTATGCTTTGATGATACAGACAATCTTCATCACCATTTATAAGGTGACAGCATGCATGTAAAAAAAAATGCTGCCCCACAAAATGCTTCCCAGTAGGGTGCCTTAACAACGTTTCTGCCTGCCTGAACCACCGGAAAACAGCCCTGCAGTTCTCAGAAGAACTCGAGTCAAGTTTTATTGTGGCGCACTGTATGTTGCACAGTCTCACCATCAAGAGGAGATAGCCACTAACACCAGTTATAGGCAACCAGCTCAGAAGGCAAAAGAAGAGTAAAAGGAAAAGGAGAAAGAGATAGGATGAAGCCCCCATCGCCATTTTTGCACCTGGTCTCCATGAACAGCTCGACCAACTTTGAGACACATAGCTGCAATTCCAATTCCTCATTCATTGAGAGTAGCACACCTTACACTTCCTCTGTTATGGACCATCCCAACATCTGTTCAGCCACAGTGATGAGATAAATACTACCATAAAATAAACATTCCAACGAAAGTTATGAATCAAACCATTGCATTTGAGCAAGCAAACACTCCTGCTCGTTTCCTTTACTTCTCGGCCTAATGCTGAATGCTTGTTTAAAAATCAAGGAGAACGATCTTGCTACATTTCTCTAGTACGCACCATCTGGCCCATTTGTACTTGTAAACTGTCCGTCATACATGTGATTTACAGACCCGGTGAGATTCAGCTCCGGGCCATCAAATTTTTCAACTCTATGAGTGCTGCTCCACCTGCAAATAAAAATTGTGCCTGCACTTCAGGTGCATACGTGGTGACTGACGCCATTTTGGTGAGGGCACACTTGAGTCTTACTTAGCCTAGTCCTCTTCTGCAATGCTATCCCTGTGGCTGCAGCATAGCTGGTGGAAAGCTGCTGACTTTCAGCTGGAGAGCTTGCAGATGACTTAGGAATTCCCAGCTTCAGGCTGCAGAAGGCAGCAGCAGTCTGTACTGACTGAATGGCTGAGGGGCAACACTCAGGGCACTGGTCAGGCAGCAGTTTTAATTTGAGCTGCGTACTGTCACTGTCAATCCCCCCTGGGGGTGGGCCTGTGCAATCCTAGTGATGTGGTGGGTGACAATTAATGGACTGCTGTGGCACCCTGCAAGCCCCTTGAATGCTTGTATCCATTAGAGCAGCAGTCAGGGGTGACACAGCAGCGAGCTGGGGTTTCATGAGCTCAGTCTGGGCTATTTGGTGGACGCTGCTTGTGCTGAGATGAATGCTGCATCACGGCTGGGTTCAGGAACAGGGTTGGCCACCACATCCACTCCAAACGGATGGGCTCCAAGACATGGGCATCGGCTTTTGTGAAGTTGGTACCAGTCCCCTCCATGCCCTCTGACAAGAAAGAGTAGGCTTCATAGGATAAACTCACCAGTCTTCTTCTGTAAGCTGCCTGGATCAAGTCTTCATCTGAGTGTTCTGCACAGAACTCATGGTTAACTTCACAGTGTGGCAAGCTTGCACCTATGTTAATTTTGCCCCCTGCCCTGTCTCTTGGGCAGTTACTGACCATTGCCAACCTGAAGAGGTCACAAAGTCAAGAGCTAAGCTGATGGCTGCAAGTGGGAGTATGAATAATGGTACTTTTTCTTCAACGCTGTTTTGTTGCTGTTCCGCCACTGCCTGGACACATTGCAGTTCATGAGAATTGGAAAGGAGATTGATATAAGAGTGCATAAGTACACCACTGCAGCTTGTAAAGCAGTAGAGAGTGTGGGACGAGGGGAAGTGGAATGCTAGGAGGGGGATAAGGTATGAGGAGACTATCTTCACACTTTTGGAGGAATGAGGGGGATCTCACAGAAACCTGTAAAAGTTCTAACAGAACTAGAAACGGTAAACACAGGAAGGAGCTCTGATGAAGAGACATCTAGACTTGAAACGTCAGCTTGCTCTCTCTCCATGGATGCTGCCTGACCCGCTGTGATTTCCAACATTTTTTGTTTTCAGTACAGATTCCAGCATCTGCAGTAATTTGCTCCTACAAGGATGTTCCCAATGACTGGGGAGCTCAGAACCAGGGGCCACAGTCTATGGATGCGGGGTAGGCCATTTAGGACTGAGACAAAATAAATTGTCTTCACCCGGAGAGTGGGGAGCCTATGGAATTTTCTGCCACTGAAGTGGTTGAGGCCAAAACATTGAATGTTTCTAAGAAGGAGTTAGCTATAGTTCTTCAGACTAAAGGGATGAAAGGGAGGAAGTGGGAGCAGGGTGCTGAGTTGAATGATCATATGGAATGGTAAAGCAGGATTAAAGGGCTGAATGGCCTACTTCTGCTCTTATTTTGCATGTTTCTCCTGAATTCCCTGTGGGTTTATAACCAAACACTTTATACTTATGGATTTACAGCCCATTGTCCACAACTCACTCACAAGTGGAAACATTTTCCCTTTGTCTACATCTATAAACACTTTGCATAATCTTAAAAGCCTCCATCAGATCATCAGGGTTGATTTTCTTTGTTTCTACGTTGTGTGCGGTACTGTGGGCCTCATTGTAGGAAGGATGTGACAGCCAGAGAACATGACAGAGTGTAAAGATTCACTGGAATGCCATCAGGAATCATGTTATAGTCGTAAAGAATTGGAGCATTTTCACATGAAGCATGACGATGAAAATGATCAGGATATCGAATGTCCCATTAATGGTGGCTGTTGAAGCTGATACTATAATACTATTTCAAAGTGAACAGAATAAGCATTTGTAAACGTGAAATATAAAATGATGTGGGTAATTATACAAGTTGAAGTGGCCAAAGTTAAGGCCGTTGCCGTTGATAGGGTTCAGTCCATCAAGAATGATCGTGTTAACACAGCAGGCCAGGCAGCATCAGAGGAGCAGGAAAGCTGATGTCTCGAGTTGGGCCCCTTCTTCAGAGAATTATAGCGTGTTCCTTTTAATTCACCTTCTCGTATTACACAACCCTTCATTCCACAATCTCTTTTGATTTCTAAATGTCGATAATTTTTGCATGCTTAGTTTACTTTCCCCGTGACCCCTATCCCTAATCAATTCTTTTCAATATTACCCCTAACCTTGACTCATTTGCCTTCCAGATCCTCAAAAACTAATGCCTAGGCAGGAAGGCCAAGGGGAGCAGGACCCTGGTGATAATGAAACACACCCTACTGGCTCTGCAGGCCCTTTTCTTGAGGGCATAGAGACCACATCAGGTCAGTGAATCACCAGGCAGGAGCAGCTAGAATCATGCCCAGGGACCCTATATACCTGCTCCATGGATGGCATGTGGCACCTGATCTCTACTGCAAGGGACCCAGATGAGGACTTCAGATGGGTAGAGTACACAAGAAGGCTGATGAGCATGCATACAGGGATGGTTGGTGCCATTGGCAGGGGCGCTAGCAATGCTGCTGGCATCGTCAAGGAGCAAGGAGGACCCTGGCACCAACATGGCACAGAGACTGAGCACACCATTTATATCACAGAAATGGTGATTAACCTCACAAGGAAACTTGCAGACCCAACCAGGATGGAGCAACAAATGGCTGATGCCTCAATCTCAACTGGGACACAGGCAGATGTTAACCCACGATCTGAGTTCAGCAGCAGGAGCTCGGCCTAGGGTCGTGAGGCTTCAGCTTGGTATTTTAGAGTGCTGCCATCACGGCTGCTGGACACAGCAAGTGTTGACAGAGCCTTTCACACTCTCACAGCAGATTGCTGGGATTACTAAAACAATACCCAGGGAAGGGACGGTGACTCTGTGGAATAATAACCCGCCGGAATCATGCCCAGGGACCGTATGCGCCAGCTCACTGGAGGGCGATGTGGCACTGGATCTTACAGCAGGGGACTCAGATGAAGACTTCAAATGGGTAGTGTCCCCCAAGCAAGATAGCATTTGAGATCCCACCAATGCAGCTACTGTTGCCAATCAGCATGCCAGGCTGTTTCTCATGTCAAGATGTTATAGTCTGAAGTCAGGCCTTCCAGGTCCAGAGCTTAGGGCATCTGTAGTCTCCTCTAGAGAAAGATACAGTCTTCCAGCAATGACTGGACAGCTCAACCAGTGGCAATAGGCCACACAAAGGCAGGCACTAAGGGAATACAAAGGGATGATTAGTTCAGTTTTCTATGGGATATTGGATGGTCTGCTGGTAAAGTCAGTATCAAATGTACATTTTGTGGTTATCTTTTCATTTCAGAATTTGATGAGGGTATACTGCGGGACTGCGCTGAAGTACAATGGAGATGTGATGCCCAGATTTCAGAAACTAGAGGTGAAATTGATGGCCAAAACGTCATTGTGCGCCTGCCTCATCCCTTTCTTTTCCTCCTTGATCCTAGGTGATCAGCGAATCAGATTGGAGAGGACACAGTCGACCACCACCACTGCCTGAATTCTCTCTGGACACTGTTCGATCGGGTCAGGTCCTCTTTGTACAGGAGATAGAGGGCATGAGAGCAGAACCTGCTCACCTTGCCAGGCCCCTCCCCATCACATGTGGCTCAACCTTCACAGACCTATTGTAGTGACACAGCCTATAGCAGTGGAAACAGCAAATGTGATACCCCTTCTTTGCACAGGGCTTGTAAGTGACTCATACTTCTGTTGGGTAAGGGGCCCTCCACAGTTCCTCTGTTAGCATTTCTCAAAGCCCTGCAAAGATGGCTATGGACCTGTCCCCAGGCTGCGTTAGCATTGCAGATCAACTCATCCCAGGCCACTGTTTTACTGTTGCACACACCTAATGCACCACAGACTGATGCCTGGAGTCCTTTCAAAAAGGGCTCTTGAAACTCAGGAAGTCGTAGCATTCACCCCCATTTGAGTAGTCTCCCTCCTCTAACTGGATCTTTTGACAGCAGCCAAGAAGCCTGTCTGCAAACACATTGGGACTTTTCAGTGGAGGACTGTTTGACACTAATCAATACTTAGTGGAAATCAATATCTGCTCCCCCCAGTGCCTTTCCAATGCCCTCCTCTAATTCCTTGGGCCAGCCCTTCATCATAATACCCCAGTAGAGTTCTCTTTTTAAATCTAGGGAGCTGGCAGCTAGGAGGGTCTGTTTAAATGCATCATTCTCTAACTCCAGACGTGAGATTCGAAACATTCCCCATTTCAGAATGAGGACGAGTATATCAGAACTCATATCTAATGTAATATCCAGTTCTGCCTTCAAGCCCTAACTTCAGCCTGGTGACAGGTTGCTCTCTCCGCATCTCCCTATTGTTTGGTTGTGCCATGACTCTTGTGACTACACACACTTGTAGTCTCACTCTTGACACTAATTATTGATTTTAGGGGATTGGTGATCAGTTACCTAATATCGGCAGTCAACGATTTATTGCAATTTTCAGATGGTTTATTGAGAACCAACAATTTAGATATGGTACATTAATTAATTAGTGGAAGGAAATATACAACCCATGACAAGAAGGAACATCCCAGAGTAGTTCCCTACCATGGAGGAGTAAAGGAAGCACGCTGTCACATCCCAGTCATAATACACCCTTTTGTGGTAGTCTCTGGATATCTTTGGTGATCCCTCAGGGAACTTGTGGTCATCCCACAGGGAGATGGTGCAGCTCGTCATCTTGAATCTTCTTGTCACTGTTAATATACCTCACTTTGATTGCTAGCCCTATTCTTTTTATCTGCATTTTTATTATCTATCCCTTGTTGCTCTTGATAAAGTGGTAATGAGCTGCCTTCATACAGTCCATGTAGTTTGACCCACAATGTCATTAGGGAGGGAATTCCAGGATTTTGACCCACCGACAGTGAAGAAACGGCGATATATTTCCAAGTCAGGATGCTGAGTGGCTTGGAGGGGAACTTGCAGGTGGCTGTGTTCCCACATATCTACTGCCCTCATCCTTCTAGATGGAAGTGGTTGTGGGTTTGGAAGGTGCTGTGTCAAGATCTTTGGTGAATTTCTGTAGCGCATCTTGTAGACAGTACACCCTGCTGCTGAGTGTCAGTGGTGGAGGGAGAGTGGTGCCAATCAAGTGAGCTGCTTTGACTTGGATGGTGTCTTGAGTATTGTTGGAGCTGCACTCATCCAGGGAAATGGGGAATATTCCATCACACTCCTGACTTGTGCCTTGTAGATAGTGGATGAGCTATGGGGAGCCAGGAGGTGAGTTACTTGCCACAGTATTCCTAACCTCTGACCTGCTCTTGTAGCCAATGTGTTTATGCCTAGTTGAGTTTCTGATCAATGGTAACTCCCAGGATGTTGATAGTGGGGGATTCAGTGATGGTAACATCATTGAATGTCAAGGGCAGTGGTTAGATTGTCTCTTATTGGAGATGGCCATTGCCTGGCATTTGTGTGGTGCGAATGTCACTTGCCACTTGTCACCCCAAGCCTGGATATTGTCCAAGTCTTGCTGCATTTGAACATTCACTGCTCCAGTATCTGAGGGATCGTGAATGTTGCTGAACATTGTGCAATCATCAGCAAACATCATCATTTCCGATCAATGATGAGGGAAGCTCACTGATGAAGCATCTGAAGATGTTTGAGCCTAGGACACAATCCTGAGCAACTCGTGCAGAAATGTCCATGAGTTGGGATGACTGACCTCCAACAATCACATCCACCTTCCATTGTGCTAGTGTGACTCTAACCAGTGGAGAGGTTCCCCACAAAACCCAGTTTTGCTAGGGTTCCTTGATGCCACAATCAGTCAAATGTGACCTTGATATTAAGGGCTGTCACTCTCACCTCCCCTCTGGAATTTAGCTCTTTTGTCCATGCTTGAGCCAAGGCTGTAATGAGGTCAGGAGCCGAGTGGTCCTGGCGGAACCCAAACTGGGCGTCACTGAGCAGGTTATTGCCGAGCAGGTGCTGCTTGATAGCACCGTTAATGACATTTCCATCACTTTCCTGAGGATCAAGAGGAGACTGATGGAGTGGTAATTTGCTAAGTTGGATTCGTCATTCTTTTTGTGTAAAGGACATACCTGAATAATATCTTGATATCATGTGGAGTGAATTGAATTGGTTGAAGACTGAGGTCCGCGATGCCGGGACATCTGGAGGAAGCTGAGATGGGTCATCCACTCAGCACTTCTAGCTGAAGTTCAGCTAATGCCTCAGCCTTATCTTTTGCACCGATGTGTTGGGCTTATTAAGGATGGGGATATTTGTGGAGCCTCCTTCTCCAGCGAATTCTGTAGTTGTCCACCACTGTTCACGACTGGATGTGACAGGATTGCATGGCGGGCCTAGATCTATTCTGTTGGTCGTGAAATCACTTAACTTTGTGTACCACTTTCTGCTAATGCTGTTTGACACACAAGTCATCCTATTTGGTCACTTCACCAAGTTGACACCTCAGTTTTAGGTACACCCTTCTACACTGTCCATTGAGCCAGGCTTGATCCTCTAACTTGATGATAATGATTGAGTGGGACTTATGGTGGGCCATGAGCTTGAAGATTGAGTTGGATAATGATCCTGAGATTGATGGTCCAGAGTGCCCCATGGATGCCCAGTCTTGAGTTGCAAGATCTGTTCAGAGTCAGTCCTATTTAGCTCAGTGATAGTGCCACACAACACAATAGACAGTATCCTCAATGTGAAAATGGGACTTTGTCTCCACAAGGGCAGTACAGTGGTCACTCTTACTGATACAATCATGGACAGTCATATATGCAGCAGGCAGATTGGTAAGGATGGGATCAAGCATGTTTTGCACTCTTGTCGGTTCCCTCAGCAGCTCCATCCTCTAGGACCCAAACAGTTCAATCAGTAGCACAGCTGCCAAGCCACTCTTGGTGGTGGACATTGAAATCCCCTACCCAGAGTACATTTTGTGTCCTTGCCACCTTCAGTGCTTCCTCCAAGTATTGTTCAACATGGAGGAGAGACCGATTCATCAGCCGAAGGACGACGGTATGTGATAATCAGCAGGAAATTTCCTTGCCCATGTTTAACGTGATGCCATGAGACATAATGGTGTCGGAGTCAATGTTGAGGACTCCTAGTGTAACTCCCTCCTCAGCTGTACATCACTGTGCTTCCACGTCTGCTGGGTCTATCCTGCTGATGGGACATGACATATCCAGGGATGGTGACGGCGGTGTCTGGGACATTGTCCCTAAAGTATGATTCCATGAGTATGACTGTGTTAGGCTGAAATGTGTCCTAGGCTGTTGAATGAGGCAAGGATATAGCAGGGGCACTGGCAATAATTTTAATTTCCTTTCCGGCCACAGGGGAGGTGCCAGAGGACTGGAAGACAGCCACTGTGGTACCACTGTTCAAGAAGGGACCAACAGATAAACCAGAAAACTGCAGGCCATGTTAGTTTAACCTCAGTGGCAGGGATACTATTGGAAGCAAGTCTGAGGGAGAGGTTTAATCTGCACTTGGAGAGGAGAGGGATTAATCAGTAACTGTCAGAATGGTTTTGTCAAGGAAGGTCATATCTGAATTGATTGAATGTTTGAAAGAAGTGATCAGGTGTAGATGAGGGCAACACATTTGACAGTCTACTTGTACTTCAGCAAGGCTTTTGATAACATCCCACATGGTAAACTGTTAGCAAAGTAAGAATCTATAGGATACAAGGAAGTCTGGCTAATTGGATCCAGAAGTGGCTGCGTGGCAGGAAGAAGAGAGCGAGGGGTGTTTTTGAGGCTGGAAGCCCGTGACTAGTAGGGTTCCACAGTGTTGGAGCCCATGCTTTTTATGTGAACAATTTAGAATTAAATGTAGGAGCGTGGATCAGTAAGTTTGTGGATCATGCGACAATTGGTTGGGTTCTAAATAGTGAGGAGGATAAGTCTGAGATTACGGGAAGATATGGATGGGGTGGTCAGATGGGCCGATCAATAGCAAATGGAACTCAATCTGGATAAATGTGAGGTGATGCACTGGGGGAGGACAAACAAAGCAAGGGAATACACGATGAACATTGAGGACCCTGGGAAGCACTGAGGATCAGTGAGGCCTTGATCTGCGTGTATTAAAGGACCAGTGAAAGTGGATAAAGTGGTTAAGAAGGCATAGAGGATACTTGCCTCTGTCACCTGAGGCATGGAGATTTAGAGCAGGGAGACCATTCTGCAGCTTTATAAAACAGTTAGTTAGGCCACAGCTAGAGTATTGAGCGCAATTCTGGATTCTACATTATCAGAGGGATGTGATTGCACTGGAGAGGGTGCAGAGGAGATTACTCAGGATGTTGCCTAGGCTAAAGTTTTAATTATGAAGAGAGATTGGACAGACTAGGTAGTTTTCCTCGGAACAGAGGATATGATTGAGATGTGTAAAATTGTGAACGAAGGAAGGGATTTTTGACCTGGAAATATAGATTTTAAGGTAATGAATTGGAGGTTTAGAAGGAATGTGAGGATTTCTTTTTAATCCAGAGGGTTGTGGGAATCCAAAATTCACTGCCAGTAGGAGTGATGGAGGCAAAAACCCTCATAATATTCAAGAAGTGTTTAGATAAGCACTTGCAATGCCGAGGTAGACAAGGCTGTAGGAAAAGTGCTAGTAAATAGGATTAGAAAAGTTAGGTTCTTGTTTTTGATTGGAGCAGACTCGATGGGCCTTTTTCTGTGCTGTAGAGCTCTCTGACTCTATAACTGTGAATCTAAGGCAGGAGCGTTTTACTTAAAAACTTGTGGAGCAAACAGCTCCAGCTTCCCTCCCACTACTGCCAATCTCACAGGTCTCTCGGTCCTTCTTTTAATAACTCCATCGCTGCCTAGAGGCATTCACTATAGAACGCCACCAACTCTCAACCCACATACATCTCTCCTCCAAAACCCCCATAGGAAATACCCTCTCCCTGATGTCCCCCATCCACTCATACAGACATGACGTTACAGCAAATCTTGAGTATGGAGTATGGAAAGCTGCTGTACATTTATTTGTCTCCATCAGAGATTGAGCTCTGCAATCACAGTGACTATTAAGTTTGAACTGAGCTGCTTATCTACCATTCTTTCTTGAAACAGTGTTGCCAAATTACATAGCGGGATTGGCAGGAATGCAACATGTACCAATGAGGTGGCAGCCTGGAAACTCCTGTTATTGTGCATAGCCAGAGGGAGTTGAACAACTGAAGGCATGCTGTTCTAGGACTCTATCAAATATGTTTGTACCAAGATGAGTTTCACTTCAGTGGTGAAATGAGTGATGAGCACAAAATGGTTTCATTGTTTTGGCTACAAGTCTGGGCGGGTGGGGGGGGGGCGTTATCTTATCTATGAGCTATATGAGACATTTTGGCAGGGTCAGGGGTTGACTTTTACACAAGGTGAACGGTTACTCGAGAACATACAGCAGTTTAAACCCATATTCCAATAGCAATAGCAAATCACCCTGCAAAAGCCTTGGTTCCAGCTCAGTTGAGGTGCAACCTGACTAGTTTATTTTGATTCTTCTGGAGAAGAAACCAGGCTTACAACGTTAACTGTTTCTCTCTCCTGCTGCAGATCTGCTGAGTTTCTCCAGCATCCCATGTCTTTATTTCAGCTAGTGTAGTCCTACCTCTCCACGATCGATCCAAATATTTATCCCCAATAAATTTGTCAATAGCAACTTCCTGGCCATTTTCATCGGATTCAAAATGTCAACTCTGTTTTCTCTCCACAGATGCTGTCAGATAAACCAGAGTTTCCCCAGCATTCCCTGTTTTTATTTGTTACTGTTCATGGAAGTTTGCAGTGTGTGTATTGATACTTTTTGACAGTAGTGACTGCACTCCAAAAGTACTTTAAGTGATCTAATGATGGCAAAAAGTTTCATTTGTATGCAAATCACATTTCACATCATGTAAAAAAGACCAGTCAACTGATAATTCTATTAGACTAAGAAACAGGATTTGTTCTCCTTTGAGCAGAGAAAGTTATGGAAATGTTATACAGATATTCAACATTATGCATGATTCAGCAAATAAGGGGAAACTGTTCCTGCTGGCAAGAGGACAGGAAACCAATAGGGAGAGATTGGAAATAATTGTCAAAAGAACTGGCTAAGAGGTAACGAGAATTTCTGCTCATGCAGAAAGCAGTCATGATCCCTCAACAGTATGTGAAAGGGTGGTGGAAGCCCACCCACACATAATTTTCAAAAGGGAAATTGGTACATATTTGAAATGAAAAAGGCACTATGCTTGTCAAATAGAGCAGAGAATTGGGACTAATTGAATAGGCCTTGAACCTTCTTCGTTGCTTTAACAATTCTAAAAATTAGACAGATACCAAAAACAGCAGATGCAAGTTAAATTAATGATATAAAATCTGACAGATATTTGCTTCTTCACTGTTTAGATCTGCCTTTCCTTTCCTCCTGGGAGGTTTCATGTGTTGGAGTGAGGTTTGTGTCATGTGATTCTCCCAAAAGACACAGACCTAGCATTTCTCTTGTGTATTAAGCCCCAGCCAGAAATGTTGATCACGCATAATGCAAAACCATCACAATGGCCCAGTGATCTGTTATCAACCAGGGAGGTCCACAATAATGAGATAACAAGATGTAGAGCTGGATGAACACAGCACGCCAAGCAGCATCAGAGGAGCAGGAAAGCTGACGTTTCGGGCCT
>NC_063341.1:4613989-4804675 GCF_021869965.1 Rhincodon typus
TTTCTGAAGAAGGGTCTCAACCCGAAACGTCAACTTTCCTGCTCCTCTGATGCTGCCTGGCCTGCTGTGTTCCTCCAGCTCCATACTGTGTTATCTCTGACTCCAGCATCTGCAGTTCTTACTACGTCTAATGCTTTCAGTGCATCCCTTCAGCACAACCAGAAAATTAAACACCATTTTCCCAGAATATTAACATGTTACCATCCCTTGCCCCTCCTTAAAACACGCCTCTTTCACCAGTCCTTGTGTCTTGCTTTTGCTCAGCGTCCATTTATTAACACCTTTCTAAATAACCTCAACACAGTCGGTTCTGCTATAACGCGTGTTCCATCAACGCGAATTGGCTATAACACGATTAACAAATAGTGGAATGCTATTTCTACAATGCAAACTTTTTGTTGTCTATAACACAATTCCATCGGTGCATGGGGGAGTATGCGTTGAAATCACATGATCGTTTCACAGGCTTTGTCATGAATACGTACAATGTTAGCGTCGAAAGTCTCTGCGCTGGCATCACGTGATCATTTTGCAGGCTTTGTTGTGAAGTGCTTTCTGAGAAAGATACAGTACAACCTCCTCCCCCATCAAGTCATCTTGACATTTTTTCACGGTAATGTGTTAAATTTACTTTTATTTCATTATTAGACATGAATTAAATATTTATTCAAATTGTGCTATCTTTTGTGTTAGGCTTTTGAGTGATTTTCTTTGGTGGTTTTCTATAATGCCATCTTGCACAGGAATGCAACTATCACATTATAGCAGAACTGACTGTATGTTTATATGGGTTAAGTGCTTCACAAATTAAATTTCCAAGGATCAACCTTTCTATTTTTAGGTGCATCTGTTTTCAGTCCTGGTTTTATTACAGAAAGTAGCGGTGTTTATATCATACTATCATGGCCTCAGATAGCCAAACATCCATTAACCACTGTTTTAAGTGAAGTTAATGTTATGTAGACTAAGATAACAGCCCATAATGCTCACAGCAAAATCTCATGTACAGAAAATAAATAAGTTTAATTTTACTTTAGAAATACATTTGTGGGATGTGGGAGTTGCAGGCTACATGAGTGTAGCCCATTCCTAATTTCCTGGGAAGGTAGGGTGGCAGTCAGTTAATGATCACTTAAGAAACTTATCCACATGGAATGCAACCATATTAGCTCCAGGCAGAACGAGAAAGAGTTCTACCTGACTAGTAAACCAGTGCAGGTAGGCTTTCAGCTTGACGCAATCCCCTCCATCCCTCATGGCCCTTTAGCTGTCCATAACCACGTCACAAATGGCGCTTAGTCCCAGGATAAAACATCAGCCACGGGAAAGGTGGAAGTGGTTCAGTGGGGGTGTTACCTCAGCAGCAGCCATAGCCTCCAATCATCTTTCCTAACCCAGGATCCTGCAGTAGAAAGCCCACAGGCAGCCCATCAGCTGCCAGATTGCTGGAAGATAATACAGACTCTTTCATCGAGGAAGTCCATTTGTTTCTTTCCTAGAAACTCTCCTGATTTCAAATTTAGCCTGAAAATGCTCTGATGAAGATGGGTATGAGCTGCCTTCTTTAACAACTAGAATCCACATGCTGTAGGTGGATATACAATGCCATTAGGGAGGGAATGCCCAAGACAGAAACAAGTGCAACTTGCAAGCAACGTTACTGGTGGTAGTGTTCCCATGAGTCTTCTGACATTGTCCTAAGTGGTGGAGATTGCTGCTTTGGAAAACACTGTGGTGAGCTGCTGCAGTGCATTTTGCAATTGCACCTTGTAGATGGTGGACTTACCTAGGGCAGATCCTCCCACCCATTTAAGGCAGAAGTTAATCCAAAAAAAGAAAGCATTTGATAGATTTAAGTAAGTTATTAAGAACATAATTCTTACCTCTTCATTGTACTCTTTTACATGTTGTCTGATTTTTGAGGAGTCCACCCAGGTTATGTAGTCTTCCGTATTTCTGTTAATTTAGTACAAAAATTGCACATCAACACAGATACTCAAATTATTTGCACTACCTTGCACTAATTAAGTGATAGTGCACTTATAACTTCACCTGCTTATCCCTTTACCTGCTTTAACCAGTATTTCCAGTTTTACCCTGATCTACATGCTGACATGTTTACGCTGTCAGGCACTTTCATCAACTGAAAGGAGAAAATCATGCATCCCAAAGGCTGACACACCCAATTCTTATGCCTTTTTCAAAATAAAACTAGTTTTGAAGCAACTTGATACTTCCTAATCTGAGACAGGCCAAGTTCAAATTTAAAGCAGCCATAATGTAATGATCCAAGACACATCACAGAAGAATTATACAATATAATACTAAACTATATAAGACATTAGGACAGATACACAGCGCTTTGCATCGTCACACAGCAACAGGGCCCGAAGCAGACTCGATGGGCCAAATGGCCTCTTTCTGCACTGTAGAAATTCTATGATCCTATTGGAAAAAGACATGCCAGCCTGTGGGCAGTGTAAGTACTCAGCCTGTATCTAGTAACATTCTTTGGGCAGGATGGGTAAAGGAGCCAGTTATGCCTGCTCCAATGCATAAATGACCCAAATGCCAATCTGGCTTGCAGATTTCTCTGGTGTACTTTATTTCGCTTGCAATAACAATCCTTATAGTGATGGAGAAACTCCTTCTTCTGTTGTTGATATTGAGGAACCCACTGAAAATATGTTTTCTGACAATATCAGCTGTTATTAGAATTTGGAAATCAAAGCCAAACTATGGAAAGTAAAATGAAAGTTAAAACAGCTGTTCTGAGATACAAGTGATGCTTATTCTACTATATCCAACTACAAACAATATGATTCAGCCTGTCTTCCAATAGAGTTTGCATTCACAGCACAAGTGTAATTGTTATAAAGTAGACTAAGTCCCCTATGAACCAACATCTGCATTTTACATGTGCTACAAATGGAATAGGATGGCATGGGATAAGTTACCTCCAATTACAGTATGTCTTAAAGGGAAGGAAGTTCTGTTCCATCTATTAATGTACCCAAAGTGTTTAATACGTTAAAAGACTAGACAAAGAGCTAAAGCTCACAGTCAAAATAATGACAAAGTTGAAAAAAGGGGGCAAAGATACCTTAAGAACTAGAATGCAGGGGAAAAAATACAATGCAATATAAAACAGAAAATGCTACAAAACTTCAACAGGTCAGGAGAGAAAAAGAAAGTTTGTATTTCAGATCAGTGACTTGTCAAAAAGCTGAACAGATTTCCAGCGGTTTCATTCATTTTTCAGATCTCCAGCATTTGCAATATTTTGCTTTCATAGGCAACATATAACTGCTTATGTCAAGTGAAAGTAAATGACTAGGTTTATGCCTTAAACTCTACATTGGAATGGCTGCATGCCAGATATAAATGTTTTTAGGAATACATGGTCTTCAGGTACACAGGATTTTCTGCATAGATTAGGCATCACAATGGCACATTCTAATCACAAGGATAAAGCAATAAAAAAGGACATCACATTAACAGGCAATGTGCAAATTACAGATTTTCCAAAGGCTAGTGTATTATTTAGTTACCTTTCCCCAGCAAACAATGGTCAATAGTTTCCATTGGAGAGTATAAAGGACTAAATTCTTTCCTCTCTTCTGCTGATTTGGTCTCCCTGAATATATCAAATTTGAATTAGATGCATTCATCCTTTAGGATCAGAGTAAACATGCTCCAACCCTCAAACCCAACTAGCCAGAGTACAATGAATCAAACATGTGGAATCCCAGTGACTACCCCTGATATTGGATGTGAAGATTTAAATATGGGGACTTCTGGTCTGTTGCTGTTAACCACCAACCTCATGAGAGGCATAGATAAAGTAGATAGCTAACAGCTTTATCCCCCATGGTAGAGGAGTCTAAAACTAGAGGGTATAAGTTTAAGGTGAGGGGAGAAAGAAAAAAAAGGGTCCAGGGGGGCAATTTTTTCACACTGGGTGGTGAGTGTCTGGAACGGGCTGCCAGAGGTAGTGGTGGAAGCGAGTACTATTTGTTATTTAAAGGAACATTTAGGCAGGTACATGGATGGGATAGGTATGCAGGGATAATGACCAAACACAGGCACATGGAACTAGTTTGAATTTTGAAAACTGGCCTGCACAGGCAAGTTGGGCCTGTTTCCATGCTGCAAACCTCTATGACTCTATTATGAGAAATAAAGGAACATGTGGCTATATCTGTGAATATGTTACTACCTGTAGAACTCATTTCACACCACTAGGAGGGGACAGCCCCTTTACAATGAAGTCCTTCACAATGTGAAAGTACATTTGCACATGACTGACATAAAATAGTGTCTTCAAAACTTGGTTGCCATTTTTGTCATATATCAGAACTGTTGGTGCAGACCAGCTCAACTTTTGACCCGAGGATCCAATCACAATTCAATTCAGGGCTGGTTAGAAACTCTCAAAATGCCTGCTGTCAGCATGTTTAATTGTAAAAAAAAAATTGAAATGTATCAACAGTGTAGTACATGTCACATTTGTGAATGAACTAATTTTTATTCTTTTTCAAAGAAAGACAATTTTTAAAAATAAATAATCTCTCTGCATCACACTCCCAACTCCTTTCAGTTTAGCTCTAAAAGCTGTGACTGGCTATGCTTTGTAGCTCTGTGATGCTGTCTTGCCTCATCTCCAGGAGGCAATGAGGTGACAATATGCACAGTCGATTTTCCGTCCACACAAGGTTAAGCCATGACCTCTGCAGACAGTCTGGTTGCACTGTCGAAGCTAAATGTGTCAGAGAATTGTTACTGCGCAAGAGGCAGTTGTTCGGCCCATCATATCTGCAACAGTTCCCCAGATGATAATCTAACAAAGTATAATTTTTCCTGCCTTTTCCCCATTACACCGCACAATATTCCTTCTCAAATAGTCACCTAAATCCCTTTCATGTCTTCACTAAACCTACCTCTACCATGCTTTCAGGCAGCATAATCCAGAACCTAATCACACCTGCTGTGTGAAATTTTCTCATAATATTACTTTTGCTTCTGTTACTCAATGCCTTAAATCTGTGGCATTTCACGAGTGGGAACACGTCCTACCTAGCTACTCGGTCATAAACTCTCATGATTTTTAATATTTACAGAGTCATACAGCATGGAAACAGACCCCTTGGTCCAACTTGTCCATACCAACCAGGTTTCCCAAACTAAACTAGTCCCATTTGGTCCATGTATCTCCAAACCTTTCCTATTCATGTATCTGTCCAGATGTCTTTTAAATGTTGTAACTGTACCTGCATCTACCACTTCCTGTGGCAGTTCATTCCACATATGAACAATCCTCTGTATGAAAAAGCTGCCCCTTAGGTCCCTTTTAAATCTTTCTCCTCTCATTTTACAAATATGGCCTCTAGTTTTGAACTCCAATATCCTAGGAAAAGACCTTTGCTAATCACCTTATCTATGCCCCTAATGATTTTATAAATCTCTATAAAGATCACCCCTCAACCTACTACGCTCCAGACAAAGTAATTTCAGTCTATCCAGCTTCTAATAACTCAAACCCTACAGTCCCTGCAAAATCCAGGTAAATCTTTTCTGTATCCTTTCCAATTTAATACTATCCTTCCAACAGTAGGGTGATCAGAACTGTACACAGTACTTCAAAAGTGGCCTCACCAACATCCTGTACAACCTCAACACGCCATCCCAACTCCTCTACTCAATGCTCTGACCAATGAAGGCAAGTGTGCCTTCTTCATTACCCTGTCTACCTGTGAAGGCACTTTCAAGAAACTATGTACCTGAGCCCCCGGATCTCTGTTCGGCAACATTCCCCAGGGCCCTGGCATTAACTATATAAGTCCTGCCCTTTTTTGTCTTACCAAAATGCAAAATCAAGATCTCGTGTATTCTTAGAAAACCTTCTTCACTGTCCTGTATACCATCCAAATCATTTATATAAAATGACATACACCAGTGGACCCAGTGCCGATCCTTGTGGCACACTGCTGTTTGCAAGCCTCCAGTCTGAAAAACCCTCTACCAAACTCTGTCTCCTACCATCAAGCTAATTTTGTATCCAACTGGCTAGCTCTCCCTGGATCCCATGTGATCTAACTTTACTAACTTGTTTGCCACGTGGAACCTTGTCAAAGGCTTTGCTTATGTCCATGTTGACAACATCTACAGCTCTGCTCTCATCTATCTTCTTGATCGCGTCCTCAAAGACCTCAATTAAGTTTGTGATACATGATTTCCCATGCACAAAATCATGCCGACTATCCCTAATCAGTGCTTGTCTCTCCAAATGCATGTAGATCCTGTCTCTCAGAATCCCCTCCAACAACTTACCCATCACTGATGTCAGACTCACCGGTCTATAGTTCCCAGGCTTTTCCCTGCAGCCTTTCTTAAATAAAGCACAAATTCCCACTCTCCAGTCTTCCAGCACCTCACCCATGGCTGAGGATGATAGAAATATCTTTACTAGGGGCCCTGCAATTTCTTCTCTAGCTTCCCACGATGTCCTGGGATACACTTGATCAGGTGCCAAAGATTTATCTACCTTTATGTATTTATTTTTATACCTTTATTTCAATCAGATCTCCCCTTAACCTTCACTTCTGAGTTTCTCCAATCAATATTCGTAACTGAAATTTGTCAACCCTGAAACCATTCTTATCCTCTTCTGCAGTCTTTCCAATACCTTCACACCCTTCCTAAAGTGTGGTGCCCAGAAGTGGATGCAATCCTCCAGGTGAGGTCAAACTAGAGTCCTACTAAAGTTAACATTACCTCCATGCTCTTGTACTCTATGCCCCTGTCAGTAATGTCCAGGTACTAAGTGATTTATTAACTACTCTTTCAACCTGTTCTTATAGCCTTAAAGACAGATGCACATATACACCCAGATTCTTCTGTTTCTGTGCACCCTTTGTTTTATATTGTCTCTTTGTGCTCTTCCTATGAAAATGTATCAATTCTCACTGTTCCACATTGAACTCCAACCGCCACCTATCTGTCCAATCTACCAATTTCTCAATGTTCTTTTAAAGTTCTGTACAATCCTCCACACAGTTTACAAGGTTTCCAAGTTTTTGTATCATTCACAGATTTTGAATTTGACCCTTGTACACCAATGTCTAGATTATTAATGAAAAGATTTGTTAACCATTACTCTCATTTCCTATCACTTTGCCAACTTTATATCCATGTAGCTCCTGCCCCTTTTATTCCATGAGTTCTAACTTTGTTGAACAGATTCTGTTGTGTGGCACTGATATAAATGCCCTCTGGGAGTCCATGCACACCATATCAACCCTTTCTGATCAACACTGTTACCTCATCAAATGACTCCAGCAAGGTAGTTAAACATGATTTTTCTCTTAAGAAGCCATGCAGGCTTTCCTTAAATAACTTTATTTGTACATATGACTATTAACTTTATCCCAAATTATAGTTTCTAGAAATTGCCCAACTACTACAATTACACTGTTCAGTCTGTAGCTGCTTGGTTCATCCTGACATGTTTTGTTAAATTACAGAATGACATTCATCATGCTTAAGACCTCTGACACCAATGCATCAGTCACATTCTCCAAATTCAATGGCAGGACCACCTAACAAACATTAGTGTCCTTCTTGAAGCTCTAAAAGCATTCAGGCAAAACTGCTACAAAATTAACTGGATTAGACACTGTCCAGGTGGCTAAACAGCATCTGCCTCTTCGAATCCTATTTTCCCCAACTTCAAATAGCCAGCATTCCAAGGGAGGATAAATACAATGCTACAAAGACACATTGAAGCTCTCCATGAAGTGTGACCACATTATCGTTAATGACAGGGAGGAGAGTGCTACTGACTGTTCAAAACAGTGACCACCTGTCCATCAAGCTGCATCATAACTTGAGTTGAAACATCGTAATGACAAGGTAGAACCGCAGCAGACAAGGAAAGGAAGCAAATCCTGCTTTTCAGATCCCACCACGTCATGGACACCCGGCCCCACTTGACCAAAGATCTGCAGGTCAAGCATCAGTCTGGTCAGTCAACAAACAAATAAAATCACAGTAGAAACTCAAGATCCTGAGTAAATGCCATCATCAAAACAAGGGTCAACATAAATTAATTAGCACAGTATAAAGCAGCTAGCAAACAGCGAAAAGAAATATTCAAAAACAGAAATTGCAGGAGAAACTCAGCAGGTCTGGCAGCATCTGTGGAGAGAAAGCAGGGACAATGTTTCAAATTCTATGACTCTTCAGAAGAAATATCACCACTCAAGGAAATTAGTATTTGACGTTTCCTCTAAACTGTGCAGGAGCATGGCTACTTGGAGATCCCACACTCGCCAGTCAGCATGCCAATGCCGCTCATAGACCTCAGAAGTCCACACAGCGGAAAAAAAAATAAACGGGAATGCAGATGGTGATGCAATGTTTGTCACGCCTGGATATGTAGAAAGTTGTAAATAGTCACTGAATAAAGCTGGGATTTCACTTGGGTCTGAAACTTTCATCCTGATTCTTATCCTACTCACCACAAATGTTCATGCACTTCATGGATTGTAAGACTAAGTTTGGCAGTGAGAGGCAGGAAGAGGGTTAAGTGCATGTTTCACATTTTTGTGCGACATCTGATCTACTAGATGGGCTTTAGCCTCTAAGCAGCCTCCTTCAGCTGGAAGGGTAAATTAGTGATCTACTGACTACGGCTCAGCGCAAAACAATAGGTTCTTCTATACTCGGGGAGCCAGGGGGAAGTTTTGCTGTGGGAAACTACAGTTAGTACCAGACACTGAAACTTAAAACAAATTGGTTCAAATGTCAAAGACTTCTGGGGCTTGAGCCCAGGGCCTACAGTTAGTAAACCTGAAAACTTGTACTCTGGACTTTACTCGTGCAGGATTGATTGGAGGGGGGTTACAGGTTCACAAAAAAAAATACAGGTACTGGAAATGCTCTGCAGAATAAAGAAGCAGTGACTGAGTGATTAAACACATTTCTATTTGCCTCCAAGACCTGGATTCATACCCTATGCAGACTCCAGAATACAAGCTTCTTCTGCTTACTGGCTAGAGGGACGCTATTAGAAATGAGTGCGGACTACAATTGCATGTGGGCCTATACCATGAGAGTGGTGCAAACAGACAATATCACTAAGAAAGGCCAAAAAATGGAGGAAAGGGAAAAATCACAAAATGCAACGAGTTGCTCTGCTAGAGCTGGAAATCTCCAAACTAGTTTTGGAGTTCTCTAAACGTGCTATAATTCACCTGGCTGTGCTTGATCATTATACCTGGCGCCTAAAGTCAACTGTATTCTAATTCCCCCTCAAAACAACCTCAACTTGGACAACCTTGAGAAAAGTACCCCACAGACAAGCCATGTCACAACTGCTATGTTGCATCAAGTAACTGTCCCATATCCAATCTCCCTTCCATCTTCAAAATCCTTGAAAGTGGTGTCAGTTCTAATACATGCCCACGTTTGCCAGAATTTCTAGCTGGTTTCCACCATTTTACCCTTCATAAACCGAAGGTCATCCAAAACTCTGCTGACAATGTATTAATTTACACCAACTCCCATTCTTCTATTACCCTTGTGCTCATTGACCTCCAATGGCTCCTAGTCAAGCAAAACCCAGACTGTAAAATTTTCTTCCTGTTTTTCAAATCCCTCCACCCCTCCCTAAAAATGTCATTTCTTCCAGCCCTATAACATCCCCCCCCACCCCGAGACATCTGTGCTCTGATTATTGGCTCTTGAACACCCCAACCTTGAATGATTCCACCAGTAGTGGCCACATCTCCAGCTGTGAAAATCTCTCCTTAAACCCCTCCATCAATCTATCTCACAAAAAGTGACTTCACCTGACGAAGGAGCAGTACTCTGAAAGCTTGTGATCAGACAAGCTTGGACTATAACCTGGCGTCATTTGACTTCTGACTTTGTCCACCCCAGCCCAACACCAGCATCTCCACATCAACTCTATCTCACGTTCTTGCTTTAAGACACTCCTTAAAACCTACCACTTTGACCAAGTTTTTGCTCGTCATCCGACTAGTATATTTGGTCAGTGTTATGTTTTGTTTTACAAATAACAGCCCTGCGGGATGCATGAGACATTTTATTAAGTAAAAGGTGCTATCTACACTAGTGTGGGGCAATTTTCGGTGGGCGCTTGCTGAAAATGGCATTAATTTCCAGGCAGATACTCCATATCTTAACTAAAACTCCTTTGTTCAGAAAGGTGACAAATCCACAAATAAATCAGCGGGTTATACCAAGTTCTTTTTTTAAAGCAGAACCGACATTAGCCATTGTCAGTTAGCATCTTCTGTGCACATTATCCAAATGCCCCCAACAGCTCTGACATTGCATGGTGATATTTTGATTAATTTTATTTCTCTTATCCCAAGTAATCAACACTTAACATGTGCATTCTTTCCTCTTCAACGCTTAAACTCAAGCCTGTGTGTTTACAAATCTGTTCCACTTCCCTGAATTCCTTGGGCGTTTTCTACAAAAACAGTGCATCTGCTGCACTTGGCTCCTTCCCTTTCAATGGTTCTGTTCTTTTTCACATCACATCATCCCACATCCACAGTTTCACCGTCCCAACACAAGCAGAGAGGGGAGGGTGGAGATGGAAACAAGTTGCAGCCCATGACATACAAACAGCAAGAAGTGGACATGCACTGCAGATCCGTCATCATCAAAAAGAGAAAAGGCAGAGTTTTCTTTCCAAGGTGGGGGGAACCTTGTTTAAAACTCAGGAGCTTCTGCGACTTTCCATGACTTCTTGCTTTAATTCCAAAGTTCTGGCATTCAGAGCTTCTCTTTTGAGGCAAAGTATACCCACCTTGTCCCCAATGAGTAAGCAACATACTATTCCATTTTTACACTCATTGAAAAACACTGGTTCACAACAGTTGCACAGCTGCAGCTTTTATTTAAGAATATGAAGAAATGTTGAAACTATATATCAATGTTGATTTTGCAAAAATGTCAGAATGATTACACGGGAAGAGCAGTAATATTAGCCATCTAATCTACAGCTGGCGACGCAGTAATAGGCGTAGGGAAGAATTTTGTTTTGAAGGAGCTCACTTGTTAGAGTTTCCTGTTTTACCTATTTTAGTAAGTTCTAGTTACCCCAACTCACTTCTTGTGAAAATGAGAAGTGGTCAGTTACTTTCAAATGGGAGGTAGAAGACTTTTGAAGCTGAGAAAGAGGGATCAGATCAGAAGGAAAGTTATCCCGGAAAGTGGAGCGCAGTATGAATGTAGTTTAAAAGCCTAAAGGGGAACAGGAAGCATTTCAGAAAGATGGGATCAGAAGAAGTGGAGGATATGAAATATCTCCATAGATGAAAAAAATTGAGCATTTGAGCAGACAAAGACTGAATCTTCCTCTGGGTTTAAGAAAATCCCAGCTGTGTGCTTATGTAGCATGTAAACTCCATATCTGACCCAATATGTGACTTCATTTACTGGTTTTGACTTTTTACAGAGATATTGGGTCCCAAATGCAGTTTTCAAGCTGTGCCAGACTGCTCGAGAGGTGTGGGTGGAGAGGTAGGCCAGTTAGAAGGTTCACCTCAATTCTCCAGCACAGTTTTCCAGATTTCAGTGTTTAAAGGCCCCCTAAAAATTTTGCCCCTCACTTTCTATTCACCCTTCCCCCATGTCCCCTCCAATTGCCCATGCATTATCCATGCCCTCTCAAATCAACAATCACACCCATGTCTCGAAGGCCTTCCAACGTATTCTCCATGGCCATTCACCCAATATGCACCACACAGTTTTCAGATTCTGTGCAATATCAGTGGAATGCATCTTTCATTCTTTATGAAGAAAACTTTCACCATTTAATAAAAACCTCAATTCAATTGATCAGAGGAAAAAATGCATTCGGCCACGTGAGAAAAAGCTTTTAAATCTTCAGATCCTATTAGCTTATACCAATAAACCAGAAGCCACATGAAAGTGGCAACCTGTTATTACACCTTCTTGAAACTGTCATTCATTCTCAGATGAATGATCACCCATTGTGATGATGGCACAGCTGTCCAAACAACACACTGCTCTTTAGGAAGGAAGAAATATTTCAGTTCAATTTCAAAGCAGAGCACCTGTCAATTAATCAAAGGAACAAGAGGTTAGATTTCTTTTTCAATTGTCAAAACAAAATGTTATTTCTCAGCCAGAGCCATTTAAATTGCAGACAACATGACAGCCCATGCTTAACAGACATTGCACAATAGTTTTCACTGCATTATAATGCTTTTCCCATTGATGGAGTGTCAACGCTTGTGTATTTTGTATAGTAGTCATTTTGGGTCAGAGGAAAATAGTGTGGGGTTGGGAATGCGAAGGTAAAATGGATTTACTCCAAAAACAAAAACTTGATCATTCATGCACTGAAATGTGGCTCTGCACCCAGACAAAAATGCAGCTGAAAGATTTTGTGATGAGCAAGATATTTGTCACAGCAAGAGAAATGGCATCACTTTTTCCTTCCGAGTATCTATATACAAACAGAAGTTATTGTGGGTTCCTTCACCATTGAAAAGGTTTCTTAGAAGCAGCATCACATCCTTTTACCACAAGACCACAAAGTGTAGCTAGCTAGAGTTAGTGCATTCTATCAAATACTCCCTTCCTGTCAGGGCTGCACAGCATTGCAAATTCTTGGCCAGAAATCAGATAATTGCAGTGTCATAAGGACTGATAAATGATAGTACTTAATAGATTGTGACACACATGGAACAGACAATATCCCTGCAACAAAGAAGCCAAAAATTCTAGATAGGGGCAGTTATCTTTCTTCACTCTTCAGCAGATTTCTGATTTAAGTACAAGTGACAGCAACAGGAACAATATTATAATTTGCTTCCCTGCAAACAGGTGTCTGCGAAGGAATCACTCTGCAATTTATGTCTTGGCAAATAGCAGATAAGGACTGAAATTAGATAAACCAAGAAAAAAGAGAGAGAAGGGAAACAGGAATGACTGCTAACATTAGACTTATATAAATGGTCTTCTATATTTCAGTCAAATTGAAGGTGCTAACTGTACTCAGTGACAGGAAGACATCCATGAGAAGCTCAAAGCAGAAGACATGGAACGCAGTATCCAGGTAGCTTGCCGATGTATGGGAATATGAATATTACTTTGCAAGTCTCAATAATTTTCCATCACACTTCAGGCTGCAGAATCTGAGTATAAAGGCAACTGTGCAGTTGAGCTCTTACATTTCTTTCTTTGGTTTATTTCTCTCCTCATTTGAAGATGTTAACTCATGTTACAGCCTGTTTTTTTTTTGGCTACTAGCTGCCTGCCTGTACCGATCCTGTTGACTTTTCTTCATGTTTGATTGTAGGAAAAGACTACAACAGTGGGAAGCATCACTGTCCAAGTTAATAACCTGGATGATTCCTCTTCTTTTACTTGCTCCTCATCCTCTTCCCCCATCCCAATCCAAAGACCTCAAACTGCATGGAATGCTCCTTTGCTGAAATCAGACCAGAGATCAAAGTGATGAGTGCCCAGATTTGTACAGTTGAGTCACACAGAGTCATACAGCATGGAAACAGACCCTTTCGGTCCAACCAGTCCATGCTGACCATGTTAATCCAAACTAGTCCCACCTGCCTTTGCTTGGCCCATATCCTTCCAAAACTTTTCCTATTCATGTACTTATCCAAATGTCTTTTAAACATTGTAACTGTATGTGCATCCACCACTTCCTCTGGAAGTTCATTCCACACATGAACTGCTCATTAGAATAAAGGTGACCCTCATGCCCTTTTTAAATCTTTCTCCTCCCACCTTAAAAGTATGCACCCTAGTTTTGAATTCCCCCCCACCCCCACCTCAGGGAAAAGACTCTTGCTATTCACTTTATCTACAGAGGTTTATAAAATCATGACGGGCATAAAGCTCCCCCCTCAACCTCCCATGCTTCAGTGAAAAATGTCCCAGTCTTTCCAGTCTACTTTTATATTTCAAACTCTGAATTCCTGGCAACATCCTGGTAAATCTTTATTGAGCTCTCTTCATTTTAATAATAGCCTTCCTGTAACAGGGCGACAAGAACTCTACATAGTACTCCAGAAGCAGCCTCACCAACATCCTGTACAAGGTCAACATGACGTACTAACTCCTATATTCAAAAGTCTGAGCAACGAAGGCTAGCGTGTTAAACGCCTTCTTAACCGAGCAGTCTACCTGTGACACAAATTTCAACCCCTAGGTTTGTCCGTTCTATAACACTACCTAGGGCCCTACCATTAATTGTAGAAGTCCTGTCCTTGTTTGTATTACCAAACTGTAATACCTCACACTTATCCAAATTAAAACCCCAACTGCTACTCCTCAGCTCATTGACCTAATTGGTCAAGATCTCCTTGTATTCTTTAGATAACATTTTTCACTATCCACTTTACCACCAATTTCGGTGTCATCTGCCAACTTACTAACCGTGCCTCTCATATAAATGATTTGTATGCGAATATATATGACAAACAAAAGAGGACCCAGAACCGATCCTTGTGGAAGACAGCTGGTTTGATTTACTCTCTCTCTCTCTCTTTTCCTAGTCTTTGCAGCCTTTCTGATCTGAAGCATAAAGGGCCTTTGGCACTTCACTTAGTGTCTTCATTTTCATTTTTTCTATTGGGAATGGAAAGGCCATGAAATTAAATCAGAAAATGCACGTGTCAAGGAAGCAGTGATCAGGACTGTGATCTTCCGCATGGGTAGCATGAAGACTTTACAATCCTGTTTTCCCAATCAACTGCAGTAAAAACTAACTACTAGAGAATCAAATGCAGGATTCAAAGGATTCAAACCTAATGGTGCCACCAAAATTATTGGTTACATGCGCAGATGTATAATTTATTTGGAATTAGACTAACTGATCTTGATATAAAATCAAGCCTATCTTAGGTATTTTATATTTGTTAGAAAGGTGGGGACATTGATGGTTACATCATTATTTGTTAGCAATCCCCAACTGCCCTTCAGTGAGTTTAGTAGGTGTCATCTAGGGAGCCTTGGTGAGTTACTGCAGTGCATTTTGTAAATGTACAGATTGCTGCTAGTGTGCTCCAGTGTTGGACAGAATGATTATTTATGGTGGTGGGTGGGGTGCCAATCAGCTGGTTGCTTATTTTGGATGGTGCTGAGCTTCTTGTTGCTGGAGCTGCATTTGCCAAGCCACGTGGAGAGTCTTCAAACACTGCCGACTTGTGATTAGTTCATGATGGACAGACTTTGGAAAAGTGATGAGGGGAGTCGAGAGGTGAAACACTCGCTGCAGAATTCCCAGCCTCTGACCTGCTCTTGTAGCCATAGAATTTCTTTGGCTGGTCCATTGCAGTTTCTAGTTAACGGTAACCCTGCGATGTTGATAGTATAGGATTCAGCAATGGTCATTGCCGAGCACTTGCAAGTCTGATGTTACTTGTAAATTATCAATGCTGAAATGTTGTCCAGGTCTTGCTGCATATTGACACAGATAGCTTCAGTGTGGAAATAGTGTTGAATATTGCAAAATGATCAGAGATATCCCCACTTCCAATATTAAGATAGATGGAAGGGCACTGATGAAATAGCTGAAGAAGATTGAAGATTAGGACAGCGATATCCTAGGACTGAGAACCTTCAATAACTATAAACATCTGCATTTATGCTCAAAATGACTCCAACTAGTGGAGGGATTCCCTCCTTTCCTGATTCCCGTTGCCTCAGTTTTGCTAGACCCTTTGATGTCAAGGGCAGTCATGCTCAACTCACCTCTGGAGCTCAGTTCTTTCATCCAGTTTTACACCAAGTCTTCAATGAGGTCAGGAGTCAAGTGACCATGGCAGAATCCAAACTGGGCATCAGTGAGCAGGTTATTACTAAATGCTGCTTAAAAACATGGTCGAAGACTACTTCTTTCACTTTATTCATGCTCAACTGCAGGCTGATAGGGTGGTAATTGCCCTCGTTGGATTTTTCTTGCTTTTTGTGGACTGGACAAACCTGGGGAATTTTCCACCTTACCAGGTAGAGGTTGGTATTGGAACAGTTTGGCTAGGTGTGTGGTTATTTCTGAAACCACCTGTCTTGGGTATTAGTGTCAGAATGTTGTCAGGGCCCATGGTCTTTGTAATATCCATCGCCTTCAGCTGTTTCTTGATATCATAAGCAATGAATCAGATTGGCTGAGATTTGGCATCTGTGATGCTGGTGACTGGAAGATAGATCATCCACTCTATTGGCACTACTAAACGAAGATGGTTTCAGTGGGTGAGCAGTAATTTCCACCAGTATTAATGCTAGGAAGATCAAAACCATCATCCTTGTCCCTTGGCTCCTACCAAATGCTGACAACTGACTTCAATCTCCTTGTTTCTGTAATGAAGACTGCAAAATTAAATGTTTTGAGGGCTGCGGAAAACTGGAGTTCTTTCAAGTCCTGTGTGGATGCTTGTGGAATCTGATAAAAAGAGCTAAAGAAAGGACATATTGGAACAGTTGAAAAAAAACAGTGCTATTGGGAAATCCCACAATTGTTTGGACTCTTGTCTTCGAAAACTGCTTAGGTTTTACGGTGGTCTTATTTGAACTGTGTTTTGTTTCGAGTGTGTTCTGTTTTCATTGGAGAGAAACCTGAAGAATTCTGCCCAAATCATCTCTCTATTTCTGAAACACCCTTTTCCGTACCCAGTGTAAAACCTGATTGTCTTTGTGCACGTACCCAGAAAGCTTCTCGACACTGTCTTTCCTAAGCAAGCTCCGTTTGCCAAGGTTCCCGAGCCAATTGCATGTGTCCAGTGATCTGTCCGAGTGTCAGTGTCAGTGTCAGAGCTTTCTGAACACTTCTTATGGCTAGCTCTTGAAGGCAAAAGGGATAATTGGTCTCAAGTGTTTTTATTTCTATAAACCGTCAAGCTCTGTAGAGAGATTTATATTTTTTCCCTTTTCCCTTATAGGTTCTCCTATAATGTGTGCTCCGCAACGCGACTTGGCTATAATGCGACTGACGAATAGGGGAATGGTATTTGTAAAATGTGAACTTTGCGTCAGCTATAACGCGATCCCCACAATGTTTAGCATTAGAGATCTGCGGCAATAAAGTGGAAACACAACCGCGTGAGAACATAAGAACATAATGTTCTTATCATATTATTTTGAAGAGTTACATCAAGATCATTACACACAAGTCTGGATAATTTGTCTGTCATGTAACAAATGTCAACCTTTCAAATTCACAATTAATTGGAATACCGGTTAGATTGATAAAAAAAAGAATTAAACTTCAGTCCAAATTAGGCAATAGGTTTGTCAAAGAACAATCACGAGAAAACAGCTTGAGTAAATAAATGGCTCAGAGATAGTAAGAACTGCAGATGCTGGAGTCAGAGATAACACAGTGTGGAGCTGGAGGAACACAGCAGGCCAGGCAGCATCACGGGAGTAGGAAAGTTGACATTTTGGAAGGGTCCTGACCCGAAACATCAACTTTCCTGCTCCTCTGATGCTGCCTGACCTGCTGTGTTCCTCCAGCTCCACACTGTGTTATCTCTATACTGAGGAAATAAATGATTGTCAATGTCCAATCGATGAGGGGTGGTGACAGGCTCATTACAGTTAGTGAAAACATAGTGTAACTGCACATTGGGTAGTTTTGCTGGTGACTGGGAGATGTTGCCGCTGAGTGGGTGAGATGATTGCCAGTGACTAGTTGTTGATGTTCCTGACAGGTAAATGGTCTTACCCATGAATGCATTTAGTTGTTGGTATCTGGGCAATGCTGTTGGCGAGTGGCTTGATATCGTTTCTAATTGGGCTTTGCCGTTAGTGGTGTTTGTAAAGTTGGTGATTGGGATTTTCTCCAATGACTAAGTGATGCTTTTTGGATACTGGTTTTTGCTGCTGAATCATGTTGGTGTTGGCACTGGGTGAAATTATTCCAGGAAATGCTGGATACTGCTGGTGACCTTGTGTTTCTGTTGCAAGCTGGATACTGTTGGTGACCATATGTTTTATTTTGCTGTCAAAAGGATGCTGTCTGCGGTAGTTCAGACTTATTGCTGATAGGTGATTAATGCTACTGGCAGTAGCAGAATGTGGCTGAGGACTTGCTATTCGTGATCGTGACTGGGTGATGATCAGTGTCATTACAGTTTGGGTGTGAATGTACAATGTGTTTTTGGTGCGTGGGAGGCAAATCTATGGCTGCAGTGATGAAGATTTTGTAAATCTGTTCATTACTGTCTGCTTCTTCAAACCACAATGCTTTTCACTGTAAACTGAACTCTGGCCCTTTACTGATTTTCTCACTCCTATTGAATTAATAATGCTATTTGCGACTGCATGATGCCAGTGCTGAAGACTGGATGAAGCAAATGCTGATGACTGGTGCCAATACTTACAGGAAAGTGGGGAGGAAGAATTTTGAAAGTGATTTTGAGTGATAATTTTTGGTGGTCTGCCCCTAACACTGCTATTCAGGCTTGGGCTGACAAATGGCAAGTAACATTTGCACCACACAAATTCCAAGCTATGACTATCACTAATAAGAGACAATCTAACCACCATCCCTTGACATTCAATGGTGTTACCATCACTGAATCCCCCACTATCAATATCCTAAGGGTTGTTATTGACCAGAAACTCAACTGAACTCGTCACATAAACACTGTGACTAAAAGAGCTGGTCAGAGGCCAGGAATACTTCGGTGAGTAAGTCACCTCCTGACTCTCCAAAGTTTGCCACCATCTACAAGGCACAAGTCAGTGATGGAACACTCCCCACTTACATGGATGGGTGCAGCCCCAACAATATTCAAGATGCGTGACACCATCCAGTCTGCCTGCGTAATCATCACTAAATCCACAAGCATCCACTCCCTCCGCCACCAACACTCAGCAGCAGTGTGTACTACCTACAAGTCGCACTGCAGAAATTGACCAAAGATCATCAGACAGCACCTTCCAAACCCATGACCACTTCCACCTGGAAGGACAAGGGCAGCAGATACATGGGAATACCACCACCTTCAAGTTACCCTCCAAACCTCACACCATCCTGACTTGGAAATATATCACCGTTACTTCATTGATGCTGGGTCTAAATCTTGGAATTCCCTCCCTAATTGCATTGTGGGTCAACCAATAGCAGGTGGACTGCAGCAGTTCAAGAAGGTAGCTCACCACCACCTTCTCAAGGGCAACTAGGGATACAGTATTAACACAAATAACTTTGCTGGGAAGACAGACTGCAAACAATCATCAAACTTGACTCTAGGGAGCTGAATTACTGTAAGTAGATATGCTCATTTACCCATCAGTTATGACTCTGGTTAAGGTACTCAGTTTATCAAATCACTATAATGTCTAAAGAACATTGGTTCTATTATACTCAGCATTTAAACAGTAATCGCAACATATCATTATACAAGAAAACCCAAACATAGATAATAATGAAACAGAAAGGAAGGGAGAGTTTACGTAACTGCTGACTAATTATATCACAATCTTTTTGATGGCCTTTTGTGGTGCAGTGGTAATGCCCCTGCCTCTGGACAAGAAGGCCAGAACTCAAGACCCACTGCTCCAGAGGAGTACAGTAATACTTTTGAACAGGTTGATTAGAAAACAAACTTTGACTCACACGCTCTCCTATAATGTAGAATTGTAGCCAGCAGAGGGCAGTAAAGCATGAGGCAATAATGCACTTACAATTTTCACCACTTGACATTTTGTCAGGTTTCAGTCACAAAATATTTCATTACGTCATCTATAAACGTACGGTCAGATTGATAGAGATGACAGGAAGGCAAGGATAACATTATTACAAGGACAGTTGTTGCTGTGGTGACAATATCATTGGACTAGTAGTCCAGAGGCCCCAGCTAATATCCACAGGATCAAGTCCCACCAACGCAGCTGGTGGACTTTATAATCAATTAATAAATCTGGAATTAAAATATAGTTTAATGATGACCACAAAATCGTTGTTGATTTCTGTAAAAACACATCTGGGTTCACTGATTTCCTTTAGGGAAGGAATGAACCTTGGACTGCAGCAAATCAAGAAGGCAGCTCACCACCACCGCTGTCTCAAGAGCAACTAGGGATGGGCAATAAATGCTAACCAGCCAGTAACACCCACATCCCACAAGTGAAGTGAATTTAAAAAAAAAAATCTGCCTTCCTTGCCTGGTCTGGCTTACGTATGACTCCAGACCCACAGCTATGTGGTTGACTTATAAATGGCCTCAAAGGCAGCTTAGCAAGGTACTCAGTTTATCAAATCACTATAATGTCTAAAAAGACTAAACCTGGGCAGACCAACCAGTAACAATTTCAGTATCAGGAATAACAATGAGAAACACAACCCTGTTGACCTACTTGAACGTGTCCTCATCAATCTCCCTGATGCATCAGCTATGACTGTATTAGCCAGAGTGACTACAACACAACACTCATGGAGACAAAGTCCTGTCTTCAGGAATATCGTCCCGTGCACTGAGTAGCATTCTCAGCATTCTGACAGCTTAAAACAGGACATCCGTAAGGTGCTGTGGGCCATCACAGGAGAACTGAATTCTGCCACAAACAAGAACCTCATCGCCTGACATATCCCCCAACTATATCATTATCATCAAGCTGTGGGATCAATCATAGTTCAGCAAAGAGTGCAGAAGGACATGCTAGAATCAGCACCAGACACACCTAAAAAGTGGAACTACAACACAGGACTTCTTGTATGTCAAACAGCAGGAGCAGCATGCAAGTGATCCAATGCCACAAAGAATGGATCAGATCTGCCTCTTTCAGCCGTGAATTGTGGTGGATTATCAGAAGGAGCAGGCTCCACAAATATCCCCATCTTCAATGACGGGGGGAGACCAACACATCAGCGCTTTTAAAAGACAAGGCTGCAGAAGTTCCACACATCTTCAGCCAGGAATGCCAGCATAGTGTATGATCCATGACAGCCTCCTCCAAAGGTTCACACTTTCTCAGATGCCAGCCTTCAGCCAATTCAATTCACTATGGAAGATCTCAAGAAATGGCTGAAGACAACAGATACTATAAAGAATATGGCCCTGACAACATTCAGACATTGGTACTGAAGGCTTGTGCTCCAGAACTAGCTACGTTTACACCCTCCACCTTCTGATTTACAGTAGAAGCAAGATGTACCATCCAGAAGATGCACTGTACCAACTCAAAGCTTCTTCAGCAGCACATACTAAACTTAAAATCTCCACCATCTACAAGGGCAGCAGATACGTAGCAACCCTATGACCTGCAAGTTCCCCTCCAAGTCACGCACTATCCTGATTTGGAACAATAGTCACCATTCCTTCGTTAATACTGCGTCAAAATCTGGAACTCGTTTCCAAGAGCAATCTGGAAATACCTACATCTAAAGGAGAGCAGCATTTCAAAAGGTGGCTCACCACCACCTTCTCAAGGGCAATTCACCTCACAATGGCAATTAGGGATGGGGAATAAATGCTGGCCTAGCCAGTGACATCCTGTGAACAAATAAACAGATTAAGTAACATTCACTCACTCCTACTAGACCGACATAACTTCATACAGTTTCACTGCTCCTACTAATATGAAGTACACTAAACACTGAATTTCAAGTTTTCAAAAAACTCAGTTTCCAAAGCACAAGGTTTCCACAAGTAATATTTTGTAAATTTCAAAAGGCTTAATACTATGAAGTTAAATGTGAGATGTTCGCTCTCCCATTCCAGGCGATTTCTGGCAGCAATTGTGTTCTACCTTGGATCACTTCTATTTCTACCATATCTTGTCATATTTAATCATTTGTGTGGACTTGAGTTTCAAGGCTTATGGAGGTGCCTGGATTACTTTTTTAAAAGATCAATGAAAAAACATATTAGAATTGAGTTTTTTTTTTAAATAAGGCATTTCTTGAAAGCCACATGATTCCAGATAATTGCTTGAACTCACTTCAAGGAAAACATGCGACTTTACCTTGGATTTTATGCTGTCTGTTTAAACTTGGTCTGTAGGTTTGGAGTTTGTGTTTGGATTGTTTAATCGAGGAAAGCCTATTACAGCGCACAACGCTCAGCTCATGTTACCAGATCTGAGATCAGGAGGAAACCTGATCATTCTTCTGGAAGAGTGAAAGAAGTTCTTGATATCATTGTACTTCCTAAGCATGTTGGATATGCCAAGATCTGAGAGACAATTGTACGATTAGCAACTTGATCACATATGCAAGTACAACCAAATTGACAAATGTCAAAATATTCTACATCTTGTCCTTTTTGGCTTCAAGAATAATCATCATTGGCCAAGAAAATGTTTTGCTTTTTAAAATGAATCTCTGCAGTGAGAAATTGGTGTTGCTTTGGGTTACTTAGAAGGGTAAACATTTATATATATTACAAGTTGTGTGGGTTAACCAATTTTGCATCTTCATTGAGTGGGTTTTGTTTTGTAATAGATCAATAGTTTGCATTCATTAAAGAGACCTAATTGAGGAATCTTTTCATTAAATCTGGTATAGAGAAATTATAAGATTAGGCACATCGGGACTTAAGAAAAATATTTCTATTATGTTGCAACCATTGAGGCTAGAGAAAGGCAATGCACCCTTCCCATCTTGGTCATATCAATCTATTTGAACAATCTCTGACAGCGCAGATTTCTCAGGGTACTTTTCCAAAGCATGTGGCCTATCTATCTGGTCAAGTCTGCATTAGGCCAGCCTTCTGACTGAGCAGTGACTATAACTGAACAAAACTTTCACATTGAAACTAGTTTTACAGTCGGATGGCTTTGGATTTAGGTTCCACTCCAGAAGTGTGGATGCATAACTGAAGTTGACCCTGCAGTGTGGTGCTGAGAAACAGTTGTAGGTTAGAGATGCTGTGCCATAAGTAAAACCGAACAGGTCTGCTCTTCCTACTAGATCAAGTGGATGTTTAAGATCCACAGCAATTTTTAAAGACAAGAGCAGTTTCTCCAATATCCTGGTTACTTTTCCCCCACTTGATCTACACTACAAAAATAGATTATGAAGTGATGATTGCCACAAATTCCTTTGTGAATTTTCTTATAATAAGTCACTGCATGCCAGAGTGATTAACTGTGTGAGAAGCACTCGGAGAAGTTTCAGAGAAATATGACTAATAGTTACATAGATCCAAATTTTTCTTAGTCATCCAGGTTTTAAAATTGGTTAGCATACACGGTCCTACTAATCAAACTTCAAAAACAGTCAGTGGAATACAAGTGAGCTAACAACTTAATTTATAAAATAAACATTGTTAATGTAGTAAAACACAAGCTATCTCACAGGCCATCTTACAGCCAAAGTGGGTCAAGATGAGTAACTAAAAAAGGGGTTTTAAGGAGTATTATAAAGGAGGAGAGGAAGGTGGAGGTTCAGGGAGGTAAATCCAGGATTTAGGGCATGGACAGCTGAAGTTAGCTGGAAATGACGGAGCAAGGGAAATCAGGAATGTAGAAGAGGTACAAATTGAAGGAAATCAGAGTTCTCAGAGGACAATGGAGCTAGAGAAATTTAGAAATAGGAAGGGATCAGCCTTGGAAGATTTTAAATTTGAGTTGTTACTGGACTCCAAGCCAATGTAGGCCAGCAAGCTCAGAAGAGCGTTGTAGGAAATGGAATTTGGTGCAAGTTAGGATACAGTGGCAGAATATGCAACGAACAGAAATTTACAAAAGTATGAAGGCAGCATTGGAATGATCAGGTCCAAAGGTAAGAAAAACATGCTATTACTGAGTAAAAGCTAAGATAGCCCTCCGCACCTCTCATACCGGTTTTAAAAGTAGGAGACTATCATAGGGGCACAAGAGCTCCCTTACATCAATTTTAGATATTTCCTAATGAACTTGATCAGAGATGTTGTTACATACCTCTGGCACATTTGGGACTTGAACATGGGCCTCCTGGCTCAAAAGTTGAGACACTACTACTTTTTTTCATCAACCTGTTCAGAGAAGTTAATACACACATCAGCAGCTGGTTGGACTTGAACCTGGGCCTCTTGGTCCAGGGTTAGGGACACTACCACTGTACCACAAGCGGGCCCTGCAAAAGACAGTCCCTTCATGGTAACCTCAGCAAGTGCAGGAATTGAACTCTTGCTGTTGGCATCACGCTGCATCACAAACTGGCTGTCCCAGCCAACTGAGCTAACCAGTCCTTGCCCTTCATACCAGTTTTACAGCACTAGAGTAAACCATATGTGTTGAGAGCATATCCCTGGTAATCCATCCAGTAAACATTGTTGTCTTATATTTTTGTCTTCGTGGGCTGCATGTGTAATAACCAAGCAGCCACACAAAACATAAAGCCATCTCACCCTTAATGTGGACAATTACTCATATTGCTGGATCTTGGTATTCTGATTTCTAGTGTATCTACCAACAGTGCTGAAAGTGGTCCTTTCTAGTGGAGGACAAACACCTATGCTACTCTTGGCATCAAGGTGTTCATGCTGAGGAAAAAGGCACCCAACTTCAGCTTCTGGCACTTGGAGTCCAGATTCAGTTCTCCTCTCTGCTCATGGATAAAGGCGCCAAATGATTTCTGCTGGGTCATTCTTCTATTTTCTACAGCACACATCCGAAAGCCATTCCGGCTACATTGGTCAACTCATGCTGAAGTGGGGCAGTTTTGTGCTGCGGACATAAGCTTAGTAAGGACTGGACCGAGATTGTTCAAAAACATATTTCATAATGGAAACTTCACATCACCAGAAGAGAGTTCCTGTCAACTGCAATGGATTCAGACCTGAATCCCAGGGCTGAAATGAAGTATGAGACCCACTTCCATGCTCATTCCCTGAGCAATCACAAATTGTGCTATTTGTCCTTCATTAATAAGTTTGACCTACATCATTCAAATTACATTTATTCCACAAAGAAGCCAGCTAATAGTTAATTAAGAAACAATTACAACTTGAAGAAGAAACAATCGGATACTGTTCTTTGCAGCTTTTAATATGTGTGGGACATATGCAATTCAACTACTGTGAAAAGGGATTACTTTCTAAGATCTATTTCAAATGAGACTTCTCCAAACTATTTTCAGCTCCAAAACTTTAAGTTTGTTTAGTTACTTTACTTCAAAATTACAAAAGCTATAGCAACAAAAAAAAACCCCATTTTAAAAGAAGTGAATAGATGCAACTTTGCTCCTGAAGCATGATATTTCCCCCCTCCTTCGTTCTACACAGTCCTTCAATATGTTATGTTTTACACTTTGTTGGTCAACTTCACATATCCAGTTATCTCAAATCTAGGTGGATTTCAGACATTAAAGAAAGGGCCAACTAAAGATCCTGGCATAAATTCACAGGGTGGGTGTGTGGAGAACAACATGAGCCTTTTCACAACTTTTATCACTGGTTGGCAAACTCTGTGAAATGTTGGTAATAATTCATTGTTTCAAAGTTGGTGATGTTTAAAAGTTCAAAGGTTACAGATGCAATACTGTCAAGATGCATTGTAAACTATTTATTACAGCCATACTTCAACTCTGTGAAGCACAAAAGTTAATTGAATGATCAAAGACGACTGTTAATTTTCCAAAAGGCAAGCAAATTAGTTTCTGGAAACTGAACTGCATTCTAACTTTACTCACTGACGGTGAAAACAAACTAATTTATACTTGCATAAAAGTAGAGTTTATAGGACCAAAGTTTTAGCAGAAAAGCACAATCAAATTATACACAATATTTTCAAGGGTTTGAATCCACACTCTCCTGTCATCTCATTACCTGCTTACAGCAACACATCAGTTTTTAAATTCAATTCATTCATGAGTTATGGGCATCACTAGCTAAGCCACCATTTATTGTCCATCCCAAGATGGCCTCAAGAGGGTGGTGGTGTTCTTGAAACACAATAGTCCATGTGGTGGAAATGTACCTGCAGGGCTGTTAAGGAGGAAGTTTCAGAATTTTGACCCAAAAGCAGTGAAGGAACTGCAACACAGTTCCATGTCAATATAATGTGTTGCTTGAAGAGGAATTTGCAGGTAATAATTATCCCATTTAACTCTTGTCCTTGAACCTTTAGATGGTGGAGATCACATTAGGGTTAGATGTGGAGTTAGGAAGGTGTTTCTTAAAAAGCCTTTATGATTTATGGTAGTGCATCTTTTAGATGGTACACTGTGTGTTGATGGTGGAGGGAGTGAATGTTGGTTTTAGCTGATGTGCAGATCACTCATTTGCTAGGACTGAGGCAGTTCCTGCCTATCCCACTCACAAAAGGAGCCAAAAAGTATTATTATCCTGCACAAACACATCTTTCAATGAGTAAGTTTATACGAGGATAAGTTTGACTTCAGCAGCAAGCAGGTGCCAAGTAGAGAGAGTTTGGAGTATTTTGGCCAAAAGTCGAGTGTTCCCTAATATATGGAATTGATTACTGCTTAAGTAAATACTGTAGACAATATACCTAACTGTAGTGAATCCGAAACCTGTCTACTCACTTTTGCTATATGGTAAAAGTCTGCTTAATTTCTTCATTTACCCCTCCTCCCAGTTAAGACTATAACGGATGACAGATTCCAGGAAAATCAGCCATGTTTCTAGTACCTCACACAAAATTCTTATCTTCGCAAGAGTCTGGCAAGTGAGTGTTAACAGGCTACTTCTGGGGGATATAGCAGCTGAGCTGAAGCAGTCCTCTCACAGTGTTCACACACATGTATTTTCCAGCATACAGACTATAGCTGCATTCCCAGGCAAACTTAAATAACTTTGCACAAACTGCAAACTAAATGTTGAAGGTCTCTGGTCTGCGTGATTCAGCACCATACTTAACCAGTACTTTACAAAGAAACACCACTTGAAAGCAAAATCAGGAGATGGAAAAGACCCAGGCTTTTGGTGCCAGAAACAAGTACCTAACTTAAACATAGAAGGAATAGAGTAGCTCCAAGTAGGGTTTTTTTTTAATCTATTGGGGATACTTTAGGTTATAAATAATAAATAAATTATGCACAATTGTGCACACTTATGGATTTCAACCACCTCGTGTTGATTCTGTACTTGAAAGAATAGAAGTACTTTCCCTGCTGCCTCTGGGGATAACAACAGGTAAAGCAGTCCTGCTACTTTGCAACCTTCAATTCCTAACAAAAACCAATCCAGCTCCACTACAGAGAGCTCAATTGCTTTTTTTTGGCAATGGCTCCTGTACTTGGTGACAACTTATTTTGTTTTTGATATCCAATTTTATCTAGAGGTTTATGTTCTTCAGTTGTAGCTTAGTGCCCGAGTTAAATAAATGGCCTTCTTCAACCATATCTATACCTTTCATTACTTCAAAGATTTCAACATGCTTCCTTTCACAGCTCCTTCTTCCAGTGAAAATGAAGTAAGCCACTTGAACTTTCCTTCATAATTTTATAAAGGCTAACAAATCGACTGTTGAACTTAACCACAGCCTCAATTTTCACATAATCAAATTTACAATTCAAGCAGAAATAACCTGAAGCACAGAATTATTACACATTATCCATTGGTGACTTGTGGAGGACAAAAACATAAAGGATGAGTGGCACGACTGCCAGGAAGTTTGCTAATACCTATGCTTCCAGGTCAGAAATGTGATAACATTTCAGCTACATCACATCCAAGCACGATTAAGCTGTAGTTTTGGAGCCAGCAGGCAAAACATATTCACATTGGGCTTCAAAGTAGAGGGATCTCTAGAAACCAGTGATAAGCATTAACCAGTTGACTTAACTAAAGTTGCTTCAAACTAGCTGCATGCACTGAACAGGACTTTATTCTAACATAAATGAATCTGGTTGGGCAGGTGATACTTACCAGCTTTTGACAGACTGAATTATGCATGAGGACTTCTAATGTGCAAACCTTGAATTAGTCAGAATTCTATAGTCCTGCCATCAGGAACAAATGCATAGTTCTACCTGCATGCTTGTTTAATCAGAAAGGCAGGGATAGGATGAAGAAGTGCAGGCAAATTCAAAATCACCTCATCCTACTGTTTTGACTTTAGAAGGAAAAGTCAAAATTTTAGTGGCAACCCACACTTCCTTTGGGAAATGCTTTGCAAATAAAATTTGGGCAAATAAATGCGGTAAAATTTAATGTTTCCTTCTCCATGAAGTGAATTTTAAAATGCCCCAGTCTCGTACTCAAACTGGAAAAGAAGATCTTCAGTTTCAAACATTGAGCAATATATTGTTTAATTTCACGAAATTATATAATTTGGTTCTTAAATTCAGGTCATAGTGGACAGTTGGCAACAGTATAGTTTTTTAAATACTTGATTTTCAGAAGCAAAACTTTGTTTAAGTAACTTTCTAATTGAACAATCAATCACTCACAAGCAATTTTCATCAACTCAAATAAGATATGGTGTGAATTTTGAGGAGCTGTGTTATAAACACTGCAGGTCTGTACGCCCTCAATAGAATCTTTAAACATATGCATAGGCTTTCGGCACATGTTTAGGTTATTTTGCATACAATCATAAAATGTCAAAGTACAAAAATGGGCCATTTGTTCCAACAGATTTTTCTCCAACAGCTACCTAGTCCTCATTTCTCACATGCCAACATATTTTGGTTAAAAAAAACTCTAACTCTCTGGTTGCGAGATGTCTCTCTGTTTTTGACACCACCACTGGTAAAATGTCCTGATGGGACTGATTCTTGTAATTTGACAATCCCCTCCACCTCCCAGCCCCGCTTCCTGGATACCATGTAAATTGCTGGGCATGACATTCCCCATATATAATCAGTTCTACTTCTTACCTTCAAAAAGGCCTCAAAGACTTCCTTCTTTTCAATGCACCTCCTGTAGCCTTTGTGCAGTTTCTATCCTATACATTTGAAATTCCCAAGAGATGCCCTGATGACACACGCTGCTCCCTACCATTCTCATGGAGACAGTTGCCAATGCAAAGGGGAGATTGTAGCCTGTTTTCTAACGCTGTTTGCAAAGCTGTCTAGTAGTACATTTTAGCAGAATGTTACCATCTACTTTTTCAACTGCACATGAACCTCAATAGATGGATGGAACAGATCAGAGAGGAATGAAACAAATGCTGGCCCCAGTAGATGTAACACCCATACCACAAATTACAGGGAGTGGAAAAGGAGAGCGAGAGTTAAAATTCACATTTGAAAAAATAAATCTTTACTAGCAGCAGCCTAAATAAAGATTCACTCAAGACCTTCCAGTCAACTACACAAAGTTTTACTTAGCTATTTACTTGATTTCAGTACTGCAAAGTCCAGCAAAACTAAACTGCAAAAAAATGAGCAGCAAGGTCAGAAGTGGAAATGAGAGGCTGTGGCTGTTTGAAATATTGAAATGTTCAAACATAAAATGGCTCAAGATTTACTTAAAGAGGGAAACCCTCCCTCTTCAGCATACTCCTCCACTGTGACCCAGCTGGATTTCTTCACAGAAGGGGGAATTGAAAATTGGAAAAGAAAAATTATACATGAAATGAATCAGCAATTAGTTAACAACAAAACAGAAAGCAGACTTTTCAAATCAAGCATAAATCATGATATTCCAGATTCAATGTTTCTAGAATATCTATTCTTTTAAAGACTCAGGTGAACATTAGCATTTTTTTTTTTACTAGTAGATAAAGTACGGAAGAAAGATTACTCATCCTATTTAGTCTGGTACAACCAATTCCTATGACCTGAGGCAGATATGTAACAGTTACAAAATATCAAGTAGAAAAAAGCTTAATTAACCCAAGAAACATGTTCACACATCCTCTAAACATTGTCCAATGCATCAATGGTATTTCTAACTTGTCTTTTAGATATGAGCAATGAAGGAGGAGGAGGGTGACAACAAAGAGAAAAGGGAGAAACCCTTTGACCCAGAGCAGCTAGATGAAGGACACAAACGCCACAAACACAATAGAAAAACAAAAATAAAACAAAAAATTGCGGATTTAGAAATCCAGAACAAAAAATAGAAATTGCTGAAGAAACTCATCAGGTCTGGCAGCATCTGGGGGAAGAAAGCAAATTTAACGTTTCGAGTCTGGTGACTTTTCATTGGAACAGTTAGCAGCGAGGAAAACGTGGTATTTATACTGAAGCCGAAGTTGGGGTTGGAGAAGTGAGTGGATGGATGAAGATGGAACCCGTGGGTTGGGAAGGCGGCGGGGTAGAGAGAGGAGAGAGAGAGAGAGAAGGTGGGGGGGGGTGGAGGAAGGGAGGGGGTGAAGGGGAGAGGGGGAAGGGGAGGGAGAAATATCAAAAGGGAGGGGTAAATCAGGAGATTATAAAAACAACAGGCCACGACAGACGAAAAGCTGAATAGCTTATAACAAAAGCTAAAAACACGAGGAAATTGGTCAGCTGTACTGACTGCAATCTGTGTAATATGATAATGAGCCTAGGAGTACATGGGAATGGGTGACTGCGCAAAAAGCAACCCATATCATAACAGGACCGTGTGTGGGGTAGGTACAAAAAAAATGGAAGGATGGAATCAGCATCTAAAATTATTGAACTCTAAACTGAGTCCTAGAGGCTCCTTGTTTAATTACTTCTTTCATATCTCTTTCTCTCTGGGCTCCAACTCTATCTGTCCGCTCACCTCTGCCCTTCCACACCCCCATACTGCCACCACTTTGACTTCAACCACCTCTTCTTATCTGCTAACAATTCTGATGAAGGGTCAATACCAAAACATGAGCTCTGCTTTCTTCCCACAGATGCTGCCAGACCTGCTGGGTTTCTGTTTTTATTACAACAGAAGAGCAAGTGAGGCTTCAAAATTGGCTTTTGAGTGATTCAGGACAGCTGAGAGTGCAACATCATGGAAGGGATAGAGCTCAAGCACAACTGGAAGTCATGACTAGAAAACAGAGTAACTGTAAAGCAGATTAGAGGGCAGTATAAAGGATCCGAAGGATCACAAGTTGGAAAGCAAAGTGGGGGGCTGGGTCAAGGGAGGCAGAAAGAAAAGTATTTTGGGCCTATTTTCTATATTGACAAAGCAAGGAGGTAAGTGAGTTGAAATAACAGCAGTTGGGAGATGGGATGCCCTGAGCAGCGGCAACAGTGTTGAACTCCTAGAGTTGACATTTACAAAAGGAAAGCTCAAAGGGAAAACATAAGTGGCTAAGAACACATTTAAAGTAGCAGATGTTTTTCTCAACTTACAGAAATGTGACTGCATATTGATGCAGATCTCACTATATTGATGGCCTGGCTTCACCCAACTTGATATCCACAGTCTACTAGGAATATTGTGTTGTATCGTTAAGTTTATAAATAGCAGGGCATCTAGAGCAGCCATAAGTGGAATTCCACTCCTCATGAAGCCCAGTTCCATTGAACATTTCTTATGGAGTGCTTTCTACAGCTAAGTCAGATCAAACTGTCCCACTTACAATTAAAAGTAACAAAATTAAATAGATCCGTGAGATAAGATGGGCCTGCTCACTGCCCAAGATCACACAGATATTAATCTAATCTTGATTACGTTATAAAATGGTATTTTGCAAACTTATTTTCTCAAAAACATCACAGCACATTCAAAGCCCCTTAAAAAGCGCATTCCTTCAGCCAAAAATATAATCAACTGCAGTGCTTTAGTTACAAAGCTTGAAGTTACCTTTGGAGAGTTTTTAAAGCATTTCATTGTGGAGCTAGAATTTTCCAAATAAACGTGATCAATTAGGAATTGAAAAAGAGTGGTGACAAACTTGCTTCGTAGGTGCTTCAATGTGAAGAAAGCAACATTGTAAAGCAATTTACTTCAAAGTGTGCTGCTAAGAAAAATCGGCTTTCGTAGTTCCATTAAAATAACAGGCCAAGTCTGTTTAGATCCAAGAGCATTTTTTGCATTCATTCATGAGATATAGTTGTCTCTGGCACATTCATGAATTGTTGCCTGTTTGCAACCGCCCTTGAAAAGGTAGTGGTGGTGGTAAGCTGCCGACTTGAACTGCTTTAGTCTAAGTGATGCAGGTACATCCACAATGCTGCTGGGAAGTCAGAGCCAAGGTTTTGACTCAGCAGCAGTGCAGGAACAGCAATTTACTTCCAACTCTGGAGTGTGTAGTTTTAAGAGGAACTTGCAGGTAGTAACGTGCCTTTGTTGCCCCTGCCCTTCTGGTGATTGGAGTTTCTGCAGTGCATCTTTTAAGAAGCACATCTTGCTACCACTCTACATCGGTTCAGGAAGTGAATGCTTAACATGGTTGTTGCAGTGCTAATCAAGCAGCTGCTTTGTCCACCATGGATGTCAAGGTTTTTTGACTGTTATTGAAGGTACAATCATCTGAGCAAGTGGAAAGTGTTCCATCACAGTTCCGATTTATGCTCCGAAGGTGATGGACAGGTTTTGGGAGTCAGAAGAGGACATACCCACATAAAATTCCCAGCATCTGACCTACCCTCATAACCAGAGTGCTGGTCCAGTTCAGTTTACAGTCAATGGCAATGCTACTGAATGTCAGAGGATACAGTTAGACTGTCTCTTGTTGGAGACGGTCATTTCTGGACACATGTGTGGCATGAGTATTACTTAAAAGCTCAAGTCTGAAAGTGGTCAGGGTCTCACTGCACATGGACAAGGCTGCTTCAGTATCTGGGGAGTTGGAACTGTGTTGTACACATGTAATACATGAACGTCCCCACTTCTGACTTTATGATGGGGTAAGATAATTGATGAAAAACAGCTTAAAATGATTGGGTCCAGGATACTACACGGAGGAAATCCTGTACGGATTTCCTAGAAATGAGATGACCAACACACAGGTTTGATATAACTCAAACTAAGCATCAATTAGCAAAGTTTTGCTAAACATACACTGCTTACTAGCATTATTGATAACCCATTCCATCACTTTGTTGATCATCAAGAGTAGTAGACTCATAGTGCAGTAATTGGTTATGAGGATTCATCCTGCTTCCTGGGGACAGGACATACCTGGGCAATTTTCCATGGTAAATGGCAGTTTTTTAACTAAGCTGGTTCGGGACGCTGTGTGATATCTACACTAACTTGATACAGACAGCTGAATAACAGATTTAACAGCAATTACAATGGAGAAAATGGGGCACAACTACAAAACAATACACAAAACAGAATTCTATTAAAATTATTTGAGTTTGAGATCACATGGCATTACATTTCAACTAATTACTCTTCCCAACAGGTGTAAACTGGTGTTTATTCTGCTTGATCTTTTCCCATCTTACTTTGTGCCATCCTCTCAACATGCCCTTCCGTTGCATACTCACCTAGCTTCCCTTTCAATCATCAAAATTATACACTCACTACTCCAACAGCAAATATCATATCGCATTATTCGCTGAGTAGACATTTCTCCTAAATTCCTTATTGGTTTTTATACTATCTTGAATTTATATCCGGAGACACTCAGCATGTCTGGCAGCATCTGTGGGGACAGAAACATAATTAACATTTTGAATGTTAACATTCTTTGAGGATATTATGAGCATGGTGGAAAATGGGGAAACAGTGGATGTGGTACATTTGGATTTCCAGAAGGCATTCGACAAGGTACCACACAAAAGGCTGCTTCATAAGATAAAGGTGCATGGCGCTACAGGTAATTTATTAGATGGATAGAAGATTTGTTAACTAACAGAAAACAAAGAATGGGGATATATGTGTTTTTTTTGGTTGGCAATCAATGGTGTGCTTCAGGGATCGTGTTGGGAATGCAATTGTTTACGACTTTTACATAGATGATTTAAGAGTTAGAGACCAAGTGCAGTGTATCAAAGTTCACAGATGACACTAAAATGAGTGGCAGACCAAAGTGTGCAGAGGACACCGAAAGTCTGTAAAAGCACATAGATGGCTTAAAGGAATCGGCAAGGGTGCTGCAGATGGAGTACAATGTTGGTAAAAGTGAGGTCATCCATTTGGTAGGAACTACAGCAAAATGGACTATTATTTAAATGGTGAAAAATTGCAGGATGCTGCTGTGTGTCCTTGTGCATGAATCACAGGTGCAGCAGGTAATTAAGAAGGTAGATGGAATAGTGTCCTTCATTGCTAGAGGGTTAGAGTTTAAAAATAGGGAGGTTATGTTGCAGCTGTGTAGGGTGCTGGTGAGGCCACATGTGGAGTACTGTGTGTAATTTTGGTCTCCTTACTTGAGAAAGGATGTACTGGCACTAGAGGGGGTGCAGAGGAGGTTCACGAGGTTGATTCCAGAATTCAGAAGGTTGCCTTATGAGGAGAGATTGAGTAGACTGGGACTGCACTCACTGGAATTTAGTAGAATTAGGGGGTATCTTATAGAAATGTATAAAATTATGAAGGGAATAGAGGCAAGGAGGTTGTTTCCACTGGTGGGTGAAACTAGAACTGGGGACATAGCCTCAAAACAAGGGGAAGCAGATTTAGGACTGAGTTGAGGAGGAACTTCTTTACTTAAAAGGTTGCGAATCTGTGGAATTCCCTGCTCAGTGAAGCAGTTGAGGCTACCTCAATGAATGTTTTTAAGGCAAAGATAAATTTTTGAACAGTAAAAGAATTAAGGGTTATGGTGAGCAGGCAAGTAAGAGGAGTCAAGTCCATGAAAAGATCAGCCACGATCTTGCTGAATGGCACAGCAGGCTCGAGGGGCCAGATGGCCTCCTCCTGCTCCTATTTCTTGTGTTCATATGTTCCACGTTCTTATGAGTTCAGTATGATTCTTCAGGAAGTGGTTCTGAAGAACAGTCATACTGGACTCAAAACATTAACTCAGAGATGCTCTCAGACCTACAGAGCTCTCCAGTATTTTTGTTTTTATTTCAGGATTTCCCCAGAATTTGCTTTCATGATTTTGGACACCCCACAAGCAAAAACATCAACTAACAAACAGATACTCAATTTAAACAACAATGTTTTCATCTGATAATCTTTTATATTGATACAGAACTATTACAACCTAACAGTTTAGCTCCCTCCTCTGAATGGCCCAATATTTTAGGAAGCATGAAGGCATTGAGAACTTGGAAAAATGTGGTCTACAAATGTGTTCCTGGAACTGATTTGGGAGAATCCCATAGAAAACAAATTAAATCGGAACATCACACAGCGAGCCAAGTATGACTACCACTATGCTATAAAGTGGAAAGGAGAATGATACATAGTACTTGATCTTTGTAGATGAAATGCAACATTTGAGAGCCAATGTGAGACAGCAATGACAATGGCCTGTACAAGCTATATTTTAATGGTCAATGTACAACAAACATTAAAAGATTAAATCTAGATTGATCTTAGATACAAGACAAAATGGTGCTTTGTTTGACTAAACCTGCAGTGCTGTTCTGCTATGAGAGCAAAATACATCACACTATAATTGGCTGGCTTACAAGTAACATGTGATAGCAAGTACCGATTAGCTGTTGCAAAATAAAGTTATACAGCAGCTGTTTGGATAAATTGATATAGATAAAAATATCAAACTCTAGTGTGATACAGATGTAAATTCAATGTGAGATAACACTTGTTACAGGAACATCTTGGGATTATGTTTTCTTGTTTACCTCAATGTCCACATATCTGCTTGATTCAGGGAAACACATTACACCTCCAAGATACAATCAAGACCTAAATAAGGAATAAAACTGGATAGACCACTTGGCGTCAACCTAGGCACCAGGACAATGGGCAACAATGGGCAACTTCAACCCGATTGATCCTACAAAGTTCTCCTTACCAACATCTGGGAGATCGTACCAAATTGTCTCTCAGACACATCAAACAACAATCTGACATAGTCACACTCAAGGAATCACACTTTACACACACTGACCCAGAGAACATGATCACCAACCCTGGATATTTCCTGTACCATTGGCAGGAAAGACCCAACAGAGGTTGAAGCACATTGGAGTTGCCTTGCCCTCTCTCGAGCCCAAGAAGTCCCATGGCATGAGGTCAAACATGGGCAAGAAAACCTTTTGATTATTACATATCTGAAATAACTTCATGAAGGCCAGCATCCTGTCACTAAGTCACCCTTTATTTATACATGCATAGTACATGAGGCTGACCCAGCTAACACAGTGCTGGCTCCAAGAGTAAACAGAACTCCTGACACTCCAGTTTATAGCTGTCAGCCAGGGCTCCCTGATTGGACCAGGTTAACAGCCCCAATCAATAGGGAACTCATTTCCTAGGAGATCCATCTGGCTGACCTTGTTCAAATCACTACAGGGCCTCTGGCCCATACCCATCGAAATGTTTAAATCAGTAGAGTTTGATGGTGAACATCACTTAAAGGAAGCACCGAGGGCAGCAAGGGGACAGGATGTACTCAGCATGATGGACTTTTAACATCCATTACGATGAATGGTTCGGCAATAGTACCACTGACCGAGTTGGTCGAGTACCAAAGGACACAGCTGCTAGGAACCAACAAGAGGGAAAAACAAACTTGACGTCATCCCCGTGCTGCAGATGCATCTGTCCATGACAGTGAACAATGTTACCTCAGAGTACAACAGGACCTTGATCAGATGGGCCAATTAGCCAAGGAGCGGCAGATGGAGTTTAAATTAGATAAATGCGAAGTGTTGCATTTTGGTAAGGCAAATCAGAGAAGGACTTATACACTTAACGGTAGGGTCCTGGGGTGTGTTGCTGAACAGACACCCTGGGGTGCAGGTTCATAGTTCGATAAAAGTGGAGTCACAGGTAAACAGGGTGAAGAAAGCATTTGGTACACCTGCCTTTATTGGTCAGTTGGGACAGCATATTACGGCCGTACAGGACATTGGTTAGGCTGCTTTTGGAATACTGCGCTCCATTCTGGTGTATCTGCTGTGCGAAAGATGCTGTTAACCTTAAAAAGGTTGAGAAAAGATTTACAACGACATTGCCAGGTTGGAGGGTTTGAGTTATAGGAAACACTGAATAGGCTGGGGCAATGTTCCCTAGAGCATTGGAGGCTGAGGGGTGATCTTATAGAGGCTAATAAAATCATGATGGGCATGGATAGGGTGAATAGTCAAGGTCTTTTTCCCCAGGATAGGGGAGTTCAAAACTAGAGACCATAGGTTTAAGAAAGAGAGGTTTAAGACAGAGAAAAGATTTAAAAGGGACCTGAGTGGCAACTCTTTCACGCAGTGGGTACTGCAGGTATGGAATGAGCTGTCAGAGGAAGTAGTGCAGGCTAGTATAGTTGCAACATTTAAAAGACATCTGGATGGGTCCATGAAATAGGAAGCCGTTAGAGGGATATGGGCTAAATGCTGGCAAATGGGACTAGGTCAGATTGGGAAGTCTGATCGGCATGGTTGAGTTGGACCAAAGGGTCTGTTTCCGTGCTGTACAACTCTATGACAGCATCAGTAGGAATGACCACCACAGAGTCCTTTTTGTGATAAAGTCTTGACTTCACATTGTGGGTACCCTCCATCATACTGTGTGGCACTGCCACCTGTTAAATGGGGCAGAATTCAAAGACATTTAGCAACTCGATGGGCATCCATTATATGCTTGTGGGCCACTAACAGCAGTTGAATTGTACTACAACACACAGAAACATACAAACAGCAGGAATAGGCCATTCAGCTTTTCATGCCTACTCAGCTGTTCAATAGCTGATCCTCAATCACAATGCTATTTTTTCTACTTTCTCCCCGCATCACTTGATGCCTTTAATATCTAAAACGTGTCCATCACTTTCTTGAATATATTCAGTGACATGGCCTCCGACAGTGCTTTGTAGTAGAGAACTCCTCAGGTTCACTGTCCTTTGAGTGAAGAAATTTTTCCTCAACTCAGGCCTAAATGGCCTAGCCTGTATCATGAGACTATGACCCTGGTCACAATCTGCAATTTTATTGCCCTGCATATCACCACTCCACCATGACCACAAAGCCAGGTGACCAACTCTGGTCCAATGAAGAGCTCAGGCGAGTATGGCAGAAACAGATCAAAGCACATGTAAACATGAGGTGTCAACCCAGTGAAGTTACAACACAGGACTTCTTGCAGGCCCAACAGCATAAGCAGCAAGTAATAGGCAGGGCTAAATGATTTAATAACTACAATCTCAAAATCTATTAGATTTAAAGTCTGCAGTCCTATAGGCAATAAATAACTCAGTGGAGGAGGCGGCTCCACAAATATCCCCATCCTCAGTGATAGCAGAGCCCAACATTATCAGTGCAAAGGATAAGACTAAAGCATTTGCAACAATTTTTAGCCAGAAGTGGTGTTCGGATGATCCACCTCAGCATCCTTCAGAAAAGCACAGCATCACAGATTTCAGTCTTCAGACAATTTGATTCACTCCACGTGACATCATAGAATCCCTACAGTGTGGAAACAGGCCCTTTGGCCCAACAAGTCCACACCGACCCTTGGACCATCCCACCCAGACCCAGCCCCCTATAACCCACACACCCCTGAACACTACGGGCAATTTAGCATGGCCAATCCACCTAGCCTGCACATCTTTGGACTGTGGGAGGAAACCAGAGCACCCAGAGGAAACCCACACAGACACGGGGAGAATGTGCAAACTCCACACAGACAGTCGCCCGAGGCTGGAATTGAACCCGGGTCCCTGGCGCTGTGAGGCTGCAGTGCTAACCACTGAGCCACCGTGCTGCCCAAATCAATAAACGGCAGAAGGAACTCCATAGTAAGGGCTATACACCCTGACAATTTTCCAGCAATAATCTTGAAGATTTGTATTCCAGAGCTAGCTGCATTCCTAGCCAAGCTGTTCCACTACAGCTACAACACTGGCATTGACCTGAAAATGAGAAAAATTGCCCATGAACTTCCTGCCCACAAATAACTTGACAAATACAACCTGTTCAATTACTGCCCCAGTCTACTATTGATCACTAGTAAAGAGATGGGAGACGTCATTAACAGTGTTATCAAGCAGCACTTACTTAGTGATAAGTTGCTCACTGATGCTCAGTTTGGACTCTGACAGGCCACTCATTACAACTTTGGTTCAAACAAGGACAGAAGAGCTGAATTCCAGAGGTGAAGTGGTATGAGGTCCTTAACACCAAGGCCACAATTGACCGAGTGTGGCATCAAGGAGTCCTAGGAAAATGAGAGTCAATGGGAATCGAGGGAACCTCTCTGCTGATCATGCCCAATACAAAGAAGTATCATTATAGTTGTTGGAGGTCAGGCATTTCAACTCAAGGATATAGCTACAGGAGTTCCTAAGGGGAGATATTTTCTAATCAACCTGTTCAGAGATATTATTACACAACTCTGAAACAAGTGGGTCTTGAACCCTGGTCTCCTACCTCAGAGGTAGGGACACAAGAGCCCCAGGAGTTTCCTACGGGAGTGTCCTAAGCCTAACCATTCTCAGCTTCTTTATTGATGACTTTCGCTTCATCGTAAGGCGAGATATGGGGATGTTGCTGGTCACAGCACTGTGTACCATCTACAAGATGCACTGCAGTAATTTACGCAAGTTCCATAGAAAGCATGTTCTTAATCCACCGCCACTACCATCCATGAGCTAACACATTGGATCGCCATTACCTGCAAGATTCCAAGCCACTCACCATTCTGACTCGGAAATTTATCACCATTCCTTCAGTCTCCTGGAACTCCCTCCCTAACAGCAAATGGACTGCAGCACCACACTTTTTCAATGGCAACGAAGCATGGGCAATCAATGGTAGTCCAGCCAGCGATGCCCATATCCCATGAATGAAGAAAAAAAAAAAAAATTGGTGCATTCTACATATTCCTTTGGAGCAGAGACAAACAGCTGGCGCAGGCTTTATTGGTCTTCTCGAGGCCGTCAAAAATCATCTGAGGATGCTTAAATTTCCTCTGCATGGAAACTGATAATCATTGTGTATACCCCTACCAGGACCAACTCTGATAAAGTCAAGGATAAATTCTATAATGCCTTTCACCCCTTGACAGCTACTCTGCCAAGATCAGACAAGCTAAATACTCTTGGTGACATCAACATAAATGTTCATGCAAATTATCAAGTGTGGGAAGGGTTACTGGGGAAAAACACAGGGTTGACAATTGTAACTGCAATGGTCTCCCCTCTTGCTGTGGGGTGCTTTGAGCATGAGCAGCTAATTACTAGTTTCCCACACAAATCGCAAGATTACATCTTGGATGCACTCACATTCTATGCATTGGCATCTAATGAATTATATCATCATCAGGTAGAGAGACAGACAAGATCGGCCTGTAACAAAAGCGTCAGCAGCACTGAATGCTTGATTGACCAATCATTTTATCATTTCCAGGCAAGTCCCACATGGTGTATTCATGACTTAAGCTGTACTTCGGCAACTCCTGATTTTAATCATTTACCATATGCAAATCCTCACTTCAATGAGGTTATGTTAGAAAGGGAAATATGTAGGGCAGAGGTTTCTACATAAAGAGAAGTAGTGAAAGGGGATTTATCGTTTAAACATCAGGTACAGTCTGGCAGTGAAGGGAGATAAGAACAGTGAATGAACTCCCGTCCACTAATTGCAGGTGTCTGGAAGAGGTCAGGAAGGAAATTAAAATCAAAAATCACTTCTGTTTTATCTATTTATGGCAGGTGATGTAATTATCCTCAAGAAGGAATCAAATTACACTTCTTACCCATTATATAAAATCTGTTTGGAGATTAGTTAGCTTAGTTGGCTGGACAGCTGGTTTCCAATGCAGAGTGATGCCAACAACGGGAGTTCAATTCCCACACCATTGCCTTCTCAGCCTTGCCCATCGTCTGAGGCGTGCTGACTCTCAGATTAAACTCACCACCAGATGTCTCTCCCTAATGAGAGAACAGCCCTATAGTCCTTTGGGACTATGGTGATCTGCAAAGATCTATTTATCCTATTTGCAATTTGTCATGTGAAACAAATTAGGTGACTTTTGAATCACATTTTCTGTTCTCAAAATTTGTAATAAATGCTACAAAATAAAATTTGGATTTAGTGTGCATTGGTAATGGGAATGAGTCGAGAAATATCACACAACTGCAAGCCAGTATATCAATGAGTATGAGAAATTCTGCATCTTTGCTTCAATCCTTAGAAAATCACATATGGTAAACTGGCTTAAAGTCCTTAATGCTTACATCTGAGGGGCAGAGGGCATGTGTAATCCATTTCTTCTGGATGGATTCAAACACAGCCCCCACAATCATAATGCAAAATCCTCTAAATTTAATGTCTTAATAAACACAGGTTTTAATAACTCATTGCTAATTGCAGCAAGCAACAAAATATTTCTGCCAGTCTTTTTGTTTTAAATTCCCTCTTCCCCCACCTCTGTTAACACAATCTTTTGGCAGGCGCTAAACAATTTGTGAAAAAAAATTCTATGGTCAATTTAGGAAAGAAGACTGTAGAAACCAAGAGAGAATTGGAAAAATAATGTCAGGACAATATGTCAAAAGCAGGAAATATTCAAAAATATAGCTCAAACATCAGTCAAAAGCAAACGAGAACAAATCTAAGACTCGCCTTCACCAGTTAGCATTGTTGCTCCAGATGACTGAAACACTGGCCAAAAAAGTGCCCATCAAAATCCTCTGCAAAACATGAAATTTTCATTTATATGACTGGCGACAACGTAGAGAGGTATGAAGAGAGGGTGGTTTAGTGGTTAGCATTGCTATCTCACTGTGCCAAGGGCCTAGGTTCAATTCCAGCCCCGGGCAACTGTCTGTGTGGAATTTGCACATTCTCCCAAAATCCGCATGGGTTTCCTTCGGGTGCTCCGGTTTCCTCCCACAGTCCAAAGATGTGCAGGTTAGGTGGACTGGCTGTGCTAAATTGCCCATAGTGTCCAGGGATGTGTAGACTAGGTTAATTAACCATGGGAAATGCAGGATAACAAGGATAGGGTGGGATGGTCTTTGGAGGGTCGGTGTGGACTCGATGGGCTGAATGGCCTGTTTCCACGCTGTAGGGATTCTATGAGGATTCTATGAAAACATTGATGCCAGAAGTGACAACTGCAAACTCACCTTCACTGGCAACGGGCAAAGTTATTTTTCATGCCCATCAGTAGGTCGAGTGTTTAGGTTTTCCCATTCAGGCTAGTAACATTGTCTATTGTCTGCACTGACCATGGTCTATTGGCAAAGGTCTGGCAAGCGTAAAGTTAATGAAGGATTGCATTCACAGCTATTTGATTTGACCAATATAGTAGAATTGTGCTGGATTATAAATAGGGTGGATTTTGGTGCACATTATTTAAGAAATTATAAAACCGCTTTTGCATTAAGAACTGATTCAAGCAGAAGGGGCCAAGCATGTAAACTTAGTTTGTGAGCTGTAGCTAGATTTGACAGGCTTACTCAATAAACACATCACAAGTGCAGGAATTAAAGTATATTGATAAAGACAAGAAAAATTCAAGTAGCGAGCTCAAGCCCGCACGTAAGTTGAGTCATTTGTGCTTTGTCCGCACCACAGAGCTGAAAGAAACGGGAAGAAGCTGCTTAGAGCAGACAGAAGAGGAACCCCATGCCAAGCTCTAACCACATAAGCTGCTGCTTTTAAAGATACACAAGTGTCCTTTTAACCTTAACCGCCAGCCAACCCCATCATGCATTTCAGACTGTAATACTGCAACTTACACAGGGGTCCAGTACAAAAACTGGAAAATGGGCTGCCCCTCAACTAACACATTTGTTCCATTAGTACAGCTTAACTACATACTGTACTATAACTTTCTCTTACTCACTTCCCTAATTTTCTCCCCCAAAACATGCCTACTCTTTTGAGACCACAGTTCCAAGGCACCCAGCGGCCATTTTTCACATAAACATGGACAGTGAACAATCAGAGCAGTGTTTGCTTATGGGGCACCACAGCTCCAATCTATTCAATGACAAAGGTCTCATATGCATTTGCTCCATCTGGAGCTCATCTGGGCAACCGTTACTGGTCTTTTTCCTCTCATGTGAACCAAGGTCACAATAGTTCATTGGAGCACCATGACAATTTTATATTTCTGTACAATAGCAACCCTTGATTTAAAACCAGCCACTGCCCTTCATCATAAATACCTTCAAACACCCTAATACTGGAAATTATGAAGTAGTATTCACTACCATGTGCAGCAAAACCAAAGCTAGACCACCATTCAAGGTCCAGCACTCACCCAATTACTTCATCGCCATCAAGCCAGAAGATTAGACCTAGTTCACTGCAGTGATTAGAGACACTGTACCAGACACAACTTAGAATGTGGTACCAATCAGAACAGGGCCAAAAGCAGGTTTGGCAATCACATATAGTCAATGGATAGTTTCCACACCCAACACCGGCATCAACTGCAGGAAAATACAAGTCCACTTCCAATCTGGGGATTTTAATTTTTCAAAATTTAATTTTTCAATGTGAACACCAGGAGTAAGCAGATGATCCAACCTGTTTCACAATTAGCTCCCCTTTACATCTGTGCAAATATCCAAGCGCACATGCTCACATCAAGGCACATGTGCAAAGAATTCTTCTGTTTCTGATCTTAGGAAGACTTGCAGCCGGCTCAGCATTATGCTTTATAGATATTAATCTAAGATCAGGAGTTGATGTAGAACTAAACCTGAAGCTGCTACAATGGGAGTATCACTATAAACACTAAAACTGTGCTCTGTGTGTGTTACATTTATACAGAATCTAAGTGATGCAGCACACGATTAAAATTCTAAACTATTTATATTCTACATTATTACAGATGTTAACTTATACTTTCAATTGGCTGAGTAATATGACCATAATTTATTAATATACACAATTAGATAATTTTATAACTTTAGTATCTACAGGGTAAAAATCAATCTGATGTATCATAGTACTCACCTTGCTTATGACCATTAGAAATCCATGTCAGTTAAATACATACTTGTAAACACTGTAAAGACAACATTTACTGGACAATAACATAATTTAAGACAGGATCTTGTTCAAATCTTAAAGTCTAAATCTTGTGACAATATACATGCAAGCTTGAAACAACTATATGTATAATTAACCAATCTATATAATTGTCTGGGAAATAACAACATTGGCTAAAGTCAGCCTGCTGACTCACCTCTGAATTCTCTACAATTCTGTCCTCAGCCAAGTTCACTCGTTACAAACCCTTGAGATTACCTCCAAAATCTTTCCATTTCAAATGTTCCGGTCAAGGGCAAGGTCTATTCTGACCTTTTCGGATTCTGCCACTCATCTTATCTGCAAACTTTAAAATGGTGCCCTGCACAGCAAGATCCATATTATTAACATATCACGAAAAGCAAGGGTCCTAATACCAAACCCCTAGCTACCTCCAGTATAAACCTTTGTCCAACCTGAAAAATATCCATCGACCATTACTGTCTATTTCCTATTACTCATGCAATTTTGTAGCTATGGTGCTACCAGTTCCTTTTATTTCATGAGCTACGATTTTTCTCATGCTGTTGTGTGGCACTGTATCAAAATCTATACACACCATATCAATAGCGTTATCCTTCTCTTCTGAAACCTATGCAACAAACTCCAGCAAGTTGGTGAAACACAATATCCCCCTCAGAAATTTACGCTAGCTCTGCCTAATCATCCCACCTTTTTCCATGTGATGACAAATTCTAATCTGAATAATTGCTTCTAGAAGCTTTCCCATTACTGAATTTAAACTGTCTGGTCTGTAATTGCTGGGTTTATCTTTACAACCTTTTTTGAACAAGGGTATAATATCTACAATTGTCCAGTCCTCTGGCATCTATGCTTAGAATAGAGAAGACTGAAAGATTATTGCCAGTACATCTACAACCTCAAATCTCACTTTCTTCGATATCCTTGCACGCATTTCATTCAGTCCCAATTATACTATTGCTCTTCTGTTCTTTTTCCTCCCCTCCTGCACAGCCAAGCCATTCGAGGTATCACAAACTACTGTACTTTCTTGAGGAACCTGCACCTTATCAACCACCAAATGGAAAATGATTTACAAGGGAACCCAGGGAACTCATGTGCTAGCTGCCTATTTCTCTTGAACTACCTGGCAGTCATCTATTCCCTTTTCTGCCTCCAGACTCATAAGCCACAGTGTGATCACCTCGGTGAACATGCCACTCACTTGAACAGGAGTCCACATTCAATGAGATGTTTTATAGTTTTCTTTGAACCAGTCCAGTAGCCCCTTAGTTTTTTTTTATTAACGCATGGGACATAGGCATCACTGGATGGCCAGCACTTATTGCCTGTCCCTAGCTACCCTTGAGGTGGTGGTGCTGAATTGTCTTCTTGAAACTCTACAGTCCATATGTTGTAGATAGACGCACAATGCCACTACGGAAGGAATTCCAGGATTTTGACCCAGCAACACTGAAGGAATGGTGACATATTTCCAAATCAGGATGGTGGATAGCTTGGAGGGAAACTTGCAGGTGATGGTGATCGCATATATTTGCTGCCCTTGTCCATCTAGATGGAAGTGATCATGAGTTTGGAAGGTGCTGTCTAAGGATCCTTAGTGATTTTCCACAGTGCATCTTATAGAGAGTACATACAGCTGCTATTGAGCACTGGTGGTGGATGGAGTGGATGCTTGTGGATGTGGTGCCAATCAAGTGAGCTGCTTTGTCCTGGATGGTGTCAAGCTTGTTGGAGCTGCAGTCATCCAGGGAAGTAGGTAATATTCCATCACACTCTGGACTTGTGCTTTGTAGATGGAGGACAGGTTTTGGGGAGTCAGATGGTGAGTTTCTTGACAGTATCTTAGCCTCTGACCTGCTCTTGTAGCCACTGTATTTATATGACAAGTTTAGTTGAGTTTCTGGTCAATGGAAATCCCCAGGATGCTAATCGTGGGGGATTTAGTGATGGGAATGCCATTGAACGTCAAGGGGAGATATAATAGTCCGTTATTGGATATGGTCATTGCCTTGCACTTGTGTGGTGTGAATGTTACTTATCACTTATCAACTCAAGCCAGGATGTTGTCTGGGTCTTGTTGCATTTGAACTTCTTCAGTAGCTGAGGAGTCGGGAATGGTGCAGAACGTTGTGCAATTTTCAGTGGACATCCCTACTTCTGACCTTACGTTGGCGAGAGGTCATTATGAAGCAGTTGTAAAACTGGCACATTGATCACACTTTGATTTAGAATTTTATTCAGGTTTTTCTTATGTCCGTGCAAGAAGTAGCAACAAAACTCTACTGATGCATGGAAACAAACAGTACGTGGTAACAAATAGTACATAATAAGCTTTCCAAAGTCAACCACAGAAAAAGACCATACACATGCATACTGCTTCATTCCGCGTATTATATTCATGTAGCCTTGATCACAAACATATAAAGATGTTTGTGTTTTTTTAATTTAAATACCCATATTGTGTTTGGAAGTTAACCTAAAGAAAAACTGGTGAAAGTGCCAGGAGCTGACCTCAACACTCCCTAATTCTCCAGCATAGGGAAGAGGGCCATATGGAACTGATACTTTCCAACAGAGTGAAACAAAATCCTTTATCTGGTCTGCTTTCAGGCTTAGAAAATTCAGCAAACGTTCCTTTCAAAACGATAAGAAACATACACTAAGTGCTGATAAAATGGATATCAGTCCATTGCTTTTTTCATTTACAAACTAAACATGGACCAGAGGATTTCGGATTTCAAATTTTGGGAAGCAGGATGCTATGAGAGAGAGACAAAATGTGACATGGGGAGAAACAACGAAGGAGTGTTGAAGCAAACAAGAGAGGGTGGCAAAGCCAGGAGCGGAAGGAGTGGGAGCAAGCAGGAAGGAACAGTGAAGAGAGCAGGAGAAAGCAGCAGAGGCAGTGGGAGGAAGTAGTACAAAGAGCAGTAATGAGGAAGCAGCAGCAGCAAAGGCAGTGAAGGTGCCAGAGGGAGCAGGAGAGAACAAGAACAGAGGGAGCATCAAAGTGAGCAATGGGAGAGGGGAAGGAAGAGATGGTGCCAGGGAGCAAAAACGAAGGCAGGAGGTAGCTGATGGTGGGAAACAAACAACAGACAACAATGGATGGAGAAAGGAAAATGGGCAGGATGGGCAGCAGACAGCAGGAAGTGGAGAGGACAGGCAGCAGAGAGGTGAGTGAGGGGAAGTGAACAGCAGGATGTGGAGAGCAGGCATTGGAAGGATGTTGGATGAGGAGAACGGAGAGCAGATAGTAGAGGGAGCAGACAGCTGTGGGAGAAGACAGTGGCAGATGGCAGGGAGTGGAGAGCCAGTGGGAGGGAGCATGTTGTAGACAGCAACCTACAGTCAGCAACCCTAGTGAATGTACAATTGTGATGTCAGCAGCAAGAGAACAATTAAATTGACTCTATTAAAGATTAAGGAAGAAGGATCAACAATGGAGTTGAAGGCTATGAGGAACAGGTGGGAAAGTGAAATTAAGTTCACAATCAGATCAGCCATAGTCTTGTCATCAACATTCATTTTTGCAATATATAAAGTCAATTTTAACCTCCTTACCTCTCCAAAGCCGGTCCACATCTGTTGGAATGCTTTCCAGTTTGCCTGGTTGAATGTAGCTTGAATGATTCTCAAGAAGTTCAATACCATCCAGAACAAAGCAGCCCACTTAGCCAACAACCTAAACTTACCTTGAACATGCATGTCCTGCATCACGAATGCAATGTGGTAACAGTAAATACCATCCAGAACATACACTACAGCTACTTCCCAAGGTTTCACTGACAACACTTTCCAAACTTGTGCCTTTACCACCTAGCAGGACATTGGCAACTGCAATATAGAAACCCACCACTTCCAAGTCATACCCAATCTTGTCTTGTAAATATATCATTGTTCATTTATTGCACTGTGAAAATCCTGGAAACTCAATCTAACAGATCTGTGCAAATACGTTTACCACACAGGCTGCATTGCTTAAGACAATAGTTCACTATCTTCTTCAGGATAATTAAGCATCGTTTATAAGGGCTGGCCTTACCAATGCTGCCCATATTCTGCGAATGAATTATTTTTAAAAATTACTCCCAACAGCCAACCTTTTGCCAGCTTTCAGTTAGCAATAAAACATCATCCTAAAGAATATTGACCACTAGAAACAACAAATTCACAAATAAAGTACAGAAACATGCAGAAAACACATTCTGCAACCCATCAAGGATTGTGCAAAATATCTGACTGTACTAGATTTGAAATTTTGACTTGCATTTAATTAGTGATTAGATTTCATCCATGTTAACATAACTTTTTTTAATGGTTTAAATTTCAAAAAGCAAAAGTAAGTGGAGACTTGCCCTTTCAATCTTGTGTAATGCCTACATCTGTCGGTAAAGATCACGTAACACTCGCATTTCAGTGCAACAAGATGGTGATGTCATGAGTATACAATGTCCGTTGAATGAATGAGAAAACATGAATCAAAGTGAGTTGTTCCCTGTAAGATGAAGTGCAAGAGATAGCACAACATTGCTGTAGTACCAACTACATTGCAGATAGTAACACCAACTGAAACACCTCCATCAGAATGCAAGAAGAAAGTCCATTACAATATCATCAGAAACAAAATCAGTTTATAAATATGGACCGTTTCTGGTAGTGAATTAATTCAGAATAGCTACAAATATGCAGTAGTTTTGTGTTGGTGCTTAGTAGACCTTTTGAAATATGTAGACATGAAGAACGGCCTACAGGAAAGACTCTTCAAAACACACTTGAAAATTCAGGTTATTTAATGACGCAACAAAATTAGTAATCACAATGAAAAAGACAGTCTTCAGAACACAGAACACTGAAAAAGTAAAGGATGCTGTGTGATTTGGATCTAGTGTCTCATATTTTCTCAGAAGCATTGCTACACAAGCCGAAGCACAGATTTCTATCCAAATGGTAAATGTAGAGAGGGGGAGATAAAAGGACAAGGCAAGCAAGAAAACAAAATAAACAAAAGAACACATTGCGGAGTAATCCATTGCAGGAAATTACTGCTGGACTTGAATCAAAGTAGCATGTGAAAGATAATCTCCAATTTCCTTGCAGAATTTATTTGATTCAACTAAGCTTGGTCTTTCAATTTAAATTTCATTGGTCACACATACTGATGAATGTTGGGGAAAGTAAAAGTCCACAAGAAAGAAAAATTCTTGCAAACACTTAAACACAATCAAACTTCTTCAATGAGACGTAATATCTAAAACCTAAACATGTTGATAAATTTAAGAACAATTTTATCCTGTTGATTCATGTCCACTAGGAAGTGAATGGAACCGCTGAGAACATGCAAGACTAACATCCAATCTAATTTGATTTGCAAGACCCAAAATCCAAAAATTGGAAGAAATAAAAATTTGATATAAAACTAGCAAGTTGTTACAATGTGGTTAAGTGCAAACTAGTGAAGGTGGAATGGGTAAAGAAGCTACACAGACTGATCATTGAGGCAGAACAAAGAATCATCTGGTAATTGGCAGTAACGTGTGCGACAGCAGTAAAAAAGATCTTAGAAATATTAGGAAGCAATGAATTAGAATAAGAACTTGTACATAACATTATTCAACCAGAGTACTCAATAATCCTGGCCACCACAGTGTAATGGAAATATTTTTCACAGGATAAACCACAAAGTAAACTGAAATCATGTGACAGGACACCATAAAAACTGGGATTATTAACAATGCTGAAAAACAATAGTAGGAGACCAATTCAAGCTAAGGAACAGAAACTGGAACAGGTGTTTAGTTCTTGATATTCTTAATCAGGCATATTGATACATGAAAGGGACAGATGGGATTTGAATTGCACCTTCTGACCCAGAGCTAGGGACACAAACACTGTGCCACAAGAATTCTAGGTATTTAGCTCTAACAAAATGGTGGATAAATGTCTTGTTTAGGGAGACAGGGGATGCAGATCATGCAATCAAACTTAAAAAGTAACTTGATTACTGGCAGAGAAAATGACAGAGGAACGAAAAAGAGTATTGTGCAAAATTTTTCTCACATTCAGATTTCTAGACTTGACGAAAATAGTCTCTGTGCATTCCATTCATTCCCTTTTCCAAATTAAAATTGTGAACAGCAATTAGAAAATTGTTCTTTATGTACCTAAGAATGAAAATCGTAAAAGAAAGCAAAACAAACTCTTCATTAAAAAAATGATAGACTTATGGGATAAATTGACATGGTGGTGATTCAAGTGGACTCAAAGTGGAGTGGGACTCATTTTTAGACAGAGGAGAGATTGAAGGATAAGTTGAAACAGCAATTAGACATGGTGAGAAAGGTATAAATTTTTATAGAGTCATGCAGCACAAAAACAGACCCTTCGGTCCAACTCATCCACGTCAACTAGACCTCCCAATCTAACCTAGTTCTATTTACGGGCATTTGGGCCATATCCCTGGAAATCCGTCCTTTTCATATACCCATCCAGATGGCCCTTAGGTCCCTTTCAAATCTTTTCCCTCTCACTTTAAACCTATGCCCTCTAATTTTGGACTCCCATGCCCTGGGGCAAAGACCTAGGATATTCACCCTATCCATGCCTCTCATAATTTAATAAACCTCCAAAAGGTCACCACTCAGCCTCTGACGCTCGAGGGAAAACAGCCTATAGTGATTTAGCCCAGGCTGACCTCAGTAACTATGAGGTTCTTGATTGGGGTTGTTAGCCTGGGTCAATCAGGAAAGTCTTGGCTGACCAATATAACCAGGAGACTAGAGTCCAAAGATGTGCAGGCTAGATGGATTGACCATGTTAAGTTGCCCGTAGTGTTCAGGGATGAGTAGATTAGGTGGGTGAAAGGAGGATGAGTCTGGGTGGGATGATCTGAGGGCCAGTGTGGACTTGTTGGGCTGAAGGACCTGTTTCCACACTGTAGGGATTCTATGATCTATGATCTCCTCAGTTAATGATTGACTCTGAGCTGGCTGGCTACAGCAACTGTACTGTGCACTAGTAAATAAAGGGTGACTTGATGTTGGGACCCAGCCTCTGCCCCGTTATTTAATAGCCACAGTATTTTCAGCCTCTCCCTATAGCTCGAACCCTCCAGACCCGGCACCATCCTTCTAAATCTTTTCTGAACCCTTTCAAGTTTAACAAAATCCTTCTACAGAAGGACAACCAGAATTGTATGCAGCATTCCAAGAGTGGCCTCTCCAATGTCCTGTATAGCCGCAACATGACCTCCCAACTCCTGTACTCAATGCACTGGCCAATGAAGGCAAGCATGCCAAATGCCTTCCTCACCACCCTGCCTACCTGTGACTCTACTTTCAACAAACTAAGCACCTGCTTCTCTAGATCTCTTTGTTCGGCAACACTCCCCAGGGCCCTACCAGTAGTTATATCGGTCCTGCCCTGGTTTGCCTTAACAAAATGCAACACCTCATATTTATTAAAATTAAACTCTATCTGCCACTTCTCAGCCTATTGGCCCAGCTGATCAAAGTCCTGTTGTACTCTGAGATAATCTTCTTCACAGTCCACTGCATCACTTAGTTTGGCATTATCTGCAAACTTACGAACCATACCTCCTATATTCACATCCATATCATTTATAAAAGTGATGAAAAAGCGGTGGACCCAGCACTGTTCCTTGTGGCTCACTATTGGTCACAGGTCTCCAATCCAAAACACAACCATCCACCAGCACCCTCTATCTCCTACCTTCAAGCCAATTTTGTAACTAACTGGCTAGTTATCCCCTGAATCCCATGTTATCTAACCTTACGAACTAGACTACCATGAGGGACCTTGTTGAACGCTTTGCTGAAGTCCACAGAGACAATGTCTACCGCTCTGCCTTCTAAATATTCTTTGTCACCTGTTCAAAAAACTCAATCAAGTTAGTGAGACACAATTTCCCACATACAAAACCATGCTAACTGTCCCTAATCAGTCCTCACCTTTCCAAATGCATGTAAATCCTGTCCCTCAGAATCCCCTGCAAGAACTTACCCACCACTGACGTAAGGCTCACCGGTCTATAGTTCCCTGGCTTTTCCTTACAGCCTTTCTTAAATAATGGCACCACATTAGCCAAACTCCAGTCTTCTGGCACCTCACCTGTGGCAATCGATAATACAAATATCTCAGCAGGGTATCTCGCAATCCCTTCACTAACTTCCCTGATCAGGTCCCAGGGATTTACCTACCTTATGTGTAGTAAGACGTCCAACACCTCCGCTTCGGTAATATGAATTCGTTTCAAGACATCACTATTTATTTCCCCAAGTTTCTTGGCTTCCAAGTCCTTCTCCACAGTAAATACTGACAAAATATTTGTTTAGTATCTCACCCATCTCCTGTGGTTCCACAGAAATATGACCATACTGATCTTTAAGGAGCCCTGTTCTTTCTCTAGTTATTCTTTTACCCTTAATGTATTTATAGAATCTCTTTGGATTCTCCTTAACCCTATCGACCAAAGCTATCTCCTGTCCCCTTTTTACCGTCCTGATTTCCCTCTCAAGTATATTCCAACTACTTTATACTGTTCTCGGGATTCACTCAATCCCAGCTGTCTATATCTGATATATGCCTCCTCCTTTTTCTTGGCCAGATCCTCAATTTCTCAAGACATCCAGCATTTCCTATACCTACCAGCCTTGCCCTTCACACTAAAAAGAACATACTGTCTCTTAAGTCTGGAGGGCATTACCACTCTCATCATTCTTATACTCTTGGGTTTGTGAATTAATTACCAAATCAATGAAAGAGGAAACTTCTTTTCAATTTACTGCATAAGATATTATAGTGGGGTTCTTCCATCTATGAATATTTTAATGGCTAAAACTAATGACAGGAATAGATGTAAAAGGAATTCTTATCAGAGAAAGTAAGATATCATTAGCAGTTTAAAACAGTTGAACTAACTATCAAACCCATCAATTTGATAACATCTGCACTGCAAATCTATTAGTCATATTCTTAGCAAAAAAGTAACATAATACACCACAGACATCTTTAAAAGTCAGATCCAGAACTCAAAATTCAAGCACATAAGTAATAGGAAATGTTAAATCTGCATCTAGATCAAGTGTGATTCCAAAATTAAAGCAAAAACCACCCAAAATTGCTTCCATAATAGGCAATCTTCCACTTGGAAAAGCAAAAAAGTCCACACAAAGATATATAACAAGGCATAAAAAACTGACCAAGCAAGCAAGTATCCTCACAGTAATAATCTGACTTGGATTTAAGAGCTACCACAACTGAAATGCAACTGCCACAAAATAATCATGCCAAATTAAGTCAAGAAAGCACTACATTAACAGTGGCTGAGAAGTGCAAGTCAGAGTTTAAAAAAAGCAGGTTTATTGTAATTATCTGCAATGAGTGAGCCTTCAATTTAATAACACTTTTCCCAGCTCTAAATGAGGCAAAGTATCCAAGCCCCATCCTGAGCACCTCAATGAGTGAAGGTGAGAATAGTTCTGCAAATACTGGGTCAACCCGATTTTCCAGTACTTGTCAGTCAAAATGATCAGTGTCCAATGGTAGTGTTCTCAAGGTATTTGAATTCATCAGATCTGGGTTTTCCCACGTTATGCTAAAAGCAACATGGGTTGCAGTAATGTACATTAAAGATTAAAAACCACAAGCAAACCAGAGAGAACCTCATCTATTCCTTCTTAGCAAGTGTCTCGTGAATCTCATGGGTTGTTGGGACCAGAGCACAATGTTAGGACTAATTGGCTAACAATGCAGTTATGACCCAGAAATCCAAACAATGATCTGAAAAAGCATAATGCTCCTTTCCTCACCACTTTCGAGTTCGATAATCCAGCCATAAGTTTAAAGCTCCACTTCAACATCATTTGCATTTAATGAAAATGTGAAGTGGCAGAATAATATAAAACACAGCAACCTAACCAGGTCTGCATCATTTTTACCCAAATATTAGAACACACAATGTAAAGCAAATTTGGGAAGACAGCTCAAACATGCAACTCAGAAGGCTCTTATCCTCCACAGAACTGAAAGAAGTCAACCGCCAGGAAAGGTGTGAGAAAAAGGAACATAAAATTACAAAACATGAAGACAGTCTCTCCACTGCAATACCTTGTCCTTTTTCTAATTCATTCAAGGGATGGGAGTGCAGCTGGCTTGAGCAACATTGACTGCCCATCCTTTGTTGCCCAAGACAAGGTGGTGGTGAGCTGCCTTTTGCTCACATTTGAATCAAGGCTGTAAGGAGGTCAGGAACCGAGAGACCCTCGAGAAAACCAAATTGAGTGTCTGTGAGCAGGGTATTGTTAAGCAACTGCTGCTTGACAGCACTGCTGATGACTTCCTCCATCACTTTAGCGATGATTGGGAGCAGATTCCTGAGGCGTTAATTGGCCAGGATGGATTTGTCTTGCTTTTTGCGTACGGTAAATACATAATGTAACTTTCCACATTTTCAGGTAGATGTCAGTATTGTAGCTGTACCAATGGCGAAGAGTACTGCAAGTTCTAAAGCACAAGTCTTCAGTACTGTTGCCAGAATATTGTCATGACCTACTGTCTTTGAAGTATCCAATGCCTTGAGCCACTTCCTGATATCATGTAGAATGGAATTGAATTGGCTGAAGACTGGGATCTGTGATGCTGGGGAGTTCAGGAGGATACTGAGATGGGTCACCCTCTCAGTACTTCTGCATGGATTGTTGCAATCATCAGCTTGAATTTTTGCACTGATGTGCTGGGCTGCCGCATCATTGAGGACAGAGATATTAGTGCAGCCTCCACTTCCAGAGATTCCAGAGTTCCAGAGAGTCCACAAGCATTCACAACCGGATGAGGGAGGGCTGCAGAGTTTAGATTTGATCCATTGATTGTGCAATCACGTAGCTTTTTCTTTTACTTGCTGTTTGACATGCTATAGCCTTGTGCGGTTGCTTCACCAGCTTGACACCACATTTTTATGTATGCCGGGTGCTGCTCTTGGCATGTCCTGCTGCACTCTTCATTGAACCAAGGTGAATTTATCTTCAAACCGCTCCAAAGTTTTCAAACAGTAGGAAAAGTACCCTGTCTCATCTTGCTAAACAACAGACTATGAAGATATTCAGCTAAAATCAAAAACGCTGCAGCTTTAAACTTTTCTGGTTGGCAACCATTCAAATATGGGCAAAGAGGAATAAAAACATTGCAAGTAGAATGAGCTCAGCTGGAGAGGGAGAGATGAAAGGCCAGTGTTGTTGTGATAACCTCATATGGAGAATTGTTTTTCACAAACTAAATACAAATGGAATTTCAACTTGGAAACAGTTATCAAGACTGGTCTAGCCTGCATTTCACTGACTGTATACTGCATAGAGTTGGCAGATCCCTCCATTCAACAAATATAATTTTAACCATCCTACTGCCCAAGCAGCTCAACCTAAAGCAGAGCTTAAATGGAGTTCATTTAATCCAGTTCAAACTACTAACTGGCTGTTTGCCAATTGATTATGCAATCCATGTACAGAACGTCTAAAGATTGAGGGGATGAATTCGTTCATAATTTAAAACAGAAATATTCACTTTGGCACATATTAGAATTGCATGAATTTCAGTTTTAATTCATTAACAGGATGAGGGCGTCGCTGGCCAGGCAGCATATATTGCTCATCCCTAATAGCCCAGAGGGCAGTTCAGAGTCAACCACATTGCTGCGGTCTGGAGTTACATGTAGGCCAGACCAGGTAAGGATGGCAGTTTCCTTCCCTAGAGGACATTAGTGAACCACATGGACTTTTATCACAATCTGTCATGGTGGAATTCGAACCCAGGTCCTCAGAACATTATCTGGGTCTCTGGATTAACAGTCCAGCGACAATATCACTAGGCCATCACCTCCCCAGTGCACACCATGAATGCACAGCATTAAAAAGGTGTTGTTTCTGAGAAAGTAATATTATTAGATAATTAATTTCATTCACTCCCAAATCATTTACACTTTACTCAAAGTGAACAGAAAACAGAGGCAACAGCATACTCAGCCCAAATTGAGGTGTTCACTTTCAAATAAGCAGTTCTAATCCCACATGCCTGCTTTGTGCTTTTACCCGATCTTTCGCAAAACCATCTATCTAACCAGTTCTTGAATGCTGACAAAGTTTTTGCTGCAGTTATCAATTCAGAATAAGCATTGCAAAGTTTCACACTTTTGTCCTAGAAGAGCTTACTAATGCTGTGTGCTATATCGCTCACATGTCACCTTATGTACATATCCACTTATTTTAGACCCCCCTCTCTCATCCCTTCTTCATCCTAAACACCAAGATGTTAAATTGCTCTTCCATTTCTGCCACTGTGAAAATAGCATCACACAGTTCAGACTTAACCACAAGGATCTGTTCTGGGTCCTCTTCTATTTGTGATTTTTGTAAATGATTTGGAAGAAGGAGTGGAAGGGTGGATTAGCAAGTTCGCGGACGATACGAAGGTGGGTCACGTTGTGGACAGTGCAGAGGGTGTTCTAGGTTACAAAGGGACATTGATAGTATGCAGAGCTGGGCTGAGAAGTGGCAGATGGAGTTTAACCCTGAAAAGTGAGAGGTGATTCATTTTAGAAGGACAAACTTGAAAGCAGAATACAGGGTTAACGGAAAGATTCTTGGCAGTGTGGAGGAGCAGAGGGATCTTGGGGTTTATGTTCACAGTTCCCTGAAAGCTGCCACCATGTGGATAGAGTTGTTAAGAAGGCGTATGGTGTGTTAGCTTTCATTAATAGAGGGATCGAGTTCAAGAGCCGTGAAGTTATGCTCCAGCTATACAAAAGCCTCGTTCGGCTACATCTGGAGTATTGTGTCGCCTCATTTCAGGAAAGATGTGGAGGCATTGGAAAAGGTGCAGAGGAGATTTACCAGGATGTTGCCTGGAATGGAGGGAAGGTCTTACGAGGAAAGGTTGAGAGCGCTAGGGCTTGTCTCTTTAGAACGACAAAGGATGAGAGGTGACTTGATAGAGGAGTACAAAATGATCAGAGGTATAGATAGAGTAGACAGCCAGAGACTTTTTCCTAGGGTAGAGGTAGCTATTACGAGGGGGCTTAGTTTTAAATTGAGTGGAGGTGGATACAGGGGAGACGTCAGAGGTAGGTTCTTTACTCAGAGAGAGTGGTAGGGGCGTGGAATGCATTGCCAGAGAGGGTAGTGGAGTCGGCCTCATTAGGGGCATTTAAGCGGCTATTAGATAGGCATATGGATGATAGTATAAGGTAGGGGTGGAGGTTAGATAGACCTTAGGATTAGGGTAAAAGTTCGGCACAACATCGTGGGCCGAAGGGCCTGTACTGTGCTGTACTGTTCTATGTTCTATGTAATTTGAAAATTAAGGCCAGCAAATATAACTAAATAGAACAAAAGTGAGAACATTCATCATGATCTGGGTTCTGGATTGTAGCCCAAAGATCAACTAAACCTCAGCTGATCACAACCTGCTGGATCCATCATCAAATAAACAAATTTAGGTTCAATAAGAAGTTGAATAAGTGTAAATATCTGTCAAGAATTAAAATCTCAGACTGGCAGTGGGCAGATTTTAGGGGTCTAAAAGTTGAACTGGAGCAAGTTGATTGGAAATGCATTTTGGTGGATAAAACAGTGAATGAAAAATGGGAATCTTTCAAAAGAAAGATGAGTAGGGTGCAAGCTAGGTGCATACCCACGAGAAATAAATATGGTGTATCCAAGGCTACAGCATCCTAGATGACTAAGGATATTGACAAGAATATAAGGAAGAAAAAGGAGGCAAATTACGTATTCGGAATAATAGCAGCAATAGAAATCAGGAAGAGTATCTCAAAAGCAGAACAGAGGCTACGGTTGGAATATGGAAGACTAAGAAGAAGCAAGAGGAGAAGATGGCAGGCTGTGCTAAAGTAAACAGTAAAATGTTCTTCAAACATATTAATAGTAAAAGATTAGTGAAGGATAGAATGAAGCCCAAAAGGAACAAGCAGAGTAAGCTGCTCACTGAAGCAAAGGGCATGGTAGAGATACTAAATTAATATTCTGCTTCTGCCTTTACCAAATTAAATGATGGTGACAATGGTCCAGTTGAAAACGTTGGTGTTGAGCAACTTGAGGTGTATAGTGATAGATAAGGAGGTGCTAAAAAGGCTTGCAGCACTCCGGGTAGAGAAGTCATCAGGCCCAGTGGGATGCATCCTAATTGCCGAGAGGCTAAGGAAGCAAATCAGCCAGCCATTGTCAGATATTTTCCAGACTCCTCTGAACACAGTATTAGTCCCAGGGAATTGCAAACGTGACAGTGTTGTTTAAGAAATGGGTAAAGGGTAACGAGGAAAAATTACAGACCTGTCAGCTTGACATCGAAAGTGGGAAAAATGAGGCCACACTACAGGACAAGATAAACATATTCTCAGAGAAAAATAAGCGAAGACTAGACAGTCAACATGACTTTGTCAAGGGTAGGTATTGTCTGACATTTAACTGAGTTTTTTGACATGGTGACATTGTGTGTGGATGAGGGTAGTGCTGTGGGTGTTATATATTTGGACTTTCAGAAAGCATGGTGCCACATGGCAAGTTTGTTAGCAAATGTTTGGGATTGATGGGTCCTTGACCGCGTGGTTTAGAAGTTGGCTAAATGATAGGAACAGAGAGTAGATACAGATGGGCATTTCTCAGGCTGGAGATGAATTGAAAACAGTGTTACCCAGGGATCGGAGTTGGGACCCTTGCTTTTTTGGATGTAAATAAATAATTTGGAGATGGGTGTTGAGGTCAAAATCTCTCAATTTGCAGATGTTACTAAGCTATGGAGAATAGTGAATTGTTACGATAATGCAGTGCCAAGAAATGTGAGGTAATGTGTTTTCATAAAAGAAATATGGAGAGACAATATTGGCTCAATGGTACAACTTTGGAGAGAGTACAAGAGCAGACAGACCTTTGGCTTCAAGTGCATAACTCTCTGAAGCCGGCCAGGCAAGTTTAAATAGTTGTTAAGGAGACCTATAGAATCATTGGGTTTATAAATAAAGGCATAGAGTGTAAAAGCAAGGAAATGATGCTACACCTCCACGAATCATTGGTCAGACTATATTTAGAATACTGTGTTCAGTTCTGAGTACCTTATTTAAGGAATGATGTTAAAGGTCTGGAAACAGTGCAAAGGAGATTTATTAGAATGATGTCAGGAATGAGGGATTTTAGATACAATAAAAGAATAGTGAAATTGGGCTCATTCTTCTTCGTACCGAACAGATTAAGATATGACCTTATTGAAGTGTTCAAAATTGTGAACAATTTTGACAGGGTATTCTATTTCCAATAGCTGGTATGTCAGTAAACAGGGATCACAATTTCAAGATTGTCAGCAAAAGAGCTAGGATTGATACGAGGAGAAACTTCTTTGCTCAGAGAGTTGTTAAGATTTGGAATGTGCTGCCTGGGAGGGTGGTGGAGGCTGATTCCATAGGAGGTTTCAGAAGAGAGTTGCATAAATATTTGAAAATGATGAACTTAGAGGGCTTTTGAGATAGGGACTAGCTTGGTAGCTAGCTCTTTTGAGACCTGGCACAGACACAATGTGCTGAATGGCCCCTGTACTGTAAAACTCTAAAAATTCTATAAATAACTGAATAGTTACCTATAAGGTACACACATTCATCAGCAGAATAACACAGAGTGCATCACAGGAAACACAGTTATTATCCTTACAAAGGAATGCAGACAATGTCATGAACTGTGACTTGAATGTTGAATTAATATTTAACATTAAAATACCTTACGAAGCATAATATATAGATTTTCCCCATGATTTGATCAACCAAAATAAGATATGCATATTGTGCTAGCCTTTCCTTCTTCCTTGGTTTCGGAAAGGCTGCTGGCCAATGGAAGATAACACAAGTTTTAGAAACAAGTGAATGCTAAACAACCTAGTAAAGTCTCTATGTATGTATAATTCAAATGAGCTAACTCCTTCTCGTTGTAAAAAGGCAAATTCTGATCCAAGAGAAGTTGGGACTCTTTTCCTTTGAGAGAGCAAGGTTCAGAGGAGATTTGATAGAGGTTTTCAAGATCACAAGCAAGCTGGATAGAGTGGATATGGAGAGGTTGTTCCTGCTCATTTGTACTGTGAACTGTTTTGGCCCCTCATTTAAGAAAAGAAATTATTTCATAGCAGACAGTTCGGAGAAGGTTCACTAGGATGATCCCCAGTATGGAGGGATTGTCTTATGAGCAAAACAGGTTGGGACTCTACTCATTGGAACTTAGGAGAATGAGATGGGATCTTATTGAAACATATAGGAGTCTTAAGGGGCTTGGCAGGGTAAATGCTGAGAGAATAAAGGGGTGCCAAATTTAAGACTGAGATGGGGAGGAATTTCATTTCTCAGACGGTCTTTGGAACTCTTTGCCACAGAGAGCTGTGGGAGCACAGTCCTTGCGTATAGTTAAGGTTTGGTAGATAGATTCTTGATTAGTTGGGGAATCAAGGGTGACAGGGAAAAGGCAGGAAAGTTCACATGAGGTGTGTCAGATCAGATATGATTCTATTGAATAGCAGAGCAGAGTTGAGGGGCAGAATGGCTTATCTTTTTCTGATGAAGCGTCTAGGCCCGAAACGTCAGCCTTTCTGCTCCCATGATGCTGCTTGGCCTGCTGTGTTCATCCAGCCCTGCACCTTGTTGTCTCGGATTCTCCAGCATCTGCAGTTCCTACTATCTCTGGCTTATCTTGTTCCTATTTCTTACGATTTTATTTAAATTGATTTGTAAAAAAAGCGAGGGTGATGTCATAAAAAACTTTTTTATGCAGTAAGAAATGCACTGCCTACAAGTGTGGTGGAGGCAAGTTTATTTGAGGCATTCAAGAGGACACAGATGATCATATGGACAGAAATAGTATGCAAGGACATGGGGAGAAAGCAGGAGATTGACACTAAATAACGATGCTCGTTCGGCTCGATGGATCAATTTGCTTCCTTCTGCAGCATAACAATTCTGGGATTCTGTAAAAATTGTTACGAAAATCATTCAACTTTTTAACTGTTTGGAAATTTTAATTTTCTCCACCATCCCAGGTTTTCTTTGGCCAATTATTATCCAACTCAAAAGCCTGTTCCCATTCACTCCCATATCCTCTGATCCCTTTAGCGCTAAATGCTATATCAACCGGTAACTAGTGGTGTTCCACAGAGGTCAGTCTTAGGTCCTTTGTTGTTTGTAGTATATATAAATGATCTGGAGGAAAATGTGGGTGGTCTGATAAGCAAGTTTGCTGATGACACGAAGATTGGTGGAGTTGCTGATTGTGCCAATGATTGTGAAAGTATACAACAGGATATAGAGAGATTGGCGACTTGGTCATAGAAATGGGAAATGAAGTTTAATCCAGACAAATGTGAGGTGATGCATTTTGGAGGATTAAACGTAGGTGTGAATTGTATTGTAAATGGCAGAACCCTTAGGAATACTAACATTCAGACGGATCTGGGCGTGCAGGTCCACAGTTCCCTGAAAGTGGCAACATGGGTAGTCAAGGTAATTAAGAAGGCATATGGCATGCTTGCCTTCATCGCCCCACGCATGGAGTACAAGAGTTGGCAAAACACGTTGCAGCTATATGAAACCCTTGTTAGGCCGCATTTGGAGTATTGTGTGCAGTTTTGATCACCACACTACCAGAAGAACGTGGAAGCTTTGGAGAGGGTACAGAGAAGGTTCACCAGGATGTTGCCTGGTCTCTAGGGCATTGACTATGAGGAAAGGTTAAAAAGACCAGGATTTTTTTCACCGGAAAGACGGCAGCTGAGAGGAGACCTGATAGAGGTCTACAAAATAATGAGAGGCATAGGTAGGGTGGATAGTCAGAGGCTTTTTCACAGGGTTGAAGTTTCAAATACAAGGGGACACAGGTTCAAGGTCAGAGGGGGAAAGTTTAAGGGAGATGTGCGAGGGAAGTTTTTCATGCAGAGAGTGGTAGCAGACTGGAATGCACTACCAGAAGAGGTGGCAGAAGCGGATACATTGAAGACATTTAAGAGGCACCTAAATGGGTACATGAATAGGGAGGGAATAGAGGGATACGGATCAAAAATGGCAGGTTTGTTTTTAGATTAATTAGGGTATGATGGTCGGCACTGGCTTGGAAAGCCGACGGGCCTGTTCCTGTGCTGTACTTTTTCATTTGTTCATTTTTGTTTAATTCTTTTTTAAAAAAATCTGTTTTGGATTATAATGCCCTAGTGAATGGCGAGAAATCAGCTACAAGTGACTGAGATGTACTTGCGTGTGGAGATCGACAGGACAAAATCATGTTCAAACTTTACAGTTCATGGCTCAGTCAAATAGGCTATTCTCACACATGGTCTAAGGTCTCAACTGAAAAGTGATCATTTGGAGAAGAAACTAGAGGGCTGATGACACTACCAGAATATACATCCATGAAATCACTGGATTTGGGAGCAGCAGGGAAGAAAAGTGCCAACAGGATAAAGAACTCATTCCTGATGAAATCTTCTTACTTTCAGTTTTTTGCATGATTAAAATTCCCGTTACTACTAATTGCTCTGAATTAAAATGGAGGGAAGCATGAAAGACAGGAAACAGAATTACAGCAATTGTTAACTTGCTTTCAAAGCATCTGAAGTACAAACACTATAAATTTAATGTTCAGGAGAAAGTTAAATTCAACTCAGTAATATATTAGTAAACTCTACAACAAAATACATTATGACATCTTACATGAATGGAACTACTCACCAATTCCCAATGTCAACAAACAGTAAAAATGAAGACACTAAAGAAGAAATATTCCACGCTTCATCCCTGCCTCTGATAGAAAACCTTATTTTTAAAAATTTGTTGATGGGACATGAGTGCTGCTGATGCTGGAGGACTTCCAAGCCTATCTGTGAAGTGTACACCAAAACTCGAATGCTCTGGTGGAGACTTTTTAATTGCTTGCCACAGAGCTTACATTTCTACTCTAAACAAACTTCCTGTGGCACTGCCTGGCTTTACTTTCTATACACACAGTGCTCTTTCAATAAACCAAAAACACACATCTAAGTACTCTTCTGTGAAAACAAAAAAAAACAAATTAATTAAACAAACAAAATAAATAGCCATTTGGGGCACCATAACCTAGAATCTCCGGCACTCCATTTTTCAACTTTCAGCCTGGGCTCCCTTATTGGACCAGATTAATAGCCCCAATCAGGAAATTCACTCTCTAGGAGATCCAGCTGGCTGACCTCGTTATAATCACTACATCTCTCCCCCTTGGAATCTGAGGAAGTAGGCCAGTCCTTCTTCTCGGAGATCCTCCTGGGGCATTTTAGCACTGGATCAGGTTCTTGTGACACGACATTGAAACTGGCGCAGAATAACGCACAGGAGCTTACCTCTTGCACCAGGAATGCCTTGGTAGGAATTCACTCTCTTCTTCCGCCAGCAAAGGCATCAATGTGGCTACATCCATCACGTCCATCTCGGATTCAAAAGTCTCCTCAACGCTTGAAGGAGAGGGTGATCCCATGGGTTCCGGCAGCCTGAAGGTTCCGAGGAGCAGGCCACATTTTGCTCCCGTACCATTTGCGAGTTTGCAGATTTCATATGGTGAACATACATAACTGGTTCTGACCTCACATTGACCACGTCTAGTGGCCACGCAGGGTCATTCATGTGGTTCTTGCACCAAACTTCATCCCCTGTGGTAAACTCTCTCTCTCACTTGGCAGAGTCTTGGGTCTGGCACTGGGGCTCCCGATGCTGTTTCACCCTCGCCCCAGCACGTCTGGGAAGATCAGATTCAATCTGGTGAGGAGTCTTCTACCCATTAGCAATCTTGCCGATGTTATCCCTGTAGTTGCATGTAGGGCGGTCCTATACTCAAATAAGAACCATGGCAGCTTGGTATCTAGTGAGGCTGTTGGTTCAAGTCTTCCTTCAAAGTTTGGACTGCTTTTTCTGGCAGGCAATGAGAGAGTCTGACAACTGAATAGGCCCCATCATACTTTGGCAGAAAGACCTCAGACAGTGTACTTTCCCCGCTGCACCTTGGCGGCGGTTGAGCCAAGTTTTTGTGCATCCCTTTAGTCATGGGCCTTGGAACGTGCCAGATTGCAACACTCGATCGAGGTCAACTCTTTGCACTGGAAGGCCAACAACTTTCGAGCAGACCAAGAGCACTTTTTACCAAGCTGATGGCCTTCCAAGCACAGTCAATGTTTGTCCTGGTTGCATCCCAGGGAACAGACTGTACAGCACAGAATCCTGTGACACGTAGCTGCTCAGAATGAACCTTAGCAAAAACCACAATCTCTCTCTAGACCTTCATTGGTCAGAACATCGAGTATAGGAGTTGGGACGTCATGTTGTGGTCACATTGGTGAGGCCACATTTAGAATACTGCACAGGATGGCAGAGTCCAAAACTAGAGGGTGCAGGTTTAAGGTGAGAGGGGAAAGATTTACTAAGTCTCTTTCACGCAGAGGGTTGTGCTTGTATGGAATGAGCTGCCAGAGGAAGTGGTGGAGGTGGTTACAATTACAACATTTAAAAGGCATCTGGATAGGTATATGGATTGGCAGGGTTTACAGGGATATGCTGGCAAATGGGACTAGATCAGATTGGGATGTCTGGAGTGCACGAATGAGATGGACCAAAGGGTCTGTTTCTGTGTTGTATGTCTCTATTACTCTTCTTTCATAGGCACATTCCAGACAGAGGTGAATGGCAGTCTCTTCCCCCTACAGCCATCTTGAAGGCAGCATGCAGTGGTGGACAGTGTCCAGGCATACATGAAGGATCTCACAGGTAGTGCACTTACCTCTGTCAGGCCAGAGGACGTATCTGCCTTTAGCCCTATTAGTTTGTCTAATACTCCTTCTCTAGTGATAGTGATAGTATTCAATTTCTTCGCCATATGCTTGAGTAATAATGGGATGTTCAAAGTATTTTCCACTGTTAAGACTGTACAACTTTGACTCCTCTGCCATTTCCTTGCTCCCCTTAACTATCGCCCCAGATTCATTTTCTGAAGGACGTTTTTTTTTAAAATTCACTTTGACCTCCCTCTTTTTTTTTTAAAAAGAAGCACAACTTAAAATAATTACTGTGATCAACTGACCAAAGATTGAAGCAAACCCATATAAACTATGCAGACTACTGTATTATTTAAAGACTGAAATCCAACTCAGTCATCATCATGAAAATTTACATCATCCTGTTTAATTCACACTTGTATGACAAATTGCACATATTGGACATCAGAGGGTTACCTGCAACAGTCAACCTAGAGGAACAATGAAGCAGATGCAGAAGTACACAATGTGACCGGTGTGAACAGCTACTTTGAACAGCAAAGCAGAGCGAGAAAGAAATAGGAATCGATAACAAGAAGCTGAAACATCTCTTGCAACCTTGAAGTCAATGCACAGTGAAAAAGCAACTTGGCAAAACAATCATACACTCAGAATACAAGGACATCTGTAAATTTCGTCACAGCTGAAGATAAATAGTCGGAATTCAAGTCATTGTCACAATTAAAGGAATCATAATAACTTTAAATTGCAATTGCCTTTACCTTCCTGCCTGTACTTGACACTCTCCTTTACTTTTTAATTTCATTATTTGTATCCTTGATGTCAATTCTTTATGGTAGTAGTAGGTGATAAAATTCCTCTTCACTTCGCTCAATAAAATCTTATAATTTAGCAGCTTTTTTTGATTTACCAAATTACATTTTAATTGAAGTGTGATTGCTGCATGCTAGAAAGAAATAAAAATATTTCTTGCAATCAACCAACAATATATCCTGTCTTGCTCCTGACTTGTGCCTTATGGATGATGCACAAGATCTGGTGAGACAGGAGATGGTTATTCATTACAAAATTCCCAGTCTCTGATTTTCTCTTGTAGGCACAATATTTATAAGGTCTAGTTAAATTTCAGCTCAATAATAATCCAGGATGTCAGTAATGTTGGATTCAGTAAGGCTAATACCAATGAACAGCAAGGGTATGGTTAGATTCTCTTTCGTTGAAGATGGTCATGCCTAACATTTGCATGGTGCAAAAATTACTTGTCACTTATTAGTCCAAGCCTTCCTGGGCATGACTGCTTTAATAACTGAAGAGTTGTAAATGGTACTGAACTATCAATCTTGCCTCACCTCACTCAGGAAGCCAAGTTCAGACTCAGAATGTAATGATGTTTGGATCCAACTTTCTTGACAAAACCCAAATTGAGCACATTCACATAGAATCCCTACAGTGTGGAAACAGGCCCAACAAGTCCACACTGACTCTTAGAGCATCCCAACCAGACCCATCCCCTTATAACCCACCAAAGCTACACATCCCTGAACACTTAAGGCAATTTAGCATGGCCAATTCACCTAGCCTGCACATCTTTGGACTGTGGGTAGAAACCGGAGTACCCGGAGGAAACCTACGCAGACAATGTGCAAACTCCACACAGACAGTCGCTCGAGGGTGGAATTGAACCCGAATCCCTGGTGCTGTGTGGTAGTAGTGCTAACCACTGAGCCACCGTGCCACCCCTAATTTGTACCAAATTCCCTTTGTAATAAAAGGTGAGCATTCCATTTGTCTTCCTAACTTGAGGTGATTGCTGGAGTGTAAATGTCATTTTGTCATTTGGTAGTAACACAAATGACATTCCATCACTCTGCCGATGATTGAGAGCAGATCCGGTGACATTTGGCCAGATTGAATTTTCATGCCTTTTCTCAATGGGACGTAACTAGCCATTTTTCTATATTGACAGGTAGTTGAGCGCATTGTAGCTGTATCTGAACTGCTTGGCTATTGATGCAACTAGTTCTGGAGCGCAAATTTTTAATTCCAGAGCGAGGATGTTGCCTGGGTCCATGGCATTTGCTGTTTCCAGTGCTTTCAGCTGTATCTTGACAACATATGAAGTGAACCAAATTGACTGAACACTAGTATCCATGACACTATCAAGTTCAGCAAGAGGCTGAGATAGATCATCCACTTCTGACAGAAGATGGTTGCAAATGTTTCAGTCTTGTCTTTTGGACTGATGTACTGGTTTCACCCATTATTGAAGATGGGAATCTTTGTGGAGCATTCTCTTCCACTTAGTCACTTAATTGTCCACTACTAGTCAAGATTAACAATGACTACAGAGGGTTCATCTGATCCATTGGTTGTGGAGCCACTTACAGCTGTCCTGTCATATGTTGCTTCCTGTTTAGCACATACATAAGTCCTGTGTTGCAACTTCCCAAGGTTGATATTGGAAATTTCGGTATGCCTGGTTCTGCTCCTGACATGCTTTCCTTTTTGAGCCACGCTAATTGCTTGATGATGCACTAAAGCAGGAGGTATGCCAGACCACATGTTTGCAAAATTATAGTCGAATGAATCAAAATCAGCCAATCATTATGAGCATTTAAAAAGTATTCAACTCCCAAATGATCTCAAACACCAATCCTGTTTAACTAGGCAGTCTAGACCAGCAGCTAAATGTCACACTTGCACAAATTGTTCACTTAACATGTCAAAAATAAAGAAACAGGGAACATTCCCCAATTCTAAAACCTGACATTTTCGACAAATATCCTTTGTTTGGTTCCACTGCAGTTCTGGTGCACAATAAGCTTTCTCCCCATCCTAGTAAATAGTAGGATAGTAAAATGTAGGGTATGCAGAGTAGATTGATCTTAGTAGGATAATAGGCACAACATCGTGGGCCGAAGGGCCTGGACTGTGTTGTACTGTTCTATGTTCTATGTTCTTTCTTTCTAACTCAGAGCAACATGACCTTCACTGCCTCTCTGAAACTGTTTATTTAGTAGTGAATTACAGCAGCTGTGCATTGCAGATCTTTGTTCATTTGAAACGGGGATGAGATTGCCCAAACTTATTCCACTAGGCCTCGTACAGCTGTTAAGACAGTAGACATTTTCATTCCATCCAGACTAATTGCAAATCCAAACTCGACAGAAATGGACAATGTTCTAAGCCATTGTGCCATCGAGTTAATCCAACCCTCCCTCACCCCACAGTTAAGAACAAACCATCCTTTCAATCCAAAATTTCACAAATTTTTGTGCTACCTCACATCTTAGTATGTGCAATTCAGTATCTGAGGTTTTAGCATTTGGGATTATTTGGATAATAAATGTGGTTTCTAAATTATTTCCAGGAAGAAACCCTTTTTTTTGTTCAGAGTGCCAGCAACTTGGGAACAAGAGGAGGCTGACTCCAGCTCATTATAAGAGCACACAGAAGTCGAAAAGAAAGAAAACAGTACATCAAACATGGGAAATAAGCAGAGCAGAAAGTCAGAATGATACAAAGGAAGCCTCCTTTGCAGCACTCACCAACCAATAAAACATGCTGCAGCAATGGGGAGATTATATGGGAATTTTTTTAAACATAAGGCTGTATTTAATACAAGTACAGCAATTATATACAGAACAAAACATATATTAATGATACATCACTGAATTCTTCACTTCTTTAATCTAGGTGTATCTTGTGCATTGACATTGTGCTGTCATTATCACAAATCACCTACCTTTGTGCTACTTTTAAACCAGCAACCACTTTGAATATTCGCCTGGATTAAAAAATGATTTTAACCATAAATCTACATCATTCCTTGATAAAGATCCATTATCATGGATTTGGGTAAATATTTCATATTTTTACTCTATCAATAAATAGTCCTTACAGAGATCAAGTTTATTCATTTTTAGATAGATTGGAGTTTCAGCTTCACAATGTCTCAGTGAATTGATGTGCCACGCCACGTTGGATGGAAGTTCTGTGGTTGGCTCACGTCAGTTGAATTCTCGAAAGATTACAATAGAAGCACGACAGTTGGCCTCAAAAAACCCTGGGAAAATTACTCAGCACTGCTGCTCCTCATTACTACCCAATGCTTCTTTTAAAAAGTACAAATATGGATTGCTGGTGAAAACACAACAGGACTATTATACAAACAACTTCCAGGACTTTAATGCCCAGGCTTGCATATGGAAATGGCAATTTGTGAACATGTAGTAGATTAATTTCCACGTTCACTAAGCCCAAATCCAGCAAAAGTTAGCACATTTAAAGAGGAAGGACCAAAAAGACAAAAAATTCATGGCCAAAGCTTTTCAGGAGAAATAAAATTTATTCTACACGGTCAAAAAATATTATATTGGTAGAAGCACCTCCATACAACAATAATTTGTGGCATTCATACAGTAGCGTTACTCAAGCGAAACACCCTGACACACTTCACAGGAGCATTGTCAAATCTAATTTGACACACAGCCACATAAGGAGTAGGAGAGCTGACCAAAAGTTTTTAAACAAAGGTGTTAAGGAGTATCTGAAAACAACAGAGAGGCATATAAGTTTCATGAGGGAATTAAAGAGCTTCAGGCCATGGCAGCTGAAGGTATAGTTACCAACAGTGGAGTGAATAAAATTCCAGATGAACAAGCGGTCATAGTTCTTGGAGTGCAGATATCTAAGAGTTTTAGTGGCGAAGGACATTACAGTGATTGAGTGAGGCAAGACTATGGAAGAAAGCAGGGGCTCGAACAGATTATAAAATCAAGGTGTTGTTCCATCAGAAGTTAATGTACAGAGCAGAGGGTAGAAGGGTGTGGAATGAGCAGGTCTTGGTGTGTATAAGGACACAGCAACAAAGTTTTGAACGACCTTAAGTTTATGCAGAGTGGAAGATGGGCGACAGCCACCTGTGCATCAGGAAAGCCAAGTCTTCAGGTTACAAAGACATGATCAGGGTTTCAGCAGCAGATGAACGAAGGCTGGTATGCCATCAGCCAATGTGATAAAGTTGTTTGTGGTGATGCTTTACATGTGATCAGAAGCTCAGAGGATCAAATATAATATTAAAGATGTGAACAGACTCAATCAGCCTTAGCCAGTTGTTAAGTTTGCAGAATACAATTAGTGATCAGGGAACAAAGCTTTCAATAAGGTCCAAAGACAACGTGGGGGAAGCCCTGGAGAAGCACCTGACAAGAAAGAGCTTTTCATTAACAACAGCAGCCAAATTTAAATGCAGAAAGGCAAGATATACGATCACAGTTTGTTGGGAATAAGGTTGAGGGAGCAGGAAGAGTATCTCATGAGCAATATGAGCTAAGAAAGGGCATGAGATGTGATAGACAAGAAGTGAGAAAGATGAGATTTCAAGGCTTGGCACGGATGAATCTTGCAACACACACACCTTGGTGGGCTAGGAAAAGAAGATCTCTATTAGGAACAGGAAATTTTTTTTACCTTGGGTGTGCCAGCAGTTTTGCATAAACAAAACTTATACTAAAATTGCCTTTAATTGAATTTTTCAAAGCAAAAGATAAAATTAAAACTGTGACACACAAATGGAGTGAGAAAGATCCCATAAAGGATCGGAAAAGTTACAAAAAGTGTTTAGAACTTTTGCTCAAAATCAAAGGAATAGATAATTTTAAAAAATTACTGCTTACCTGGTCACCAGGAAGGCTGGGTCAGTTACTACTTCTGGTCCAACTCGCACATCTGACACAGAAAGTTAAGAAATCATTGGACTGAGATTTACTGCGAGAGTACCACATTCAATTAACAAACCAACACCTTGTTTTGTCTCTGGTTATGTTGTTTTGCGTCTTGCACAAGTTGATTCTTATTTAGTTTTATTTTATTATTGAAAACGTCATGGGTATTAATTTTCATGGAATAAGGAATAGAACCAACCATTGCAATTCAAAAATCGCTGATAAAAATTCTGAAATATAATACAATGTAAACAAACTTTGATCTGGTCAACATAAATCTGCAGTTCCAACTATGGTGCATGGCAACCTTTACATATTGCATATTTTTGATTGTCTTAGAAAAAAAGATATAAACACAACTTATGGTCCCGCAACAAGGTTCTTAGGTGCAAGACAGATCCTTCCACCCCTAAAGCAGCTACTTCAATTCTGCATAATGCACAAAATATTAAACAAAGCGCAGCAATCATAAAACCCACCCTGTAGATTACCATAATTTGTTAGAAAACATACCATACCTCTGAAAGCAGGGCTGACACTAACTTATGATCTGAATATGCCCACCATGGAGAGACATTGATATGAGGCTGAAGTAACAAGTCAGCAGGGCAAGGAAATAGAAGTTTAAATTAGTAGAGCTTTCTAAGTTATTATGTCTCAGAGATGATGAATGGTATATTGAGCATTTCACTGATCATTTATATTTATTTTGATTAAGATATTTGAGCTCAACAGTAATATTTGCCAGTGCTATCTGGCAAGATTCTACTTCTTGGAGACACGAAAAAAGATACTCATCTTCAGTCAGGTCAAGCAACAGCTGTAAAGCAACTTGGCCTTGGTCTCAGCTGGCAACTATGGCATCACGGTGGCACAACAGTTAGCACTGCTGCCTCACAGCACCAGGGACCTGGGTTCGATTCTAGCCTTGGGCGACTGTCTGTGTGGAGTTTGCACATTCTCCCAGTGTCTGCGTGGGTTTCCTCCGAGTGCTCCGGTTTCCTCCCACAGTCCAAAGATGTGCAGGTTAGGTGGATTGGCCGTGCTAAATTGCCCGTAGTGTTCAGGGAGGTGTAGATGAGGTGGGTTATAGGGGGATGGGTCTGGGTGGGATGCTCTGAGGTTCGGTGTGGACTTGTTGGGCCGAAGGACCCGTTTCCACACTGTAGGGGTTCTATGATATTTTGCAGTTAGTTTCTCCAAGGCTAGGCTAACTTGAAGGGAAGTCAAATAAAGATAAAATTTTGTCTGCTATTGAGCAGTGTGAATGGTTTTGCTGCTCTATTGTCAAAAGTCTTAAAAATCAGGAATCACCGTTTTACTTTAGCCATGTGCATGCTTTAACCTGAAGGTTTGAGGTCAATTTATTCTGTCCATTAATCCGGTGAGAAAGCCAGCTCAATACAAACCTTAGATTGAGCCTGTATTACTCACTGCCCTGATTTATTTTTTGATGCTTTCATGGGAACAGGCCTGAATGTATTGCCTTTGAACTGAGTGACTTGCTAAGCGATTGCAGAGAACAGTTATGAGTCACATGTAGGCCAGGCTTGACAAGGATGTCAGATTTCCTTCTCTAAAGGATATTAATAAACCAGGGTTAGTTTATGACAACCAATGGTGGTTTCATGGTCACTGTTAATGAGATAAGCTTTTTAATTCTAGATTTTGATATTTTCTAATCAACCTGCTCAGAGATTATACATGTCTGGTGCAGGTGGGACTTGAACCTAGGCCTGCTTACTCAGAGATACAGACACTACAACTTTGCCACAAGAATCCCTAGTAATTCAAGACTTTATTAATTAAATTTAAATTCCGTCAGCTGGCATGTGGGATTTGTCAGGGACTCTGCATTATTAGTCCATACTACACCCACCATCTCTTTAATAAGCTTTCAGATGAAGCACAGAAGCCTTCAATTGTTAAAGCCAATTTGAGTTGTTTTTTTTTTAAAAAATGGATAACGTCATTTGTGCATTCATTTTCAAGAGATCGCAATGATTCTCATGCAGGACCAGTTGAGTGGCAGCTCAGGGAAACAAGTCTTGCAAACAATTGCTCTGTAGTGTCTAGGGATGTACAGGCTAGGTGGATTAGGCATGGGAAATGCAGGGTTACAGGGATAGAGAGGGAGAAGAGACTGGGTGGGACACTGTTCAGAGGTTCATTGTGGACCCGATGGGCCGAATGGCCTGCTTCGACACTGTAGGGATTCAATGATCATTTTTACTGAGCTACATCTGATACATACACCACCTACAACAGGTTGGCAAGGAAGGAGTTACCAAGTTTGATCATCATCAAGGAACAGAGAGTCTGACACAATTTAAACATCTGCAAATGAAATCTGCATTTTATTCCTGTTTCTCCAGTTCTTCCACAAACAAAAGACAGATTTGCACTAGTTCATTGCCTGTGGTTCTTTAATGAAATGTATGACTTCTTTCAAAATAAATATAAACAGCTGGTTTTCCCACAGAGATACTGGCTGGCTTGCGTGTGCACACACACTCACACACGCAAACATTTATGTACCCAATCACCCTCAATTTACATGTGAAAACTTGTTCATGGGTGGTGTTACCTTGAAAAAAGCCATAGTGCTCAACACTGAATCAGTGACTTTTGGTGCAATCATTCCCACCTGGGGAACTACAGCCTTACTTCAAACATGGACAAAAGAGATGAATTCCAGAGGTAAGGAGAGAGTGTCAGCCCTTGACGTCAGGGTTGCATTCAATTGAGTGTGGTATCAAGGAGTCCTAGCAAGACTGGAATCAATAGGTATTAGGAGTCAAAATCGCTACTGGTTGGAATCATATTAGGCATATAGGAAGATGATTGTAGTTGTTGGAGGTCAATCATCTCAGTTCCAGGACATCTCTGCAGGAGCTCCTCAGGGTAGTGTCCTAGGCCCAACCATCTTCAGCTGCTTCACCAATGACCTTCCCTCCATCATAAGCTCAGAAATGGGGATGTTCACCAATGATTGCACAATGTTCAGCACCGTTCAGAATTCCTCAGATACTGAAACAGTCCATATTCAAATGTTTCAAAATCTGACAACGTCCAGGTTTGGGCTGAGAAGTGGCAAATAACATTCATGTAACACAAAAGCCAGGCAATGACCATCTCCAATATGAGACAATCTAACCATCATTCCTTGACATTCAATGGCATTACAGCGGAATCCTTATGATCAACATCCTCAGGGTTTCTGCTAACCAGAAACTCAATTACACTTTCCATATAAATACAGTGGTTACAAGAGCAGATCAAAGGCTAAGATACTGCTGATAAATTCACCTCCTGACTCCCCAAAGCCTACCCACCATCTACAAGGCACAAGTCAGCAGTGTGATGGAATACTCCCAACTTCCCTGGATTAGTGCAACTCCAACAATACTCAAGAAGCTTGACATCACCCAGCACAAAGCAGCTCGTCTGACTGGCACATCTACATACATTCACTCTCTCCACGACTGATGCTCAGTCGCAGCAGTATGTAGTGTCTCGAAGATGCACTGCAGAAATTCACCAAAGATCCTTAGACACCGCCTTCCAAACCTACAACCACTTCCATCTAGAAGGACAAGGGCAGCAGATACATGGGAACATCACCCCCTGCAAGTTCCCCTCCAAGCCACACACCATCCTGACTTGGAAATATATCACCATTCCCTCACTACCACTGTGTCAAAATCATGGAATTTCCTCCCTCACAGCATTCTGTATCAAACTACAGCATGAGAACTCTGCAGCAGTTCAAGGCAGCAGCTCACCACCATCTTTTCAAGGGCAACTGGGGACAGGCAATGAATGTTGGCCAGTGGGCAACACGGTGACTCAGTGGTTAGCACTGCTGCCTCACAGCACCAGAGACCCGGGTTCAATTCCACCCTCGGGTGACTGTCTGCATGGAGTTTGCACATTCTCCCCGTGTCTGTGTGGGTTGCCTCGGAGTGCTCCAGTTTCCTCCCACAGCCATGTTAAATTGCTGGTAGTGTCCAGGGATGTGTAGGCGAGGTGGATTAGTGATGGGAAATGTAGGAGTACAGGAATAGAGTAGTGGGTGTGGGTCTGGGTGGGATGCTGTTTGGCGGGTCTGTGTGAACTTGAAAGAATGATGTGTCTACAGTGTGGAAGGAGACCATCTTTGATTCGAACCAGTGACACCCAATCCCACAAGTGAATTAATAAAAAGGTTAATATGATACTTGTTCAATTGGGAGCCTTGAAATATCTTTTCAAAAAATTCAATCTCAAAATTGAGCATACTACGTATGCCAATGGCTCTATTAAAGATAGCAAATAGTCCTAAACATCATCTTTCATCTCTGGAAAGCACCTACTGTCACGGTATGGCTCTCTGGAGGTAGTTGCCCTGCAGTATCTTAGCAGAGGAATGACTGTTGATTGGGTGGTTGGCAAGGGTATCGCACACGCGCAAGCCCTGTCCTGTCTTCATTGGAAGCTGTGTATCTGCACTTCTAAGCAGAAGTGTTTGAACTGTGATCAGGAGCCAGGACCTCGACTAAACTGGTAGAAAGGGGTCATTCAACTACCCAGTCAAAATCACGCAGATCAGCTCAGGCGCATGATGCCTAAAACTAAATTAGTAACTTGCTTCAATATTTCCGAATTGGTATGATTCTCAAGCATGGGTGAATGTCACTCCGCTGAGGGATATGTGTCTGGTGTTAGCATTCCTATCCCTGGGCCAGAATATTCAGGTTTAAGTACCCCTTAACAAGTCCAAACTATTTGATTAAAATTAAACACCAAGGCAAAAGTCATTTTCCAGGGGATGGCTCTCATTAATAAAGTTCAGCAAAATGAGCAGCATATTACATTTGATAAATGCACCCAATAACATTAGAATGTCAGAAGTTTAACCAGGACTGCCAACACTGAAGAATGCTGCAGCAATATGGTCTGTCAAGACATCTAAATCAATAAATGTTCCATACATCCAAGTGTAGAATACATACATGTACAATTAGATTATATTGTTAAACCAGTTTAAAATTTACTCCTTGTCCATCAGTTATAATTATAGAAATCTTGAAAGCAATCTTATGCTGTGCTAATTTACTTAAAGCTGAGGAAACGGAGTGGCGTAGTGGTCGAGCAATCCAGAAACCAGGCTATTGTTCTCCAGCAATGGTTTGAATTCCAACACGGCAGATGGTGAAATTTGAACATAATTAATAAAAAGATGTTTGTTCCCACTCCAGTGGGTACACTCATAGTCCACACAGTTACAGTGCCTGTGGGTGACTGCTAGTGAGTAAAATTGCTCACTACCTGACTAGGGACCTGGCAGACACCTGCAACTTGTCCTATGAATCTATACTGATGCAGTGGCATTATCTCTCAATTCAAAGTATAGACTTGCTACTTAATATAACAATGGGAACAGTCTGTCCCACAGAGCAGGCCAAAACTATCGAACGCCTCTTAATCCTGAAATCGATCCTCTTCAAGTCAATGCCCAATTGCCTTTAGCATACTGCTGTGGAATTTGCAGCAACAGAAACAGCGGGATGGTGAGTGAGACAGCGAGGTAGATAGCCAGTGGGTCGACAAGGGGATAAGCAACAGCATGTCGAGGGGCTAGTCAGAGAGTTGGCAAAGGGGCAGCCAGCAGTACGGTGGTGGAGACAGCCATAGCGAGAGCACTTCCCCTTCCACTTCCAGATGATGACAATAGCACTGACTTCGTTTTCAAATGTATTGGCAGAAGGTACACAGCAATTTAAAAAATTGGACCACAAAGATAGTCTAATGGTGACCACAAAACCATTGCCAATTGTCATAAAAACCCATCTGATTCACTAATGTCCTTTAGAGAAGGAAAAACTGCCTTGTTTGTCCTGCCCAAGGGCACTGCCTCACATTTATCTGGATTGAATTCCAATTACTTCTGATTAGCCTATCTGACCAGCATGTCTATATTACCTTGTAATCTAAGGCTATCGGGCTCTCTTTTGGCACCCAAGTCGGAAAAACACTCCTTAACAATTACCTTTTGCTTTCTGCCACTTTGCTAATTGCGGATCCAATTTGCCAAATTTTCTTGGACCTCATGGGCTCTTAGTTTTGCTATCAGTGTCCTATGTGGGACCCTATTAAAAGCCTTGCTGAAGTCCAAATAGACTCTATCAAAAGTATTGCTCTCAACTACACACTGGGTCACCTCTTCAAAAAAATTCAATCAAGTTGGTCAGACATGACCTCCCCTTAACAAAACCATGCTGACTATTACTGATTAATCCTTACCTCTCCGAGTGCAGATTAATTCTGTCCCTCAGAATTGCTTCCAATACTTTTCACACCACTGTGGTCAGACTGATTGGCCTTAGATTCCTGGTTTATCCCCTGCTCCCTTCTTCAATATGTTACCATACTGGTTGTCCTCCATTCCTCTGACACCTCTCCTGTGGCCAGAGGTGAACTGAAAATTTTTACAAGCACCCCTACTATTTCCTCCCTTGCCTCACTCAACAACCTGGGGTACATTTCCTCTACTTCTTTCTACTTTTAAGCCTGCCAGATCACTCAGAACCTCCAATGTTAATTTCTTTAGTTGTATTATAGACCTTGTACTACAGACACCAACCCAAAGTATTCAGTTAGAACCCTACCTACATCCTCTGGTTCCATATACAAAAAGACCATTGTGGTCCTTTGTGGGCCCTACTCTTTCCCTCATTATCCTTTTATGCTTAATGTACCAGTAACACAACTTGGGTTGAGAAGCGCATGCATTAGCTTTTGCACACAATTTGTACTAATGTGTTGCCAAAGTTGTTTTATACATGCATTTACATACATATGGTCCACCACTATCTTGGATTAGTAATGTTGATGAACTGTTGTGTTAATGAAGTGTCAAAATACTGTACTGTGGCTACAAGAGCAGGTCAGTGACTAGAAATTTCGCAGCGAATAACTCATCTTTTGACTCAAAGTCTGTCCATCATCCGCAAGGAACAAGTTAGGAGTGGAATGGAATACTCTCCACTTGCTTGGATGAATACAGCTCCAGCAACACTCAACAAGCTCAAAAACATCCGAGACTAAGTAGCCTGTTTGACTGGCACCCCACCTGCTGCATACAACACTCTCTCCACCATTGAAGTAAAATGGCAGCGGTGCGTACTATCTCCAAGATACGCTGCAACAACGGCTTCTTAGGCAGCATCTTCCAAATCCCCATTCAGCTCACCAAAAAGAACAGCAGCAGCCGATACATGGCCATCACACTACCTGCAAGCTACCCTCTATGCCACACACCATCTTGGGTGTGACTTAGGACTACATCACCATCCAGCACCATCCTGTGAATGAATTTTTGAAAATACAGATATCTACACAAAGAATGGAAGCACTGGCTGATGTATCAAGGAAGCACTTATTACAAAGGCTTATATAAAGGTATATGATTAATTATTGTTGACTGGAGAAAACTGCAACAAACCAAAGTGAGAACAAGCTTTATCAGCCACAACATTTCTTTGCAAAAAAAAGTCATCTCAGTGTGTGGAGACAAGATAAGTAACATTTTATGTCTTTAACTCCCCGTGATACGAGCTGGCTTGATCTCGTTCAGACATTTCGTCACCATGCTAGGTGACGTCATCAGTGGAGCCTCCGATGAAGCGATGTTACTCTTCTCTGCTTGGAATTTATACTGTCTGGTCCATTCTGGTGAGTAGTGTCACTTCAAGTTTTTATCTGTATGGGTTTGCATATGGGGTCCAATTCTAAATGTTTGTTGATTGCACTATGGGTCGAGAACCATGCCTCTAGGAATTCCCGTGCGTGTATACTGAGACAATGAAGGCCATCAGTTTAACTGAGACAAGGTAACCGTAGTAGCCCAAGCCAAACACAGACACACACGGGGATTCCTAGATTCAGTAACAAAGATGGTGAGTTCAAAAACCAAAAATTGGTTGAGCCTTCTGGACCTAATACATCTCCCTCATCAATGGCAAGCAGGCCTTTAACTTGATTAAAATGCTACTTTAGCTGGCATTATAAATCAAACCTTTAACCCCCAAAACACTTAAATCACAAATAATTTGAAACTGTGAATATACGTCAAAAGCTTAAAGTAAAACTTAACAAATAAGGCACAACCACAGCTTACCTTACCATTTTCAAAATTCACAGATTTAAAACAGACCTAAATTTCCCCAGGGGGGATGTTTGCAGATGATGTTTTTTTTGTCACACTGAACTTACTGTTAACTATCCTGAAGTGGGGCGTGGAGGTCAATTGCAGTAACTGGATAAACGCAAGGTACAGTGAGTAATCACTTGTGGAAAACTGCACCCCGACAGATTTTTAGTCTGAGCATGCTGCAGTGAGACCTGTTTGAGACAGGTGTTAGAGCAGGAATAACTATGGCCACTTAAATCAAACATCTCAGTGGATGGGAAGACTTGTGAAGTTAACATAAGACAAGGAGTCAGTGGGCTCACCCATAATACCCATAGTCCAGGGCAGACGGATAAATAATAGATATGTTGCCAAGCTGCTGGGGTCTATGGTCTTGTGTGAAATGACACTCAGAAGTGCAACATCAAATAAGGATGTCTGACAAATCAGTCAGCATTGGTGCTTATGCCCCTTAGAGCTGTAGCTTTAACCACATGTGTGTGCTAATTCCCATGAATGTTTCATCCTATTCTATCAGCCACCTAGCTCGTAAATGTTGATATGATCTCTGTTTTGATCACTAACTCCAATAATATATTCCACAGCCCCATTATCCTCCACGTAAAGACAAGTTTCTTCTGATCTCTGATCCAAATCTCTTACACTACTAAATCTCTGATCATAACGAAATTACCTCCCTCTGCAAACCACTTCACACATTCTGTGAGACGCCAACTCCAGCAGCTCACATGTGTAATCTTCTGGTTTGGGAGAAAAACACAGAAATCCAAAACTGCAGCATTGCTCATACTTCAGCGCGAGGATAACATCTACTTGGAGTGTCAGGTAATTCATAAGTGGTCAAGAGAAACCACTTACACAAAGCAATATGAACACTCTTCCTCTGGGTTCACCAAGTCTAACCTACTTGCAAACACACTGATCGACATAAACTGATTAATTACCAGTGCACATTTCTAAATAAAGAAGATGTCAATTTAGTTTAGTATCTATTTGCATAATTTCTTTGAATAGTTACAATTTGGAAGTAACATCAGTAGAATATCCTTTGAGTTGTTGAGCCTTTGCAGGATAAGCATACAAAACTGTAATTGACAGATTATCTTGGGTTAGGACATTACTTGATGGAAACTCTAAGTTGGTAGATCCAAAAAACAGCAAACTTTTGCTTCCATTTCTAAAAGAAGCACGAAGTTAACCTTTTAAAAAAAATCTGGACAGCTGTTTACAGCTGCAATTAGTTAACAGTGACTGCATTTATAAAGTGAATCCACTGGGGTAATGAGTAATGAGTGCTGCATTCCAATTCAGCTTTTAAGACTGCTGTGCTTATTTTAACCTCCTCAGATTTCTCTATGCACCCTGATTGTTTGTGACAGCATCATGGGAGAACAGACCAGGATCTCTCACATTTTGTTCTACACATCCATGGTTTCTAGAGTACCGATATTGCTAAAGATTAAAAAAAGGAATAGTAAGGAATTTCTATGCATATAGTGCTTTGAGTGCACCAAGGTAATTATAATCAAAAGACTGCACTTGAAGTTTTGCTCCATAAGAAAACACAGCAGGTAATTTGAACTCAGCACAATCCTTCAAGTAGAAAGTAAACGCATGACCATATAATCAGTTTTGGATGGTACTGATCTCCACAGCTGACTAGCTGATCGACACTCCCTATCTGGACTTGCACATGAAAAATGGCCACTTGGGTTAAGCACGAAATATTGCTATGACCCGTCTCTAGGTTGAGTCTGCATTATCTAGAGCGGGGAGAATAACAGAAGGAAGATACAACTTATTGTCTTGTGGAGGTCTCCATAATTCAGCCTGTGTTTTCAGTCATCCAAGGCTCCTGAATCCAAACAATCCCTTAAGAGCAAACACCAGGGCTGTAATGAGCTACTTCCTGTTTCCCATCCAGCGATATCAGAGGAATTGAAGAGAGTGCACCAGACCTCTGATTTCTCAGCTCCCTACAGTCACACAGAGATGAACTTTCCAAAGACCATGCCAAAAGGATCTAAAAAAAGCACTGTTCTCACTTTCTAGGCCACTAAAGGAACTCAGAGTAATCTAAAAATAGTCCATTATCGTTTGGGAATAAGACTTATAGCATGGGAAGCTATAATTAAAAAGAGTTTAAAAGCTTAACAAGCTTTATTATGGTCTCTGCCAAAACCAATGGGTCATCATTTATATAAACAAACAGCTCAGCATTTTAACCCTGCATATCAAACATACTTAAAGAGTATGTACTTCTATCAATATTTCAAGCTGTTCTCACAATTCATAAATCACTAGAATCAGGAAGGTGGGAGATGTTAAAATGATCCCCGCGACAATTATTCTTTGCATAGCAATAAATTCTTCCAAATCATCTGATATCAATAAAGCTGAGTCAATCATAATGCTGGTCATGGGATAAGCTTCAATAAACCATGCTACAAGCCTTTGTCGTAAACTCTATTGCAACCACTTTTTTTTGATCAGTAAGGGATTTGAAGTGCATTGAAACACATCAGCATATCCAAGAGGGACACATGCCACTTAATTGTGCATGGCTTTGCAAATTCTGAGGGATTCTCAACTGTATATTCACTAGTATTGGAAACAAAGGGAGGTCATCACCAGCTACAATAAACAACTGAAGAGATTAGTGGAACACTAACTTGAATTCTGCACATCATGAAGACAAATATCAAGGTCCTGAATGTTGCCATACTGCCAATCAGCATTGATTGCTATACTGGAAGTTGTTAATTGTCTCAGATCTGGGCTCCACAAATCAAGAGCAATCTTTTTTGCAATGCTGAAATTAACATGCATGGTGCAAAATCTGTCACGTCTAAGCTCCACAGAAGAATGTGGAACAACAGTGACCTAACTAAGAACAGCAAACTGCAAGTCTCCCAAGTCTGCATCCTCAGTGCATTCTTCTACATGAGAGAGACCTGGGCTGTATACACCAGACAGGAGAAAAAAAACTGAAAGAGTTTCCACCTTTGCTATCTAGAAATAACCTTGGCATCTCTTAGAAAGTCAAGGTCACCAGAGGTCCTGAATCCTGCTAATTCCATTAGCACAAATACATTTTAAGCCAATGCTATCTGCACGGACTCACCCATATTCTTTGGATGGATCACATACATATGCCCAAAGAGGTTCAGTACAGTGAACTGGTCATTGAATCACAACCTCTTTGGCATCCAGAGCTCTGCTAAAATGGGACATCTAGAAGTGAGATAAAGATAGCAGACATTGACACGGACAACAGGGAGCCAGTCACTGATGGATGTGACTGCTAGAGGCTGACCGTTTAGAATGGCATTGAAATGAAAAGCTCAGCTGGTGGCAAAGAAAGCCCAGAGAAAACAGATGAATGAAACATGCACTCTCTAAAATTATATCTGCTACAAGTGCAACAGAGATTTCATGCCAGAGTCAGGCTCCTGAGCCAGACCAGGCAACATCCACCAGAGTTCATAAACCATCATCTGATGAGACACAAGGCTGCCAAAGACCAAGAATCTATTCAAATTTAAACAAAGATTGCACAATTTACCACATCCATGAAAAACATTCGTCTTGTCTAATTTATCCATCCTATCCAAAATAGCATTACAATGCATGGTTGTATTTAGCCAAAGGAAAGAGTTCCGGAACTCAATGACAGGTCTCCCAGTCCAGATCTCACTAATCTAATCGACCATAAAGAGACGCCTGTTACGAAGGGGATGGTTAAGTGAAATGAACTCCCTGATACTCACTTTATAAGCAATAGCTATTTATTTATCTAACTAACAACGAACAAATCAACAGAATAACTAACAAACCAAACAATTCCCCCCTTAACTACGAATTATTCCTGAATAAAAACAAAATTCTAATGGTATGCTGCTCCAATAAATACAAGTCCCACTTGTATAAAGCAAAGTATTAAGAAAAAAAATAAATTACAACTTAGTCTCTCAAAATTACAGCCAGGATACGTCTTCTAGAATGTTCTTTGCCTTCTCCACTGTTTTCCAATCAAGAATTCCTTTCTCCGTTGAATTCTTGTGTCAGGAATATTAGCTAAGAGTGCTATAGTACCTTTATTTAGAAGGTGCTTACTCTAAGAGCTAACAGATTTCTGGTGAGAGCCAGTGAGTTTCTCTTCAGATGGTAGTTCGCTCTCACCCCGATTTTCAAATGCCCTCTTCTTTTATATCTTTGATGACCCATTAATTTCTTACAACATGATTGGTCCTGGGTTGTCAAAACCATCAGACTTAAATTTAATTGGGTTTTGGTATCTAGGACCTGGTTTAAATTAATTGGCTAAATTCAAAACCAGTTGTCTTGGTAAAAATGCCGATTTGCCACTAACAGTATAGCTATTCTGATACGATGTTTCAATTTTAAGAACTCAATGCATCTGCTATTGCCTCCAAGCCTGGAAAAGTACATCATGTTTTAAAGGGAACACACACTCTTTCCCCCTATCATTTTACAAACAAATTCTAATGTCCTGCCTTCCAATCCACAAATACTATACCCAACTTTGTAAGATGCCACAGTTCGATTTTAATGCCAATTTGACCTCAAGAATAACTGCTGTGTTGTTTGAATACAAGTTTTCTATTAGGTTGATGAAATCACTGGGAAGGTTTACTCAGTACAAGGCTTTGATGAGAACTTGTGTCCAAACGAATTGAACACTTCTACAAGGTTAACAAAGACAACTGCTAGATCTTTACAGTTGTGTTTGGCTCTCTTTATGATGTTAAGTACTGCAATGTTCTCATGGCAACAAGAAGCTGCCACGAGAAAACCCTTCGGTCTAGGGTTTATCTCTACTGTCTCACTCAGTATTTTGGTCATGACCTTAGTAAAAAGCCATAGGAGCAAGGGAACTGTCATGATGCCAACAGCATGGGTTCAATTCCTGCATCGGCTGAGGTTACCATGAAGGACACTTCTTCTCAGCCTCTCCCCTTGCCTGAGGCGTGGTGACCCTCAGGTTAAACCATCACAGATATCTCTCTCTAATGAGAGAGCAGCTCTACGATCTGATAAGATTATGGTGACTTTACCTTTCACCTGCATAACCTCTATAAAGGGAGACACGGCAATAATGAAACAATTTATTTCCTTCAAGGACAACATAAAAGCTAAATCATTGATGAGGTTGAACATTTCATAAAATGTATATCTTCAATTAGAATGAAGGAAATTTAATATTAATTCCCTCTCTCTTTAAAGATACTATATGAATTTTCAGTGCTCTTCCTGGACACTGAGGTCAGGCAGGGCACTACATAAATGCAAATATTCCTTTAGTTACCACTGGGGAACGTGAAAGCCAAGCCTGGCTTAACCTGGCATCCATACAAGTAACATTTTTCAGCAAGAATGATTAAACTGCAATCAGAGCAAAAGCATAGTTGGTCAACTTCAGCCCCCACCTCACCACCCACAAGGCATGGACACACAATCCAAACAGTTTTGAAAGTAGTTGCGACAAGTCAATCAAACCCATTTAGAATATGAGTCACCACAGACTGGAAAAACAAAACTGTCTCAAAGTTGCCCAACACCAACTGAGACAAAGATTTTTAACAAGTGAGTCATTAGTGAGGCAGAAAAATACAGATTTACCATTTTAAAAAAAAGCGAGTTGAGCTACCTTCAGCTTCAGTACAAAAACTGGCTGAAGACAAGCAGAAAGATCAATTATTAAAACTAATGTTTGTTATTTTTCAAAAGAATCCACAGGAGTTCCAATGATTTGCTACACAACAACTGAAAACATGCCAGGGTTTAGCACTGCAAATATTTGAAGTTACTCTGTTATTTAAAGGAGCTGTGGATTCAGGTGTCCCAATTAAGCTAGCAGCAAGTTATGGGTATAGTTGAATTGTACTCTCAGGTAAAGACTGCCACCACGCTCTGGAGTCCGCCAACTACTATTCAGGTCAAAAGGTATCTGATTCACATTGCACATACGAGTGTAGAGGTAATGGGGTGAAAAAGTTAGCAAAGGGCTTTGCACATGTTACTCCTTTCATGACCACATGCCAGTATGTCTTGACCCAATTAGGGAACAACGAGATTCAAACCTGCCGGAAATATTGACTGGCCAGACATTGTGTATGGACAAAGTAAAAAAAGTTAATATTTCCGAGTGATGATCCTTCGTCAGAACTAGAAGTAGACAGAGACGTAACAGGTGTTAAGTACAGAAGCATGGAAAGGGGTTAGAGCGTTAATCTAATAAGGGTGGTTTGTGATAGTGTTGAAGGAGAAAAAAAAAAGAGATTTCAGGGTGTCTTCAGTTAAATTCAGAGTTGCATTCTTGAAAATCGCAAGGTTAAGTGAAGCGTGGTTTACCACAGGAGTTGAAGTTAAAGCCAGAGTCTGGTGACTGAAAAAAACCTTTGTCCAGAAAAGCCAATTCTTCCAATCTCTCCTTTTCACATATATGATGCTTATTTTATTACAACCATATCTTCAATTCATGTGCCAATGGAAATAATATGTTTGCCTCATCTAATCGTTAAATGATTTTAAAAACTTAAATTAACCCTCAGGTAGAGAAAATAATCATCTTGTACAGGAGCTTCTTTTAAATAAAAGGCTATTTAATCTCCGTTTCCATAAATCCTAAAATTCCATCTACCGTATTTTTAACAGTCAAACAACTTTTAACGATTCATACCTTCAAAAGGATTCACAGAAAGTTTTTGCTCCTCGATGGCATTTAGAAATTTATAACATAAGGAACATTCCAATTGCTGACATACATTAAGTCACCATTTTTCAAATTTAAACTGCATCTGCCATTTATCTGTCTAGTCTCTACTATCTGCTTAAGTTCTCCTGCACTCTTCCTACCAGTTTGCCACTCTTCACAAATGGCAATGTCATCAGATTTTTAACACTCATTTGTTTATGTTCAAATCAGGTTAAATTTCCAAAGCAGCTGAATTCTGTAAAGTTATATTCAAATCTCAGCTATTTTATTTTCGTTGTTAAACCTGGAGACATTATTTTTGGTATGAATGACAAATTACAGTAGATCTCAAGATGTTCCAAACTGCACTGAAGTAAATCTTGAATAGCAGAATTTTCTGACCAGCGTGTCAGGGATCCTAGAAAATAAGACTTGCATATTATTGCGTTAAGTCTCTAGTTTATAAATTTCCGAATCAAGCGCACAAATGGTAGCCTTTCATATTTCCAAGCTTTTCCCACACCATTTGTAACACTTCTAATTGTAATGGTGAGATGCTTAGTCTTCCTGAAGCCTCAAGTTAGGTATTCCACTGTATCAGTCACTTTCCTCATCTTCACATATTGAAGTCTATACCAAGAACTGTTTTTGAGCAGTCAGCGTTTTAGATGCTCCCAGCTAAAGTAAAGATTAGCTTTCGCTAGCTTTTTTTTTGAATTTTAACATATAATGTTCTCAAAGCCCAGTGAATCCAACCCAACATACAGTGTTTAATGTAATTACATTCTGATGGACTTCCTACCCAGTGAGGCTTTGACCAAATGACATATTTATTTCTTAAAAATACATTAAATTAAAACTGGTTAGGCTCTGTCCTTCAAGGTTCAAACTAATAAACGACATGATGAAATTCAAAACAAATTGTAGCAAACAGCTGCTCTGCCTCTGATGCCATCTGGGTTGTTGACTTCATTTAATAAAACAGTGATTGAAGCAATAATTTTCTTCAGCCAAGGTTATTGTCTTGACAAAACAGCGAGTGTTCAGCAAATTATGGCTAAACATACAAAGATTCCAAGCTCCCTGTGATGCCTCTCAAACGTGCACTTGTTATCTGGTTGATTGAATATTAATTGGAGGTCTTCAACCTGCTCTCTCAGTTCAAGGTAGGATGCAGAGATAAGGCAGGCAGTTTCCCACCATTCCGGCCAATACCCTGCCCATCTGTCATCTACCAATACGTCCAACTACTGGGAACTTCTGGGGATTTGTTATTTTAAAGAGACATTGTCCTCTCAATCTAACTTTTTCAGAGAAAATTACAAAATATTACAGATTAGTGCCTTGTGCTCCAAATGATACAAATTGCCTTGGGAAAAGAGCCTTTAGAACTTTCTCATGAGAGTCAATTCATCACCTTTTGCACTAATGAATACAACTGCAGTATTTGACAATGAAAATTTAACAGCCAATCTAAACCATCAATTAAAATCAGAAAGAACTGGAGTTGCTGGAAATCAGAAAGAAAAACAGAAATTGCTGGAAAAGCTCAGCAAATCTGGCAGCATCTGTGAAGGGAAATCAGAGTTAACGTTTCGGGTCCAGTGACCCTTCTTCAGAACTGATGGTAGCTAGGAAAAAATAATTTTTTTTGCAGTAGATAGTATGTGTATATATGTGTGGGAGAAGGAGTAAGTGAGCAAATGGAGATAGAGCCCAAAGAGACAGAGGTTGGATAGACAAAGAAACGGATAATGGTCAGCCTAGGAGAATGAATAGCCACTAATGGAGACTATTAGCGACTGACAATGAGTTGCGTGTAATAACAGACCATGTGATAACAAGGCCTGGTTTGAGAGGATTGGGCTAAGGACATGGAAGGTGGCTCTAGCCCTAAAATTGTTGAACTCGATATTGTGTCCAGAAGACTGTGGAGTTCCCAGGCAGAAAATGAGGTGTTGTCTTTCCAGCTTCGCTGGTGCTTTGTAGCAAGACCGACACAGAGATGTTGGCTAGTGAACAAGGTGGTGTGTTGAAGTGGCAAGCAACTGGAAGCTCAGCTGATGTAAACTATCAATTGTTTAATTTCAAAACATTTTTTATAGAATTCCACAAAATAAATTTCTGTCGGTCAGTCACTTTTAACTGGCTTCATCATGCTTGTTACTCATTGCATAAATATGTTTGGAGAGGTAAAGAGTATACTCACAATCAGCTCAAAAATGCAGGCAGATTGGGTTGTTCATCATCTGTATTTAATTACTTGCAATTTTGCTTTTTCTCATTTGGAGGGGAAAAATATGCTTGCACCCCAAATCACAGGATCTTCGCTAGTCTTCTAAGTTTTGGAAAAACACTCCTTTTCTAAACAAATATAGTTGCAACTTAATCATCTCATGAACTGTATGGAGAGGGATCAAGCTGTTTTGAAAAATTATTTTCTCTGAATACCAACTCTTTTAATTTTAGAAACATATTAATAAATGCAGTAGTTCAAAGAACTTATAATACACTGATAGACAAGAATCCTTAAGGAGGACTCAAACCATAAAAATAGCAGCAGAAACAGGCCATTCAACTCATCAAGTCTGCTCTGCCATTCAGTGAGATCATGGCTGACCCAATGATCTTTAACTCCATTTTCCTGCTATTTTCCCCATAACCCTTGATTCCTTTACTGAATAAAAATCTGCCTATCTCAGTCTTGATTAAACTTAATGTCTCAGACTCAATGGACCTCAGTGGTAAAGAATTCCGCAGATTCATAACACCCAGTGAAGAAATTTCTCCACATTCTATTTTAAATGTTCAACCCGTTAGTCTAAGATTATGCCGTCAAGTCCTAGACTCTTCCAAAAGGGGAAGCAAGCTTTCCGCATCTACCCTGTCAAGTTCTCTTGGTAGCCACATCCCTACCTCTAGGCTAGAAGGCCTGGCTTCAAGTTTAACCTACTCTAGGGGGTGTAATACAACATGTCTGTTCAGGTTTATTAAAAATATCTCCCCCGCTCTGAGCCAGAAGTTCTGGATTCAAATCCTCATCAAGACTGCAATCATAAATGCTGCCCCCTCCACACTTCATGTCAGCTCTGATGAGGAGTCATTAAGACTCAAAACGTTAGCTTGCTTTCTCTCTGTATGCTGTCTGACCCATGATCTCCAGCATTTTTGTTTTCAGGCCAATATACCTGAGAATAACTGGTAAGGAGTGTAAGCATCTCCTAGTCAGCAATCCTATGAAAGATAGTGACGAACATTGCAGTACGTGCCCATAAGCGTGGACCAATTCAGTGGAAGTCTGTCACCCAGGCACCACAACACCTCTTCTTCCTCAGGTGGCTCAGGAAATTTGTCATTTCCATAAGGACCCTCACCAGTTTTTACTGATGCACCACTGAAAGTATACTGTCTGGGTGCATAACGGCCTGGTACAGCAGCTGCTCTGCCCAGGGACCATAAGAAACTACAGAATGTTGTGTGCACAGCCCAGACCATCATGGCAGCCAGCCCGTCATCCATGATCTCCATTTACACATCTCGTTGCCGTGGAAAGGCTGCCAACAAAGACCCATCCCATGCCAGTAATGCTCTCCTACAACCTCTTCTGTATCTTCTGCCTGACTGAAGCTGAACACACACTCCAGCAGCACACTCAAGAACAGCTTCTCCCCTGCTGCTATTAGACTAATGAATGGACTCTCTAACTTCAAATAATGCTGATTTTGTTAATGTTGATCTTGCCTAGCACATGCCCTGTGCAGCATAACCTGTATGCCTTACTCTGTCCAAGTATTTTTTTCACCCTATGAGCCGTATGTCCTTGCTTACTATGATCTGCCTGCATTGCTCGCAAATAAAGCTTTTCGTTGTACTGAAGTACATGTAACAATAAAAGAAATCAGTCAATCAACCAATGCTTGGAATCAAAGGCAAGAGAAAAGAGAGAAAAACATCAAGTATTATGTGCTAACACCAAGAACAGGAAGAAATTTCACCTCATTTTGCATCTCATTAAATTTTGTCTTTAGTTACTAACCTCTTCCAGATTAAACAAATGATGCAAAATCTGAAACAATGCAAATTGTAGCATCTTATTTTTAACAAATTTGTTATGCACATTTTAGGAAAGTCAAACCCATGATTCAACTACATGAAGTTAAGATATTAGAAAATTCTACAAACATTCGGTTTTTCAGCATTGTATGTTTAGACAAAACTAGAGAGTTTAAATTTATTGAAAATAAATTCTGCAGATACCTCAGTAAATAAATTACACGCAAATGTTAAAAAGAATAGATTGAAAAACACCCATTCTGGAAGTGCTATTCGCTTATTTATGGATGGGACATTGTCAAAAGTTGCAGTTTTACAATTGGGTTCATCAATGTAAAAGGCAATGAACTGATACTCATGAGAAAGTTATAAAGAATGCTGAGTTTCACTGTTGTTCCAGTCATGAAGGCAGAAGAATGAAGTAGTGCAGATGAACAAACAGTACAAGGGAGAGCGTGACCCATGGACTGGTTCCAATTCCGCCAAACTGTACTGCCTTCCACTGTCAATTAACACATTTTTGAAACTTGCTCTACTTCCCAAAGCAGCCAAATTTTCATTCTAAAATACATCTCACCAATTCTTCTGACATATATTACTAAAGACTTAAATGCCACACATTACAAAGGCTTCATACTCAATTATTTTGAGGACATGAGCTTTAAAGGATTGTGGAAAAAAAAAGTTTCTTTTCCAAATTTTGTGGAGATGTCTGGATTTTTACTTTAGAAAGGTCAATGAAAAGACATTTCGGAACTTTTTTAAAAAAAGTTTCAGCCAATTGGTGGACTTGTTTGCTAGAGGTCACCTGACTGTGTTTTATGGCTGACTTGTTTAAACATTATTTGCAGGCAGTTGGAGTTTGTTTTGTTTCAGTTAGGAGGAGTCTGCTGAAGAATAGGCTGATTAGTTGAACTCCCCCGTTACTGTTTTACGAAGTTATGTAGAGTAATCGTGAATTGGAAGGCAGGAAGCTAGAATTAGTTTGTAAAAAAAAATGATGAGAGAGAAGAGTACATGCCTCTTTTAAGAGGTAAAGGGCTTTTCTAAGCTTAGGAGATTCATATAGAAAAAAAATGTGTCTGTATGTAGCTGAAGATGTACAGCCAGTTATAAAATGGAAACACGTATCAATTGGCTGTGTGATTGGAAACCTTAGGCTTATTTTGATGTTTTGGCAACTAGCTAGAATCAGCCAATTAATTTAAACCAAGCACTTAGCAATTGAAAGCCAATTGAATTGAAATCTGATAGTTTTGACAACGTCAGACCAATGCTATTGTAAGAAAATTGATATGTCATCCAAGGTATATGAGGAGAGGGTTTTTTTTTTGAAAATCAGTGTCAGAGCAAACTGCCATCTGAGAAATAAGCATTTAACTCTCAGAAGAAATCTGTAAACTCTCTAAGAAAGCACCATCTATCTATAAAAGGTACCACAGCACTTCTAGCTAAGAGTCTTCACAGAGAAAACATCCATGACAGCCGAGTCAGCGGAAGAAAGGTGTTTGTGACTTGAGAGAACAACAGAAGAAAAATGCATAGACTTTGAGAGCCTACATTTTAATCTATTTTCTTATAACTTGGGATTACATAAGCGGGACTTGTGTTTTTTGGAACAACATACTAGTAGAATTTAGTTCAGTTAGGGAATAATTAGTAGTTATTCAGGAATTGTTAGCAGTTCTTTTAATTTGCTCACTGGTATGGTTAAATAAATAAATCGTTACTTGTTACTTATAAAGTGAATATCAGGGATTTTCTTTCATTTAACCTCCCCTTCTCCGTAACAGTTTAATAGATTAGCCAAGGTGAGGACAGCTTCTCTGGATGTTTCAGGTTTAATTATTGGAAGGGGACCTCTATTCCTGCCATAACAGACTGGGGGCTTGTGTTTCTATTCAATTATCAGAGGGGGGTCGACCTCCCCTTCCTAACAACTGAAACAGCCCTGTTGTGAATCCAGTGCATAATCTGATTGTCAACTTGAAGACCAAGCAGAAGAATTGTTATTAATGTTTCCCAAGCGAGATGCATATGCCTAGACCTCAGAGACAACTGTCATACCAGAGCACTAGATCAATAGCCATCTGAACATACTACACCTTATCCTTTTGTTTCTTTCAAGAACTAATCATTATTGGCCAAACATGTTTCTTTTTCGCACAATGAATACAATAAATTTATTCATTTTCCTTTACCTGCTGTGTTTGTGTTCATAGTACAGATTTGTATTTTCATGTGTTATCCAAATCTGCATTTTTGTGAAATAAGTTCTGATTTATAATAATTTTGTGCTTATTAAAAAAACCTGGTTGACAGATCTCTTTTATATTAAGTCTAATGTAAAGAAAGCAGTTGTAAAGCATATAGTTGGCAACATCAAGAACGGAGTAAAACAAATTTATGTTTTGACCAGTGGAGTAATTGGATTAGAAAAAAAAGTGTACTCCTTCCATCTCACTTCCAGTTAGAGTGTCACAGTTTTAAAATTCCCATGCTGTTTTCAAATCTCTCACATCTTCCTGTCACTGAAATCTCCTCCAGCCAAACAGCGCTCTGAGATCTCTGCACTTCTCCAATTCTGGACTCTTCAGCATCCCCAATTTTAATCACTCCACCAGTAGCAATCAAGCCTTCAGCTGCCAAAGACCTAAACACTAGAACTTGTTCTCAGTGCGTTCAAGATCTAGCCATTTACTGCAAGAAAAAGTTTTCACCGAACATTGAACAATACAGCACAGGAACAGGCCCTTCAGCCCACCATGTCTGTGCCAACTCTATTGCCATTCTAAATTAATCCCATCTGCCTGCACATGGTCCATATCCCTTTATTCCCTGCCTGTTCATGCGTCTATGTAAAATACTTTCTTGAATAGAGTCAGGCATCAATCATCCTTAAGGCTATTAAAACTCAAGACAACACCGTGGTGAAGGAGTGAATTAAAGATTTGTTTGGATTTTTAGTACATGTTCTCATAACACCAAAACCCAGCTTTCTTGTGATAACCTTGAATGTTCCAAATGGCCCAATTCTACTCACCCTTTAATATTCCATCCAATCTAATCTCTCTCTCCTGTACACCACACTCGCTTTAATATCCCACCAGTGTAATCCCTCCCTCCTGCACATTATGGCATAGTGGTAATGTCACTAAACTAGTAATCCAAAACTCCAAACTAAATGTTTGAATTGGTCCGAATCCCACCTTGACAGGTGGTGAGATTTAAATGGAGTCAAAAAAATGGAATCAGAAGTCTAATGATTGCCAATTATCTGCCAGTTATCATTAAAAACCCATCTGGTTCACTAATGTCCTTCAGGAAAGGAAATCTGCCATCCTTACCTCGTCTGGTCTAGCGTGACTCCAGATCCACAGATGGTGGATTCTTAACTGCCCTCTGAATAATTAGGGTTGGGCAACAAATACTAGCCCAGCCAGCTACACCCACATCCCGTGCATGAATAATTTAACAAATTGATCCAGTTTGATCACATTCCCAAATTCATTTTCTAAATGCTATAATATTCCCTGCTGCTCACTCTATGCTATTTAATTCTGTATACCCTCTAATCCCTTTCTTGCTCATGCTTTAATTTCCCATTAGTCCACTACCACTCTTCTGCCCTCTCTAATTTTTAAGTTTCTTTCAGTCTATTACCATGCTCCTGCTCACTCCTAAAGTCCTCTTATATCCCACTTGTTTAACCTCCTTTTGATATCCTTTAACAATGCAGTCTAACCCCATTTACCTAATCCTATTGCTTGCTTTCCTTTCTTTAATACCCCATCTAGTCTATTCACACTTTTGTAATCTCTCCTCCTTCCCTTTAATGTTCCACCTAATCTGATCTCACTCTCCAGAATTCTGTCCATACTCTACTATGCCGTACAAAACTATTCTAGTTTACCACTAACTTGTCTTAATCTTTTAGCATCATATTACTTCCCATACTGTATGATATCCCATTCAGTGTGTCCTCAATCTTGAGATCTCTCCCCATTCATTTTAATATTTTATTCTCAGTGTAATATCACCCTCCTGCTCTCTCCCATGCCTTTTACTATCAAAGCCAGCCTAATTCGACTATTTTATTCACTCTCCACGTCTTCGAAATCCCACCTAGTGGGACAATCCCATTCTCCTAACCACCTGTCATACTCTAATTTCTCAGTCTAAACCTGTTCCCCGGTCACTAACCACCATGCAAGAAAGGAGAGACAAAGTAATGAGGAAACTATATGCCAGTTAACCTGATCTCAATGCTAAAATGTGTTATAAATGAACCCGGTAACAGAGCACTTGAGAAATACCATATCTCTGCCATTGGGCACAGTCAACACTGATTTATGAAAAGGAAAACATACTCCACGAATTAGTTTGGAGGGTGTAATTAGCAGGGTAGATAACAAGGAGCCAACAAATGTGATACATTTAGATTTTCAAAAAGCATTTGATAAAAGAATACACAAGAGATTACTACAAAAATTGAGCTTCAGATGAATAGATCAATAAGACAATTATTGCATTAAGTTTGCTCTTCCATCTTACCTTCAACAGAGTCAGCACCAGATTAAAAATATTCTTAGCCCCTCAGAGAGCAGCAGACCTCCTATCTATTTTGCTTCATTTGCGAATTACTTTAAATGTGTCACCGTGTTCTTCTTTCACTAATGAGAAGATGTTCTCTTTCCCTACTCATGATTTTGAATACTTCGATCAAATTTCCTCTCAGTTTCTCAGGCGGTCAGTTGTCATAAAAATAATTGTTCAACTGAAGTTGTCAAAGCAAACTCTATTTTAGATTATAAAATTTTGAGCTCTCACTCAAATCAACCTTGGATGGTTTCTCCAAGTTAAGAAAAAACAAAATCTTCCTTAAAACCCAATACTCCACCTAGCCAAATTCTCTCTTTCCTATAACCTTCATTTGAACATTGAAATTCTAACTTACACGTCAGAATTTTCACTTTAAACTGAAGCTTTAGCAATAATGGAGACTTGACTCAATTAGGAATACTCTTAGAGAAGGTGGATCTGCATTTTCCATTTGTAGCACATTGACACTGGGAGGTGGGGGGAGCAAGTATCCTAATAGCAGGACATTGCATTCTTGCTCAGACAGAATGCAGAGACTTGAACAAATTCATCACCTATTTTGATCTCTGCTTGTGTATTTTTACAGCATTTACGGAGTTTTTGCAGCAGATGTTAACAGAAATAATGGTACATTTGTCACAAAGTCTTTAAATCTGTTGGATTTTGCTTCTCCAACTCACTTTTTAATACTTGTATTCAAAAAATGTGCATTATTGTCTCTCTTTGTGTAATATTTGACTCTGGTATAACTTTGGAAGAAGAAGAGTTTATATATGGAATCAAATCATTCAGGTAGCTGAGGAACATTTAGCAGGTATTTCACCACACACCCAAGCAAGTACACTTGCATAATGTGAAATCAGTGCCCACCTTTCACCCAACTACATGTTTAATCTCTGCAACTAAACTGTCACTGTTGCCACAGAACTGAAACTGTCCTGATCAAAGTTTCACATTACTGTCTCCTGCGACTGGTGCATGATTCCCTCCTCTCAATCTGTCTGCAGTCATTGACTGGTGACTACACCATCCTCTTCAAATAATATCTCTTCTGTTGTCCAACTAAGTGGAACTGCCTGAAAAAGGAATATAGTAAATGCTGGAGAAACTCAGCAGGTCTGGCAGCATCTGTAAACAGAGAAAGAGAGTTAACATTTCAACTCCAATATGACTCTTTTTCAGAGGGACTGCCTTATTGGGTTCCAATCTTATCAATTCAGTCATGACCACATATTCATGCCATTACTACCATTTACATCCATCTCCACAACATCACTCCACATCTGTGCTCATTTGCTACTGAAAACATCATTCAGGCCTTTGTTAACTCTAGTCTTACTGTTCTGCATACTCATTCCAGTTTCCCATACACTCCCCTATGTAAACTTGAGGACATCCAAACTCTGCTGCTTGTATCTTAATTCAAATCAAGCCCCAACTTTTCTGAAGAAGAGGCATATCATATTCAAAACATTAATTTTGCTTCTCCTACTAGAACTGCTGAGTTTCTCCAGCATTTTCTGCTCTATTTTAGATTGCCAACATCTGTAGCACTTTGCTTTTATCAAGGCCAATCATTTTTGTGCTCGCTGATCTATATTGATTCACAGTCAAACAATATCTCAAGTTTAAATTCTCATTATAATTATTTTCAAATCCCTTCCCTGCCTCAACCCTCCTTATCTACGTAATCTCTTTCAGCCCCACAACCGTTAAGATAATCGCTTTAATACGCCACCACTGGTCTTCAAACCTTCAGTTTCCTAGACCTTCAGCTCTGGGATTCTCTCCCCACCCTTCATCAATTTTGTAACTCATTTCCGCCTTTAAGACACTTCATTTTTTGCCGAGGGTCTCAGCTCTGGGCTTCCCTCTCTATACCAATCTCCTACTCTGTTTGGCTTTCCACCTTTAAGACACTCCTTAAAATGAATTTCCTTAAGCAAGATTTTGATTACATAATTTAATACTAATTTAATAACTTAATTATGTGGCTTGGTGTCATATTTTGTCTTTAAAAAGTTCCTAAAAAGCACCTTAAAGGTACTATATAAATGTAAGTTGTTGCAGCCAGAGAAATTCCGGTGATGGTTTCCTATTCTATTCCCACACTGTTAATTCTGGTAATATGACAATGGATTTATAATATATATTTTTTCGGGGCTTTGGATTTTAAAGTTGAGGCAAATGGGTGTGTGTCAATTCTGTGGAGCTAATTTCTTTAGACAGATCGGAAGCCATTAGTTTAGCTTTTTACATTCGTTTTGAAGAATCAAGTGTTCAGTTAAGAAGGAAACCAGTTTTCTTGGAAGAAGAAGATCATGTTTTAGTTCAGGGTAAACAGTCACTAGGAACAAAAGTGTTTTTGGCTTATGGTGCTTCTAAGCCAGAAAAACTGCAGTAGAAGTCCTTAAATTGTTAAAATTGAATAAGGTATGACTATTAGAATTGTGAAGATTCATGCCAGTAGGCTAGGAAAAAAATCATAAAACTGTCACAAAAGTCCAAAAAAAGAAATTGGGAAGAGTTGAGATAGGAGCAATATTTCCTAGAATTGAGCATTTATAAAAGGATAGTGTTGGGAATCAGAGTGAAATTTGTTTTGCTACTTGTGTTAAAAACTTTCTTAGAGATAATACGTTGTTTTTTTTATTTTATTAAATTTATGTTCTGGTGATAAAGAACACCTGCAGCCTCTTATGAATATGTTTCAATAACTAACCACCAATGGTAGCTAAATTAAAAGATTAACCAAATGGTCTATCAGCCAACTTTTACTCTGGGATTTGACTTGTCCAGTATCACCACTGATTTGGATTATGATAGTATCCCCAAGGATCTATCCATGGCCTCTTCATATTTTCCAGCTACATGGATGATTTCATCAAACAGCAACAGAGATAGTATCCTGTTCTTTCTTACCATCAAAATTCTGGCTTTTGACCTCAAGCATTCACACCCTGCTTGCAATATATTTGTATCTATCAGATGCTGCAAATATCAGATAAACTGCAAGATTTTTCTATTAACTCGAGAAGACACAATTGTAGTCTTTGGCACAATCCACAAACTCCATTAATGCATCACATATTCCTCTGTCCCCTACCTGCAAATCAATGTGAGTAATGCTCTTCCAGTTCAAGACACAATCCATGTATTGCTTATGCCACTGCCAATGAAGTTATCACAGAGACGTTAGTTAATGTTTACAGATTAGAAATAACCCCCGGTCAGTTCAAATGCAGCAAATAACAATGTTGAGCTATATTACATCAGAGTGCTTCTCTTCACTAATGTCATTCTTTACTTTTACAAGCAACTTTAAATACCTCCTAGAATTAATAAGATTGTAATTATAACATTTATGTCCAAAACTCCCAGCCATCACTGTCAAAACAATGACAATAAGATCATCTTAGAAACTGGAACAGAGTTTCGGATGGTGCAAAGAATGTCAAACTCATTATTCGGAACAGAAACCTCTGGTGACCAGAAAAAAAATTTTCCGATGCACAAGGCAGCGAGAAGTACAAACAGAAATGCCTAAATGAATATAAAAGCGGACAAGACACATGATACTCTAAAGACTCAAATTCTTACTCAGCTTTATCCTTTGTTCTGTTTTTAGAAACATTCCTTGACACTTATTTGAGATAAGGATAGTTCAACTCTGACTATAGAAAAGTTGTCATTGAACACGTGCTTTTTAAAAAAAAATGGAAATAACGTCAACTGTAATAATTTATATCTTTCTAGCACCTTTAATGTAAATAAAATGCCTATGGCATTTTAGAAGAGCATTATAAAACAAAAGAAAGCCACAAGAGACCACGTTAAGGCAAATGACCAAAACCTTGGCCAAAAAAAATTGATTTTAAGGAGTGCCTTAAGAGACAAAAGAGGGGTAGAGAGCAGGAAGGGTTTAGGAAAGGAATTCAGAAATTAAGGCCTGGAAAGCTGAAAACACAGCCACAAATGTTACAGCACAAAAAATTGGGATGTTGAAAAACTAGGGTGAAGATTGAGTGCAGCTACCTGATGACTGGTGGCGTTGGCTGAGATTTCAGACATAGAGATTTGAAAACACAGATGACAATTTTAAAAATCAAGCTCTGCTTCACCAGGCATCATAAATGGAGGCTAATTTTGGAAACAAATATGACAGCACGGTTGCAAGCAGTGTGGTTTGGACCTGTACAATTTCAAGGGAGCGGCTTGCAGTTAGTAGCAAGGGAACGAAGATCAAAAACAACAGCTTCAGTTATTCCAATATTCAACTTCCATCCATCTTATGCTGTGGGTCAGATAATTTAGTAAAGTGGTAGACTTAAGAGGTACTTTTGGACGATACCTTCCAGGAGCAACACAAGACTAAAAACAGGAGAGAGCAAAGGACAGTTTCTTGGAGGACATCTGATGTAACAGTGCAGGACCAGGAGCAGTAATCATAGCAAATGATACTCTGGCTACCATTAGAAGGATTAGAACTGAAGCAGATGAGTGCAGACAGTGGAGACACATTGGACAAAGATGAGTGGTTAACTGTACTAAAGGCTGAAGACAGGTTGAGACACAAAAAGAGTAATGTCACCTTTGTCACAGTCACTAGGATGCGATTATGTCTGAAGTAAAACCGCTCCAAGTCACAAAAGCAGAAATACTTAATGTGGCAAGGTATGAATTTAGAAATCTAAATATCTTCTTGAGTTTGATTTGAAAAGCACCCTGCTGATGAAAATGCAGCATTTATAACACAGTCATCTCCAAAGGGTGGCCTAACCTAACTAAGTAACCCCTGCCAAAAGTACTCTTCTACAAGTTCAACAACATACATTATTTAACAAAAAAAAAATGCTCTTTAAAATCATAAGACCTTCCTTTGGCTGAAAGAATAGCAATTATGAAAATCTAAGAGATGTTCTAGGCTTGTTCTGAAGATTATGGGACTTAAAAGACCTCTCTTGAAAGACTTACATTTGACACAATCTATAATTTCAAATCCTGTGACACATGATCAACCAGTCCACCAAAGGAACCCATTTTCAATTCTCTATTCAGCAATTTTCTATCTTCTTGATTTTTACTTTCACTTGTTTTTAATCAGTTCGTTTGACACAACGTACATCACAGCAGACACAAGTTAACTCTGTGGCTTTGACACATCAAGTCTGAATCACGGGCACAGATGTCGGGAAAGATACAGAAGAGACATCGGAAATTTCCCCACTGGGCAAATGAATAAAATCAGAGCTTAGTCAACCCTTGCAGGCTTACAAGTGCGTTCAAAAATGACAGATAACCTTGGAAAGGATGGGCAAGGAACCAACTGGAAAGATTGAAAGCTTTAAAACCAAGAGCAGCGACAACGAGTAAAACAAAGTCTTTTCTTTAAAAGATAGAACTTCCTGTATTCTGATGGATAAAATCACGTGACTAATCTGAAAAGCAATGACATGCAAAGAAACTACGTGGGTGTGGAGGATTGAGTTTAAGAGTTTTGAGGGTAAGAAGGGGAAAATGTGATGAAGCTTAGAGCTTAAACAAAAAATATTTAGTACAACATCTGCTTTTTTAAAAGGAAATGATATTTTCCCCATCCATAGTTTTTAGTAAACAGAATTTGTTCAATTATGTAGCACGAAGCAAATTTGTGCGCTTCACTTCCTGCACTAAATTCAATTGTGGGCAACCAGAGAAGACTGGTTCCAGCACCGTCGAGGAACACAAAATCACACAGGATTTGGAGTGGGTGTGTGAATACACTAATCATGTAGGAGGAATCAGCTGACAAGTCAATTCTAAATGAAAGTGCATCCCAAGATCAGTTTCATAAGCAGTAAAGAAGCAATCTTTAAAAATATGCCACTTGTTCATTTGACTTTCTGGGTCAATGAGCTTTAAGGATGAAAGTGCATAGCTTAGATGCAAGCAACTCTGGTAATGTAGCTACAGTCAGGGCAACACTGCAATATCATTCTAGCAGTGCACAGGATAAGCTTTTATCTGGAGATGGGAGCCATTTGTCTTGAGACAAGTTAGCTTCAGCTGAGTTACTGCTAAGGCAAGCAATATTGCAAAACAAAACAAATACAAAGTTTTTTGAACTCACAAATAACATTTACTCCCTGGACCTTTGCTGTTGAAATAACTTTTATAGTCATCGTCTGCATTTTAATTACGCTGTCCAGATTGTGCTTTAACAATAAAGGAGAAGTAACCAGTGCTATGTTACAGAACAAATTTAACAGCAATTTCTCATGTCTTGTTGTGAACAAATAATCGCCAAAATCCAGAGGTAGCTCCAGGAACTAGAACAGTCAATCTTTATTAATCAACATGAAAGTGAGGTGGCAGCTCAGACTGAAGAGTCTAAATTGATGAGGATTTAAATGAGGCTAGAAAATTCTCCACCCTTTGTAATAGGGAGAAATCTCCAAGATAACTCTGAACATAAAAGTCAATTCAGGGATTAGAAACCATTAAACTGGGCAAGAAGAAAGGAATCAAGTATTTGGTACCTGAAAATAGCTTTGGAATGACTCCTAGAGAAAGAAGCGCCCACACGAGAAATCAAAGTAAAGTATAACCATGGCCGAGGATTATCAGCTATTTTAAAAGTTAAATGAAAGAAATCTTAAGCAATTTGTATTTAAGTTGCCTACAAGAATAGTTGTTAATCTATGTTGCTTTGAGTTTTCTTGTTACAGTAAAAGTCTTAAAGCTCAACATTTCATCATGTCATCCTTCCAGTCAATTATTCGAATTTCAAATATCTTTTTAAAAGTTATTAGTCTCTAACGGTATCATAACATGCATAAAAAGCTTGAACTGTATTCCTATTCTTCCACTAACACAAACTATCAAAAACAGAAAATGTTGAAAACCTAGTTTGACTATGAAATGCAACAGCCTGCTCACTAAACAGGTAACTATGCCCTCCATACCTACAGCAGAGAACAGGCCTCTTGTCTGCAGCCAGAACACTCCAGTTCACCTGATGGTCTGATTTGGTACTCCAGTGTCCCTTTGGACTGCAACATTTTAGAAAATATGCATGTACATTTTCTTACGATCAAACACATATAGGAAGAAAATGAAAGGGACAATTCTGAAATGAATGAAGGTGGCATTGTTTGAAATATCCCAACTGTGCAAAGAATCATGACAGTGTAAGGTCAGGCTACAACAGTTTAATAAGGGAAAACAATGGTGTGCATTTCTTGGAATGAACCTCTATAATAGAGCTTGTTGCAGCGTAGCCAGATTGGGTATTATGTAAGGAAACAGCTCCGAATATCAGAAATTTATATCACAGAATACCCTGGAACTGAAACCAAAACTTTCCAACTTAAGGATCAGACTGAATTTTAGTCAATGTTGGTTGCTTTAATGACAAAATTGATTTTTTCAAATCACATTGTCTGTATTAAGTTTTGTCAACCTCATTGACAGTCATAACACAAAGCTAAAACGGAATTACATACATTGTAAAACAGTAAAATGCAATGGAATGTGCATTTGCAATTTACTTGGATTGATGAATAATGGAGTTGAAAGGTTCCCATCTGCAAGAACATTGATGTAGAAACTTTCAACAAAGTTATTTTCTTCGTGGAACTACATTAGCATGTCACATTAATATCTTCAGAAACATGAATGGTTCATTTTCAACCTCTCTGTTGGTGGAAACAAGAGAAATCAGGTATTTATTAATTAATCATGAGAAACAAAAATGAAAACAACAAATGCTGGAGATCACAGCGGGTCAGACAGCATCCATGGAGAGAGACAAAGCTAACTCGGAGTTGAAATGACTCATCATCAGAGCCGAAATGAGAACCATAAGTATTGCAGTATTGCAAGCCAACTGCTTTTTCCAGATCTAAATCAAAAGCTTAATACTTGACAACAGACAATTCCAATCTGTTCTTAAATCACCAGCATGAAACACACAAAGTTATGGAACATATATTTCTGTTTGAAATGACAACGCACAAAAATTAATCAATCTCTTACCAACTATTCCCTTGAATTTAATATGTCCAATTTAGATGTCCATTCTGCAAACACAGGCCAGAAGTCTAAACTCCTGGATTCACTCAATCTTGATCCAAAAAGACAATCAATTTAGGTGTTCAAGAAATCAAGCAGATATGTTTAGTACATGATTTCCATAAAACTAACTGACCGATTGATGTCTGCACATATTTTTATCTTTTCTTTTATTTTAGGGTTGTTACAACAGGTCCTCTTGCAAGATAGGAACAGAGTGCAACTGCAACAAACAAGAACAGTGATCTTCCTCTTCCAGATTGTGAAAGTTGTAATATGAACAGGGGAGGAGTACCAAGGCAGGCATGTGAATTGTAAGCAATATTTAAATCTAACCATAACAAATTAGAAATTGCACTGTAAAAATTCCACTGACCAGGGAGGATGCCTAATCTGAAACATGAAAAATACTTTGGGTCCAAATGCAACCACATTTATGAGCATCATGTCTACACTGAATAAATTGGTTGCTATAGAAACATTAATCTCATCCTGCCTTGGAAAAGTTAGCTAAGCCTCTCTCTCTCGAGTTTCTAGAAAGCCATCCAAGAAGACAACCACAATCCTTTAATTAGTATTAGTTCAACCATTTAGAAGCATGGCGACCTTTTGAGACTGCAGGGCTCGGCCACGCTCAGAGATCCACCAATCCCACTCAAATCCTCTTTTCATTCCACTACCATTAAATTAAAAAAAAAAGTTTCAAAGTAGTTATTAATGAAAATTTTCTCTGCAGTTGGGCTCTCCCTTTGTGTAAAAGGAAATGGGAATTGCGCATTCATAAAAAGTTCCTGCTCACTATTTGTCAACTGAAAGAAAACTAATTTATCTCCTTGGGAACCAGCTGACTGTGTCCCTTGTGAAAACACAGTATAAGGGATTAAAATACCTTTGGTGTTAGGCCACCTCTGTCCAGAGCACAAATAATAGTTTGTGTATTAATGAGTCAGGAATTCCAAAGAAAAGCAATAAACTTGAAAAATGTTAACAGACATAATGAATTTCTTAAATTTTAAAGAGGTGATTGTTTCCAAACACACAACACAAGGAAATCCAGTGTGATTCACGACAGTGCAGCTTCCAAGCTACAAAACAATCAATAGTGCAAGTGAGGATAAAATTGGGGTTATTCAAGTCATTGTCCACAGGCAATGCTTTAGAAAAAGACTATGTCACACCATAAATGTCCAATTTTAGCACATGGATGTCTAAAACTGCAATTAAAAGACAAACTGGATTTCATGAGTAAGGAATCTGAGGTGTATTTTGTAACATGATCAGCTGCCGCTGAGCCATGTGCTGAACCAGTTCAGAAGTTTCCACAAATACTGTGGTGGCACAAGGTGTAATCACGTGAGAGACTGACCCAAGGCCATACTTTTCATTCTTGCCATGTAGTGACTGTTGTCATGTTGTACCACACCAGTAAACAATGCAGCTTTGCCAACATGGTTTAAATTTTACTTTTCAAATACTCAACACACTCCCTTCCAAGTCAAGGTATAGTCTTTGGGTCAACCTCCACTTGTGGTCAGGTTTTCAAATCCTGATGTAAGTTGGCATGAAAAGAATTCAAAATCACAGCAGTCACCGACCTGACCAATCTAAGGAGCCAGCAGCCATTAACAAAGCCAACAAAGCACAAAATTGCTTACTGTCATGAAGGAAATGCCTTCAAGTTAAATGGAAAATGTACGGAACTCAATGCTGAAGAAGCATGATTTTTAAATCTGTGTTTATATCAGAAAACTTTCAGTAGGGCTTCAAATTACCTCAACTACATTGTTCTGATACTGACATCCAACACAATCAGCAATTATGTAATGACAAACATATTATGTGAAACTGGTCTCTGCTAATTATGAAGAATAAGTTCATAGCTCATCAGTGGCCCATTTTACACTGAGCCCTATTTTCTTCTCCCATGTTGCAGTACTGGTGGTGAAGATCAATTCATGACTACCAAACCACAGCACAACAAAATATTAGTCTGGATGTTGCCACATCAGAAATTCTCTTTGACCATTTATCCAATGAAAGGATTTGGGAAAGAGCTATGGTTCAGTGGTGTGTTTTAGAATGAAGTAAATTCACACAGTTTTGAAATGCTCCTTGGACTACAGAGGTCTAAGAGAAGGTTGACATCTCACTGAGCTAACAATCCATACAAGTTTTCCAAAATGGTCATCGGAAATCAATAATTCGTTATCACACTTAAGTGTATCAATAGGTCATTCACTCAATGTGGTACAGGAAGCTGCCTCCATGAAGAAAAATAAGTAGCTTGATTAACAGACCAATAAGTCAATTCCTGAACAGAAAATCTATTGGTACAACAGCCTTCTCACTTCCTGGGAGGAGAAATACAAGAAGGACAGCAGCTACACAGTTAGTGAATAAGCACAAATTTAGATGAGAAACTCAGCTCGACGAGGGAGTACTTGCTTAACCTCAGCTACACATAACCATTGGTTGACCAGAAAATGTTAAGTTTGCCAATTAACATGGGGTAGTGAGAGGTGGTGGTTTGAAGTTAAGTGAGGTCAGGGAGTTTGGATTATTGCTATCACACACTAAAATCATATGTTTTCTGCACAATAACAATTTTCACTATCCCTCATTTCACCGGAAACTGAACTTTTTAATTCACCTACCAAGAATACTAGTAAAAGCCAAAACATCTAATTTGATTGCTGTGGGGCTATTTGAAAAGCAGGGGAGTTCCACTGCTGTTCTGCCTGACATTAATTGTTCAGCCAAGACCTAAAACAGTAAGCATGGTCAATATTTACGATGCCATTTGTGGGACCTTGCTGCGTGCAGACTGGCAAGAGAATATTTAAGACAAATGCAAATAAAACTCTGCCATTTTCTTTCTGAGTCATTTAGGAGTCACATGGACTGCAGCAGTTCAAGAATGCAGCTCACCATCTTCTCAAGACAGTTAGGGGTGCAAACCGCCTAACGTAAATCTCCATCTGCTCTGTTCTCAAGTCCAACAAGAGCAAGGAGCTCATGGGCTTCTTTGTCACGAAGATTGAGATAATCTAATCAGCTGTTCTGCTAATTCCCTCCATTTCCCAATCAACCAGGTCAAACTCCCTCTAATCATTCACCCTAACTGAGCCCTGAATGTGCATTGTTGATTAGTTTTGCCATATCTCCTCTTATTCCTCTCCAAGCACATTTTGTCCAAGAGATGTTCTTCCTACTTGCTTGATACTATTCCCACAGAAATACTGATCATTGAGTTCCTCTTTCAAGTTCCCATTTCAGCACATATTATTAATGGTACTCTCTGTTTAGATAGTGTTACCCTCTCCATATCTGTAATCTGCCTTTTAACTCTTCTCTTCAAAAAAAAAAAACTCGTCAAAAAACTATCTCAACAAGCAAATGCAACCTTCCTTTCTTCTCCCAATCCTCTCAGAAATCTGTGCCCATAGTATTCAATAGTCCATGTTTTAATCCCTCTAATCAGGTTTTCATACTAACAATTGTGAAACTCTCTTGTCTGGAACAATTTCTTCAGAACATGAAAACCTTAACGCTGCTTCTATTTCCAGACCTGCTGAGTTTCTCCAACATTCTGTGTTTGTTTCAGATTACCAGCATCTGCACTGTTTTGCTTCTACACAGGATTAATGTCTTTGTTTGAATGTTTTATTGACCACCATGTGGAAAATGGCATGAATTATTCTAGTTCTGGCTGGTAATTATAAATTGGTGTTTGAAGTAGAAATTACATGTTAGCATTTATAATATCAATGAGAAAGATTCATTAATATCTGCTTCAATAATTAACTCTCTGATGGTATACTTTGTTAGAAAAAATAAGGAAACAACATAATTCAAGAGTCAAAATGGGGTAACAAGAAACAAAGAACTTTTGGGGGACAGGTACGTAAAATCACTAAAGGCAGCAATGCAGGTTAACAGAATCATAAAATGCAAAGAAGTTAACTTCTAGAGGGGTGGATTTACAAAGGAAAGGTCATGCTAAACATCCAAACCACATTCTAATGATAGAATTATTACAGTGCAGGAGAAGCAATTCAGCCAGAATTATCTGTCTGAATGAGTATTTTACATAATAACATTCCCCTGCTCTCTGTTTAACCCTGTACATAGTTACCTGAAAAGGAATAAGCTGACTCCTTTTCAAATGCATAAATTTAACCTGCCTCCACCATATCGCAGGCAATGCATTCCAGAGCCTAATGAAGTGCTTCCAGACATTTTTCTACTGTGACACCATTTTGAGGGATTGAAAATTGTCACAATCCCTCAATGAGAACTGACAGCTCGGGGTTTGGGGAATGTGAGAGTGGGAGCCTGTTAGAGCAGGACAGCTGTTGTAACTCAGTCAGCACTCCACAGCAGCTGTTGCTGGATGGCATGCCCTTCAGAGGGTTGGTGCAGACTCAATGGACTGAATGGCCTCTTTCTGTACTGTAGGGATTCTATGACTCTATGATTCTATGATAGCCCTGCCTTATCTACTTGCTTACCAAGAAAGCCATTTCTCAAATTATTTTTGCTTTTTTTGGCTTGTTCTAAGTTTGATTAGTACCTTGCTCAACGATGAGAATATTACACACAGTTCTGGTCTCCACATTATAAAACCTAAAACTTGACTGCAGGGTTCACTGGAGAATGTATTTTTAAAAAAAAGGTTTTCCTAACTGATACCAGAATTAAGAAATTGTACCTGTCAGGAAAGATTTAACAGTCTGAGTCTTCTTTCTCCGAATGGAGAGAAGACTGAGGAGTGGCCTGATTTTAAAAGGCTTAGTAAGGTAGACACTTGCAGGAGAGACAAGAAATTAAGTCTTAAATGCAAATTAGTCAGAAGCAAGTTAGTCAGAATAAATTCCAACTGGGAATTCAGGAGAAAGTTCTTTACCAACAGAAATCTTAGCATGTGAACCTCACTATCACAGAGAGAAGTTGACATTTTACCCATGCTCCCCAATCCCTGCTGTCTACAGGGACAAACCCATCCCATAATGTCAAAATTGGTCTCTGATCACGGACAGGAGGATGTAACTGTAGTTGAGGCAGAATATGATGCTCGGGGTTACAATTGAGGAGCCGAGGCTCCTGCAACTGTCCAACAATTAAAACATTCTTGGCAGCTGTGTGGACAAGAGTGGGGACTTCAGTAAGAATGAGTAAACTGAACATGGCACCTTGATACTGGGAGCCATTCAAACAGGGGAAGTAACTAGGAACGTAGTGTTGGAAGGGACAGTATAATTAAGGGGATAGATACAGTACACTGCAGCCATGAGCAAGAAAGCTGTACTGCCTACTCAGTATCAGGGTTGAGAACATGCCCTCAGGGCTAGACAGTAATTTCAAACAGAAGGGGAAGGATCCAGTTGTGTTCATCTCCATTGGCACCAACAACATTGTTAGGACTAGAAAGGAGGTTCTCCTGAAAGATTTTGAACAGTTAGCAGCCCAAATTAAAAAGCAAACCTCCATGATAATAACCTCTGTCTTACCACATGAGAGACTGGCGTGGGGTAAACAAAGTCAAAGACTTAAATGCACGGCTCAAAGATTGGTGAGCATGGAATTGGTTCATGGGCACTGGTATAAGAAATGAAAAGGGAGCCATTTGGTGGCAAAAGCTTCATTTGAACAGTGCTAGGACCAATGTGCTAGGACTAATTAGTGGGGAGGAATAGTTGGAAGAGAGCAAACATAGTCTTGCAAAGCAACAGGATATGGTGTATTAAAGGTGGGCTAATTGGATAACAATACCCAGAATTGGACAAGAAGGGACAGAGTGTGCAATCACAGAAAACAGGAGCAAACAGAATCAAAGGAAGAAAATATGGCAAAAAGGCAAATTAATGTGCACATTCAGAACAAAGTAAATTAATTAATGACACAAATCAAGATTAATGGGTATGTTTTTAAATTGGTTACGAATACATGGTTACAAGGAGATCAATGCTGGAAACTAAATATTCAGGGCAATATGCATTTTCAAAAGGACAAACAGGAAGGAAAGGGTGATAGGGTAGCTTTGTTAGAAAGTAATGGAATAAGTATCAAAGCAAGAAACGATCAGAGAGAATGCACATGTGTGGAGGTAAGAAATAAAAAAGACACCGGTAGGAGGAGTCTACAGTTCCTCTAAAAGCAACTATACAATGGGACAGAGAATAAATCAAGAGATAAGGAGAGGGTGTAAAAACGGCAGTGCATTAATCATGGGGCACTTTAATCTTCCAGTAAATTAGTATAGTCAGAATGGCAGAGGTAGCCAAGAGGAAGAACTCAGAATTTATTCGGGACAGTTTCCTATTACAATATGTTGTGAACTGAACACAGGATCAGGCTATTTTGGATCTAGTGATGTGCAGCGAGGCAGGTTTAATAAATAATAACAGAATAAAAGATTCCCTTAGAAACGGTGACTATGACTTGGTAGAATTTAGCATTCAGTTTGAGAGGGAGGAACTAGGGTCAGAATCAACTATGTTAAGTTTAAATAAGGATAACAACAAAGGAATGAGTTAGCTGGATTGGACTGGGAAAGGTGTTTAGCGGCAAAGACAGTTGTGGAATAATGGCAGATGTTTAGGAAAACAGTTCGCGTCTTATGGCAAAGATATATCGCAGTGAGAGAGACGGATTTAGAACAGGGATAACCAGGAACAGGACAAGCATGGTTAACCAGCGATGTGAAGGAAAGCATTGATTAAAAGAGAAGAAAACTTATAAGGTGGCAAAGATTAGAGGGTTGGGAACGATCTAACAATAGATCACCAAAAAAAAAAGGGAGAAAATAAACATCGAGGGTAAGCTCACAATTCATATCAAGATGGACAGCAAGAGCATCTTGAAATATATAAAAAGGGACCACAGTTAACATAGGCCCTTACAGAAAGAAGCTAGAGAAATAATAATGTGGAACCAGGAAAGGCACAGGAATTGAATAAATATTTTGCATCAGTAGAAGACACTAATAGCATTCCAAAATTACTAAACAATCAAAGGGCAAAAGGAGGAGACGAAATAAGTACAACAATGATCACGAGAGAAAAATGCTAGAGAAACTAACGGGCCTAAAGACTACCTGGACCTGACAGGAAACAGCCGAGGACATTAAAATAAGTAGCTACAAATGCAGTGAATGCACTGGCAGTAATCTTCCAAGAATCTGTGAATTCTAGAAAAGTCCCAGAGAACTGGCGAATTGTCAATGTAATTCCTTTATTTAAAATAGGAAGGAGACAGAAAACAAATAACTACAGGCGAACTAGCTTAACAACTGATATTGGGAATATGGTAGAGTCTGTTATGAAGATGTAACAGCATAGCATTTAGAAATATACAATACTGTCAAGTCATCTTCACGAGGAATAAATTTGCCAGGCATAATTTCCTACATTCTTTGAAGAAGTAGCAAGAAGGATCGATAAAGGGGAAGCAGTGGATGCAATATCACTGGATACCACACATCAGGCCACTTAATAAGATGAGAAGCCATGAATTGGAAGTAGTATATTAACATAGATAGAGGTCTAGCTAACTTAATAGAAGACAGAGAATTGAGATAAGGAGGGCATTTGCAAGATGGCAACCTGTAAGTGATGGGAGTATCAATAGGATTAATGCTGCAGTGACATTTATTTACAACATATATTTATGATTTGGATGAGAAGAGTGAACGTACTACAGCCACATTTGTAAAATGACACAAAAATAGATGGGAGGCAAGTGGTGAGGACGATTCAGAATCTGCAAAGAATGAGTGAGCAAAAACTTGGCAGATGGAATATAATGTAGGAAAATGAGAGGTTATATACTTTGGGAGGAAGAATAGAAAAGCTGAATATTATTTAAATGGGGAAAGACTACAGAAAGCTATGACATAGAGGGATTTGGAAATCCTTGTGCATAAATCACTAAAAGCTAGCATCCAATTAATCAGCAATTAATAGAGAGGTAAATAGAAAGTTGGTCTTTATTTTGAAATGTAATGGATTATAAAAAATAGGGAGGCCTTGCTAAAACTATACAAGATATTAGTCAAATCACTGCTGGAGTATGGTGAAAAGTTTGGGCCTCTTATCGAAGGAGGGATATGCTGGCATTGAAGGCAGTTCATAGAAGGTTCAGAAGGTTGATCCTGGGTATGTCGTAAAAGGAGAGGTTCAGTAGTTTGGGCTTGTACTCATTGGAATTTGCAAGAATGAGAGACAACCTTATTGAAATATGCAAGATTCTTCAGGAACTTAACAGGCGAGATGTGGAAAGGTTATTTCTCCTGTGGGAGAGTCTTGGACCAGAGGGCAGAATTTCAGAATAAGGAACATAACAATATGAGCAAACCATTCAGCTCCTCAAGCCTGTTCCACCATTCAATGAAATCATGGCTGTTCTTTGACCTAATTCCATATTCCCGCCTTTGGCCAATATCCCCTAAAATCTTTGCTGAACAAAAATTTATCTCAAATTTAAAATTATCTTTAAGGGGTCACCCACTTAAGACAGAGATGAGGAGGAATTTCTTCTCTCAGAGAATACTGAATTTACGGAATTCTTTACTGCAAAAGGCTGTTGAAGCTATGTCATTGAGTTTGTTCAAGGCTGAGATAGACAGATTTTTAATCAGTAAGGGAATCAAGGGTAATAGGTAAAAGCAGGAAAGCGGAGTTCAGGGTTATCTGATCAGTCATGATCTCATTGAATGTTGGAGCAGATACAATAGGTTGAAGGGCCTACTTCTGTTCTTATATTCAATGGTCTCTCCAACCAGAACACGATTAGTTGCGATTTGCTCTTTTTCATGTTCTGTCCTATTGGAGCTGTTTGATTGAACTTACTTCCTTCTGCTGATTTGATTGATTGGGCCAAGCACAATGTCAGTTTTTTTCCATTCAATGGTGCTGATATTTCCTTGGTGCTTAAAAGTGCCCTCTCACCCATATCACACACTAATTCAGCAGATAATTAATAAGCAGTGACCAAAGTAGTTAAACACTCATAACAATCAAAATACCACTTACAAACTCACCATTTTACTAAAAAAAACTTGAAGTACTTTCAAACATGAATCTTGTGAATGAGAAACTTAGGTCCAATGATAACACTTATCCTTATCTTTTATTCACTATTCAGGAATGTAATATTAGCCAAATTCTCAATGTGCCAAATTGGATTTTAAATTATTAATAGTTCACTGATGAGGTTGAAACTAGTGGACTGGACAAGGGAGGAGCCAGTGAATATGGTTTAATTGGGCTTTCAGAATGCTTTTGATAAGGTTTCACATAAGAGATGGAGAGATTCTTATAGGGATCAAGAGTTACAGAGAAAAGCCAGGAGACTGAGGTTGAGAAATAAATCAGCATGATCGAATGGCAGAGCAGACTCAATTGGACTGAAAGGCGTACTTCTGTTCCTGTATTTTATGATCTTGATGCTTGGCAGGAAGTAAAAGGCAGATTACATTCAGAGGCTGAAGGATATCACAAACAAAAGAACAACATTTGAGCAGTCCTTCTATTAGGAACATAAACATAAGTAGCTCGAAAAGCTCAGCAGGTTTGGCAGCATCTGTGAAGAAAACATCAGAGTTAACATTTCGGGTCCAGTGACCCTCCCGCAGAACTTCTATTTGAATGTTCAACACAATTTTTTTTTCTAAAAGCATATATTTTGCAAAAGGATGACAACTTATATTTCTTTAATGAAATACAACAATACTCTTTACAAGCATATCAAGCAAAACTTGACACCAAGCCAGAAAGGAGATATTAGAAACAGGAAATGCTGGTAAAACTGAGCAGGTCTGCCAGTATGGAGTCACTGGACTCAAAACATGAACTCTGCTCATCTCTCCACAGATGTCGCCAAACCGTGCATTTTCTGTTCGTTTTTCAGATTTCTAGCATGCTTTTATTAAGGAGATATTTGGCTGGATGACTTAAAGCATGATCAAAGGCATTTTAAGGCTTATCTTAAAAAGAAAAAAATGTGAGCTCTTGAGGCCTAGGCAACTGAAGGTATACCACCAATCACTGAACATAGAATATGCAAGTATAGATTTATAATTCATTAACTCTAGCATGAAAAACATCTTACAAAAACGTAATAATTTCTGTTCATTGCCTCTCACAAATGTAGAGCTCTTAAAAGAAGACGGACAATAATCCAATTTCAATGTACAAACTCCAGCAGAGATGGAGTCTAGCTGACTTGTCTATATTACAAGCACTCAATACAGGCAGAATGGTTTAATTACAGAGATGGGAGAAGGGATGAAACTGAGAATGCAGTGTTGCTTTCAACTGTTGCTTCATACGAAACTTACCCCACAGACAGCTGTATTTTAAGTCACGATCTGCTCAGAAAAAAGGCTTGCCAAGTTTATACTGGCACTCAGAAGGTTAGATTCTGGACCTTATCCAATCACTAACAACTGACACAGAAAGGGTATTATTGTTCAGTGAAACTCTCTTTTGTTGGTAGCTCACATCATAAGTTAGGTAAAATAAAAACTGTTGCAAAACAGCAAGATAAAATAGCAAGAATTTAGGATTGTCTGTAGTTATAGAAAATGTAACCTGAATGATAGAACTGAAATAGAAACAGTAAACAGATAGCTAACTCAAAGGCAAGAAGGGTATACATTTTCAATCTAGCTTTTCCAACAGCGTAATACTCTTGGAGTTTCATTTCCTGTATAAACCACTCCAATTTGATTGCAAAGAATCCAGAACACACAAGGAGGCCATTGAGTCCAACTAGTTGATATTTGTGGTTATACTGTGCAATAACCTCCTCCACTCTAATTACCTTTTCAGGCAAAGTCCTCATACCCACATGAATGCATCAATGTTATTTTCTTCAACTACACCATGTGGCAGCAACTTATATTTTATCACTCCATGTGAATATTGCTTACTGCAAGCTTGAGTCACTGGAATTCTAAGGTAAATATACAGGTTTGTCCGTGTTTGCAGTTGACAGCTAGCTTTTAAAAACTACAATGCAGAAAATTCCAAATGACGGGCAGCAACCCAGGGTTCCTAGGGAACTACTCAGAGGGATTAGGGGGAGAACTGTCCAGACTCTGACTTTCATTTTTACGTCTGTTTTGTGAAGTCATTTGAGAGAAAAGCATGTATTAAGCTCTGAAGTGCAGAGAAATCTTTCGATGGGAATAACATGCTAAGTAGTGTTCCTAAGGAAAGTGATTTAAGTAATGAAATTACCCTAAAATAAATTACTCTTAATCCCAGATAGGAGTATTGGTATATAGTCAGTAAAATTAATGAATCACCATTTGCAAACAAAACTAATAAACCAGAATTAAATTAAATTTCTAAAATGGAAAGCTATGTATTGCCTGAAATCAAGGCATATTGGTGAAAGGGTAAATACGAACTGAACCATTTTTCTATAAAAAACTGTTTAGAAAGCAGTTTTAAATTTAAAAAAAACTAAATTATATACTAGAGAGAAGAAGTATTTATGTGGCTACCTCAAAGCAACAGCATTGATATCCAGTTTTCACAAAAAAAAACTAGATAGAATCTTACAAACACGAGTAATAGAATCTCACAATTAGAATGGAATGGGTCTTCAGTAACCATAGATCATCACTGCAGAAGGATGGGATTGCAGAACGCAATTGTCAAAAGACCCATAAAATACAGAAATTCTATCTGAAGATAACTGAAATTCAGTTAATCACTATAAAACTGTGATCCTACCCATGACACAAAGACTTTCTTTCTTCAACTGAGTTCTGCAGTCCATTTATTTGAAGACAGCAGTTTGTTTTTAAAAGGCTTTTACATTACATTTTCCATTCCTTTTTCTCTTTATGTTACTCTTTACACCATTCCTGGCTCAGAAACGAGACAAAGAACTCCCAAGTTCCTTGACAATTCTGGCTTAGGGCTAGATGTTGAATTTAGGGGCAAACAGATGAGGTTATTTCATGTTTGATTTCTGCTTTGTATACAAGTCCTGGATCCCACTGCGAGGAACTTCAGCCAGGATTACACCAGCATACCATCAGGAAATCCTTGCTGGAAAATGCATGTATATGGAAACCAGGACATTGGTTTCGAATTTCTCCATGATGAAAGTTTTGGCTAATTTTTAATGGGTTCAAATATTAAGAATGCATATACCACTTGGGTGAGACCAACAAGAGTTGGCAACTTTGAGAGGAAGGGAGAACATTGGTCAATGGGAGTTAGAGGCAAGAGGTAGAGGCAGAATTCATCCATTATTTTACAATCTCATGGTTCTAAGGAGTACACCTTAAATATAAATTGGAAAATTGCAGAGCCCTGCAGATTTGAAGCATTAGTCTTTTCCAGGAAGTTCATAATCTCAAGTAGGGTATAACGAGGTTCTACGCATTTACAAACCATTCCTCTTTCAATATTCGCTGGGCATGTATACTGTGGCAAAGAAAAGGAAAGTAACTGCCTGGGAAAGTAACACATCTAGTGCCATCTAAAACGCAACAGCCAAAGAATGAGTCATGAGCACAATTTCTCAAAATAAGTCGAATTCATAAATTATATCTCCACCCATTCCAACAAACATTTAAGCAGTGAAAAAAATGCACACTTTTGATCTGTAAATTTCAAAACGAGTTGTAATTTTAAATGCCCGAGAACAAAATATTAGATTTCAGTATAACTCAGTAAACAAAACACATGGTTCTGTACAAATTAGTAACCTCCAACCTTCAAGTATTTGCCAAGAGGAATAGTGCTGTGAAAGTTGGAAGTAGAAATGCTCCTACAGCACTCCAGGACATCAGAGAATGTTGGAGTTGGATTGATGGTGGTGGTGGTAGTGGTGATTGGGGGAGGGGGGAGGTTGGAGGAGAGGAGAAAATAACAGTATACAAGACTTTCATTGCTGATTTAATATCTAATCACTTTCAATTAGAAAGTACAACATGAAAGCAACATACTGTAGGCAGGCTGATGGAATCCCACAGCCAATTGATCAGATCAATGCTCTCCAGTCCTGCTACATTTAGTTGTGAATGGTGTTGGATAACTAAACAACTAGTTAGAGGAGGAGACTCGATGAGCACTTATATCCTAAATAATGGCAAAGACTCAAGACCTAAGCACAAAAGACAAGGCTGAAAGCTTTGCTATCATCAACTTGGTCATTCATTGGGACTGCAATTGGAGGATCTCGCCATTACAAATGACAGTCGTTAGCCTGCTTGATTCCAGGCAATATGAAAAATAGATGACTGCACTGGATAAAGCAAACGTTATGTGCGTAGAAAATATCCTAGCTGTAGCGAAAACCTGAATTCTGGAAGTAGGTGCAACTCCAGGTGAATGCTCTACGTGACCTCTCTGACTGAGGGTGGCAATGTTTTCAGCTTTGTCTTTTGTACTTACTTCTTGAGATTTTGCTCCAGTAGAGCTAGAACACTGGCATCCATCCAACAAATGGAAAAATTTTAAATGGTCAAATACAATCTGATCAACTACCATCTATAAACCTATTCTCAATTACCAGCCAAGGGCTAGAAGATGTCACTGATACAGTTATCACGCAGCATTTATTCCCAATTACCTGTAAATTAATCCTCTATTTGGATTCCATCTGTATCACTCAACTCTGGATATCAATACATCCTTCATTCAAATATAAAGAGAATTGGTGCGAGATCCACAGCCCTCGAACCTCTCCACTGACTGGAATCATATGTAGCAAGAAGGAAAATGGTTGTGGTTATTGGCAGCCAACTATTTCAACTCCAGGACATTAATGCAGGAGTTTCTCAGGGCAGTATCTCCATCCCAACAACTTTCAAAGACTTCATTGATGATCTTCCTTTCATCAAGTCAGAACTGGAGACGCTTGCTGGTGATTGCAAAATGTTCAGTTCTATTGGTAATTTCCCTGACACTGCAGCTGTCCCTGTCTATAAAAAGCAAGACCTCTGTTGGCAAGTTATAAGTAACATACATGCTACAAAAAAGTGCCAGGCAGTGATCATCTCCAAAAAGAAATGGGTATAACTACCTCGCATTGACATTTTACTTCTACCAACAATTGTCTTTGCTAATTTTGGTGTTCAATAATGTGTTGTCAGTACAATTCCATCTTGGAAACAGAGCAAAAACACAAATTGCTGGAGAAGCTCAGCAGACCTGGCAGCATTTATGGGAAGACAAACAGAGTTAAAGTTTCAAGTCTGTTTACTCTGTTTCTCTCTCCATAGACACTGCCACACTTACTGAGTTTCCCCAGAATCTTTTGTTTTTGTTTCAGATTTCCAGAATTTGCAGTATTTGGTTTTAATGAGCATGATGGTTCAAGGATCAAAGATACAGCATGGATTTCATGCAGGATAAAACAACCATGAATCTGCCTCACCGAGATATTGTATCAATGGCCCAAAACATCAAATCTCAACTATCAAACAATTACACATACATTTCCCACATTGGTCATCAAATAAGGCTGTCAATTTGTGCTATTTGGAAGGAGAATTATGCAATGAGGCCACACCCAACTTGAATGACATTCAAAATCTCATGTCATATAGGTCAGAACAGCTATTATCCTGTGGATAACCAATTCTCAGACCGTGGAAATAGAATAGCAGAGTGGGAGCCACGAGAATGCACAATTTCCTGAAAATAGCATTAATTTTATTTTCACCTGAAGTAGGAGGAAATGTGTTTGACAAGCTTAAATGGTAAGCATCATTTTCTTAAAAAAAAAGCTAACAGTTTACCTATCAAAGGATGCTAACCCCCAGAGTAGTTACAAACAACAAATAAGCAAAGTTATGACCAATGAAAGAGAAGCAACTGGATTAGTTTGACTTTAAAATTGACTTAACGACAAATCAGGTAGTTGTGGTAAATAGAAGAGAGATAACAAGGTGTAGAGTTGGATGAACACAGCAGGCCAAGCAGATATCAGAGGAGAAGGAAGGCTGGCGTTTCGGGCCTAGACCCTTCTTCAGAAATGGGGGAGGGGAAGGGGATTCTGAAATAAATAGGGAGAGATGGGGAGGCGGATAGAAGATGGATAGAGGAGAAGATAGATGGAGAGGAGACAGACTGGTCGAAGAGGCAGGGCTGGAGCCAGTAAAGGTGAGTGTAGGTGGGGAGTTAGGGAGGAGATAGGTCAGTCCAGGGAGGATGGACAGGTCAAGGAGGCGGGATGAGGTTAGTAGGTAGGAGATGGGTGTGGGGCTTGAGGTGGGAGGAGGGGATAGGTGGGAGGAAGGACAGGTTAGGGAGGCAGGGACGAGCTGGGCTGGTTTTGGGATGTGGTAGGGGGAGGGGAGATTTTGAAGCTTGTGAAGTCCACATTGATACCATTGGGCTGCAGGGTTCCCAAGTGGAATAGGAGTTGCTGTTCCTGCAACCTTCGGGTGGTATCGTTGTGGCACTGCAGGAGGCCCAGGATGGACATGTCGTCTGAGGAATGGGAGGGGGAGTTGAAATGGTTCACAACTGGGAGGTGCAGTTGTTTAGTGCGAACCAAGCGTAGGTGTTCTGCAAAGCTGTCCCCAAGCCTCCGCTTGGTTTCCCCGATGTAGAGGAGGCCACAATGGGAACAGTGGATGCAGTATACCACATTAGCAGATGTGCAGGTGAACATCTGCTTGATGTGGAAAGTCTTCTTGGGGCCTGGGATGGGGGTGAGGGGGGAGGTGTAGCACTTCCTGCGGTTGCAGGGAAAAGTGCCCGATGTGGTGGGGCTGGAGGGGAGTGTGGAGTGGACAAGGGAATCACGGAGAGAGTGGTCCCTCCGGAAAGCAGATAAGGGTGGGGAGGGAAAAATGTCTTTGGTGGTGGGGTCGGATTACAGATGGCGGAAGTGTTGGAGGATGATGCGTTGGATCCGGAGGTTGGTGGCGTGGTACCTGAGGATGAGGGGGATTCTGTTTTGGTTGTTATTGTGGGGAGGGGGTGTGTGAGGGATGAGGTGTGGGAGACACGGTCGAGGGCGTTCTCGACCACTGGCCGGGGCGGTGGGGGGGGGGGGGGGGGAGTTGCGGTCCTTGAAAAATGAGGACATCTGAGATGTATGGGAGTGGAATGCCTCATCCTAGGAGCAGATGCGGCGGAGGCAATGGAATTGGGAATAGGGGATGGCATTTTTGCAGGGAGGTGGGTGGGAGGAGGTGTATTCTAGGTAGCTGTGGGAGTTGGTGGGCTTGAAATGGATATCGGTTTCTAGGTGGTTGCCAGAAATGGAAACAGAGGGGTCCAGGAAGGAGAGAGAGGTATTAGAGATGGTCCAGGTGAACTTAAGGTTGGAGTGGAAGGTGTTGGTGAAGTGGATGAACTGTTCGAGCTCCTCGTGGGAGCGCCGATACAGTCATCAATGTAAATAGTTACAATGTAAATAGTCAAAATAAAGAGTTACTTTTCAGATTGGAGGATGGCAGTCAGTCAGTCAGTCAGTCAGTCAGTCAGTCAGTCAGTCAGTCAGGTCAGTCATTGATATTCACTAAGCGTCAGGGTTTTGACCACTGTATTTTACATAAAAATGCCTTGGATAGTAGACACAGACCAAAATTTCAAAATTTGCCAATGCCCCCATCTACGTCAACGGAACAGAGGTTGAGAGAGTGAAGAGCATGAAGTCCCTTGGAGTGACGATAACTGACCACCTGTCCTGGACTTCCCACATAAATGCGACAGTCAAAAAGACACAACAATGCCTCTTCTTCCTCAGCTCAGGAAATTTGGCATGTCCATAAGGTCCCTCACCAACTTCTACAGAAGCATACAGTCTGGGTGCACAACGGCCTGGTACGGCAACTGCTCTGCCCAGTACTGTGGGAAACTACAGAAGGTGGTGTGCACAGCCCAGACCATCATAGAAACCAACCTTCCATCCGTGGACTCTATTTACACAGCTCTCTGACGCGGAAAGGCGGCTAACATCATCAAAGACCCATCGTACCCGGCAATGATCTCCTACATTCTCGTCCGTCAGGCAGAAGATACAGAAGCCTGAACACACGCACCAGCAGGTTCAGGAACAGCTTCTTTCTGGCCATTATCACACTGTTGAATGGACTCTAGGCTCAAGTAGTGTAACCTGCAATTTAAGCTGTATGCCTCTAAGTCTTTTTGATCTGTACATCCTTTGTTTGCTGTGATCTGCCTGTACCGCTCGTAAACAAAGCTTTTTACTGTATTTCGGTACACGTTACGATAAAATCAATGACAGTTAACTTAGAGGGGTGGTAAACAGTGAGGACCATTATAAACGGACTGCAACAGGACACAGATATGGTTGCAGAATGGCAGCTGGAATTTAATGCAGAGAAGGATGAGGTCATACATTGTGGTAGAAGGAATAAAGGAAGCAATATAGACTTAAGTGCTGACCTGGGCCGCTCTGGCTTCATCCGATATCAGTCAAATGGTGGTCCAGATTTTCTAAGAACATGACAATTACTCAGCTGAGATAAACAATAATGAAAGTAGACCACAATCAGTTTCTAAACTTATTAGTCTTCTGGCACCAGTGACATGTGTAATAATTAATAAATGTGTCAGTTTTGGCTCAGGTAATAGTATTCTGCAACACTTTGGGATTGGGCACAAAAATCCAGATCGGCACTCGATTCCAATAGTGAATGAGTACTGCAATGTCAGATCTGTCCAATTTTGGATGTGAATATCAACCAAGGTCCGAGCTACTTATTCAGTTTGTGGGAATTTGCCATATGAAAATTGGAGTCTTATTTCAATAGCTTGTGGCATGTTCTGTTTTGCTTCTAAAACACCCTTCTGTAAAATTCTACACTTGCAAAATACTTGCTCTGCCTTATTTTTGATTTTGACAACAGATTCTCAAGATTTCGTGAAATTACTTAAATATTATTTTGTGAGTTATATGGATCATCTGTGTTAAACTATGAAAAAGAAATGCAATAGGTCATAATATTTCTGATCAATTTCGTAAAATAATGAAGCTGGCCTATCTGGACTCCTGTATATTCTCACCCCTCCTTCATATACAGTTGAATGTCTGTTTTCCCATCCTAAACACATTTGTATCTTCATCTCCCTTTCCTCCTGTCTTCATTAAAATCCATCTCTTTCATCAAGATTTGATCATCTATCTAAATATATCCTTTGACTCAGCTCCTCTCTAATCTTACTATATTTTTACATGAAGAAGTTTGAGACATTTTTCGATATTGAAGATATATACAAATTGTTGAGATATTCTGGCACACTGATGGTGTAATAAAGTTATCAACTCAGTCAAAACATGACAGGAGAAAATAAACTTGAAAACAATGAGTGAAAATTAGAAATACACTTAAAATGAAAGAATGAGTTGGTTTACATGTTGCCCAACAGACCTGTTAAGGACCAGTTTAACAATAGAAACCAGGGAGCCTATGACTTAACTGATTTCACAGCCAGAGGAATATTTCACATTAGAAGGAGGATAGGAATGTAAGTTCTCAACCTCAATTGAAGGATGCAAACAGAAACTTAAAATGCAAATGCTACTCTAAGCAGTTTTATAAACTATAGCACATTCCAGAAGGTCAGAATTGGACAGAATAGTTACACACAAAGAAAGTAATAAACAAAGTTTTGATCAGATTACAAGATTTCACATCCAAAATAGCTTGGAAGTTATGTTAACTAAAGAGAATAACAGGAGCCAGGCCTCTAACTTTGAAATAATGGCAAGTAAGTGGATACTTGGCTAGATTTGGAAATCTTCACTGCTGCAAAAGTGCCATCCAGTTTCCAAATGATAACAGTAAAAGGAAATATGTGTTGTTTGGATTTTGAAGATAGACAGATACATAACCTGAAAAGCATACTGCAACATTTCACTAAAAAACAGCTTGTGCTTCTCACAGAATTAATCTTTTAATCAAGTTGAAAGCAATTAATCCCCATATAAAACTGCTGACATGATACTTTCTGTTGGAAAATTGTCAAAGAAACAAGTATTAAGTGAAGACAAAAACTCAGAGTAAGAAAAATAGTTTTAAAATTTACATTATGCAACACACATTTTAAAAATTGTTTCACTGATGTGTCTCAAAAAAACAAAGCATTGATGCCATAAGTCCATTCTTACAAGTTGAAATTCTCCAGACTCTGCACAGAAGAGATTGAAAGTTTAGAATAATTTGCCAAAGACAGATTAGGATAAGGATGTTTACAAATCACATGTTTTCTCCCCACTAAGTAAGAGCTTTATAAACATGCTTATCTATAGGCTAGCACTTCAGTGCAATTCTGAGTGTGCCATGTTGTTTTAGATGCTGTCTTTTGTGTGAATTATTAAACAGAGACCCTATCTATCAGTTCTGATAGATGTAAAAATATCCAAAGGGGGCTTCAGAAAGAAGCAAGTTGCCTTAGTCAACATTGCTCATTCAAGTGATGGAATGAAAATCGATCAATTGACTATATTATCTCTTTGTGGAGTCAAGTAATGCAAAACATCCATCATTGCTCTTACCTCTACCTTACCAATGTTTGTAAACAAATTGCGATTCCCCAGTGCTCTGCAGACTCAAATTCATTTTGGTGAGACAAGAACATTTAAATAGGTGCAGAAGAAAGCCATTTTATCATTTAAGTTTACTCCACCACGCAATAAAGTCTTGGTTGATCTAATAGGTGGCCTTAACTTACTTTCCAGCTTGTCTCCCATAAAGTTTGACTTACTTTTACATGAAAAATAATCCATCCTCCACTGCTTCCTTGGGTAATGAATTCCAAAGTTTATTCACGGTCACTGAGAAGAAGTTTTTCATCTCAGTCATAAATGGGAGACCCCTTATTTTTAAACTGTACCCTCTAATTCTAGATTCCCTCCCCCTAGAGGAAAACATCCTCTCAGCATTTACACGGTCAACCCAACTCAGAATCTACTTACTTCAATAAGATCAACTCTTACTCTTTTCAGCTCCAAAAAGACAAGTATGGTCTCTCCAATTCAAAGACAAAGGCTCAAAGTGTTGTATAATTCCTTTTAAGGGTATATACTAACAGTAGCGAATAAATGCTATGTAAAAGTTAATGCAGTTTAAAGGAGGAGGTTTAACACTTACTAATTCAAACTATTTTGATGTTTAGCTGTTTTTTAAACTGAAAATACTGACTTACTAACCTACTAAAATGGATATATTTGACAATGTCCACTCATTGACTACTTTCTTACGTATTCACTCAAACACTGCTGATTATTACAGAATTAAATACATAAACATGGATTCTGAGTTAAACATTGCGCATTGATGTTGCTAATGGCCCCACCAAGATTCTAGTGACAACAAATGTAATATTGAATATTGTTTCAATCTTTCCCTTGGAAGGCCGAGGTCTTCCTGAACAACACTATGACACCAACCTGTCAGAACACTGATCCATCAATATCTTTATCCTAACTCAGGAGTAAATGATCACATTCCTGTGTTTTAGCAATCATCCACTGTCTACAAGGTAATTCCAGCAAAATTAATACTCCAAACCACAGAGGCTTCCATGAGTTAAGAGGGTATTAATATTTCAAGAAGTAGTAAAAGAGGCATGCAGTACGAAAGACCTGGGTTACCCACTACAAGAAACTACAAGAAGAATTCCTGCCTGTATTAGAAATACCAGAGTTCAAAGCAATTCAGAACACTCTAGTAACATAACACACACCACAAGGAATTCATAAATTTAACATTTTTTCCAGATGAGTGACGAGTCAGGGTTCAGAAAAGATTTAAAAGGATGTTGCCAGGGTTGGAGGATTTGAGCTGTAGGGAGAGACTGAATCGGCTTGGGCTATTTTCCCTGGAGCATCAGAGGCTGAGGGGTGACCTTATAGAAGTTTATAAAATCATGGGGAGCACGGATAGGGTAAATAGCTAAGGTCTGTTCCCCAGAGTGGGGGAGTCTGAGACTAGAGGGCAAAGGTTTAAGGTGAGAGGGAAAAGATTTAAAAGGAACCCGGGGGCAACCTTTTCATGCATCGAGTGGTGTGTGTATGGAATGAGCTACCAGAGGAGGTGGTGGAGGTTGGTACAATTACAACATTTAAAAGGCATCTGGATGGGTACATGAATAGAAAGGGTTGAGGGATATGGGCCAAATGCTGGTAAATAGGACTAGATTAGTTTGGGATATCTGGTCGGCATGGACGAGTTGGACTGAAGGGTCTGTTTCCACACTATAAATCTCTATGACTCTATGAATGCTGTTATTGAGCAATCTACAGCATTCATGTTCACATGTCGCTTCCTCCACTCTTTCTGTACAAAGAGTAACAATGCTTCCAGAACCAAATTGAATTTCACCATAGACCTCACACAAACTAAACTGGATCTATTCCCAACAGCAGAGGGATCAAATACAGCCTGCAAATTCAAAGATCTCATTTTTTTTTTTAACAGAAAGGAGTTTTATTCCATAGATATGGCTAAGTATAACTCCCCCAAAATGAGCAAATCTTTCAGGATAAAGCTATTTTACTGCATTTCCCACAAGAGATTTGGAACAATACAGTGAATAGATGAAGTCGTATTTAAGACAAAGACTGAAATGCTGATACTGACAAGCTTGGTTGAAACACAAATAAGCCTACTTGGCAAGTTTACAAAATGGCAATGAAGCCCAAGGCATTTAGGAACATTCTGAATGAGAGATCATCTTTGTATTAGTTAGAGGATCTGATGCATACTTGGGTACTATGTTGCTCTTATTTCATGTGCAGTCTTGTGTCTCAAAAACAAAGGAGTTGAGTCTGTGAATTCAATTCAACAATCAGGATGACGACAATTACGATTTGTATCAAGGTTTATACATGTCTTCAACATAAAATACAAACTCAAGGCACTGCAAAAGTGGAATCAGGCAAAGATTAGCACAGCCACACGACATTAAGAGGGGAAACTAAAAGATTGGAACAAGGTGGTTTTTGAAGGACCATGGGATGCTGCAAAGGTAGAAGGATCAAGGCTGGGAATTTCAGAGCTTAGGACCCAGGGACCTACAAGCATTGCAGTCACTGCAAAACTGGAGGATGCACAAGAGCTCAGAGTTGGAGGAACATAGCCCAGGGTCGTGGCACTGGGGAACAAGCAAGGGATAAGGAGGAAAAGGCCATGAATGCATCTAAAAATGCAGAGCCAAAATTTGTGCAAACACTGGAATGATGGGTGAGGAAGACTAGGTGCTGCTCAGGAAACAGGGACTCAAAGATTTGAATGAGTTCAGATTTATGGAGGAATATTCAGGTCTGGAGATCAAGCTGATGAAAATTTCAGCAGGTGAATGGCAGCAAAGGAAGAAACATGGAAAACTATAGTGACAGAAGATCCTTTTGTCAAGGGAAGGTTATGGAGTTGGAAGATGAGGCTGGGTTAAACAGAATGACAAAGATTGCATACAGTCTATCTGAACTCAAGTCAGTGTTCAAGGAGGGCTGGAATTAATAAAAAGAGTGCAGTTTGGAGTAGGAATTTGGCATTGGCCTTTCCAATCCTTCACTGGAACAATCTTTGGCTCAACCAGATTCCAAATATGCAGTCTAATAGCAGACAGATACTGTGGGGATTGAGGCAAGTCGAAGATGTAAGGCTGAAGAATGTCAGCAAGTATATAGATGCCCAAGCCATATCTTCCAATTGGAAATAATTTCAGTCCAACAATAGGGCAGAAACCAGATTAGAGCAGCTCAAATATGGATTTTGAAGATGTGTTAATAATTTGAGAGATCAGAATGGGTCATGATAAGTCATTTTGAGGAAGAATAAGATAACAGTTTTGAAAAGACACAAAGCCAAGAGAGTAATGGAATACTCTACACTCACTTAAATCAGTGCAGCTCCAACAATTCTCAAGAAGCTTGGCACCATCCTGGACAAATCAGCCCACTTGATTGAAAGCACATTCACAAACGTCTACTAATGCTCAGTAGCTACAGTGTGTACCATCTGTAAGATGGACTGCAGATATTTACCAAGGTTCCTTAGACATCATCTTCCAAACCCATAACCATATCCATCTAGCAGGCCAAAATACATAGAATACAAGCATTTGCAAGTGCCCCTCCAAGCTACTCGTCTTCGTGACTCCTGGTGTAGAAACGGGCCATGCGGCCCAACAAGTCCACACCGACCCTCCAAAGAGCATCTCACTTAGACCCATTCCCCTACCCTTTCCCTGTAACCCCATATTTCCCATGGCTAACGCACCTAACCTACATATCCCTGAACATTATGGGTAATTTAGCATGACCAATCCATCCAACTTGCACATCTTTGGACTTTGGGAGGAAACTGGAGCATCTGACAGAAACCCATGCAGACACAGGGAGAACATGGAAACTCCAGACAAGGGTAGAACTGAACCTGTTGCTGTGAGGCAGCAGTACTAACCACTACGCCACTGTGCCATCCTCATTCCTTCAGTGTTGCTCGGACAAAATCCTATAACTTCTCCTGAACAGCACTGAGTGTACCTACAAACAAATGGACTACAATGGCTCAAAACAACAGTTCATCACCACCACCTCTCAAGAAAAACTAGAGATGTGCAATAAATGCTGCCCGAGGCAGGAAGTCCACATTCCATTAGTGAATAAAAGGTCTAATACGTGATGCCAGGGAATCACTTCAGTTAGAAGGAAGACCAGAAAGAGAACGTGGGTGATCAGCAAAAGAAACAGGATCAAGACATGTATAAGATGGTGTTGGAGACAGAGAATGGAAAGATGTAGGTTTAGTCTTTGAATTCAACGACAAGGGGCATAGATTTAAGGTACGGCCTGAAAGTTGAGAGAAGATGCGAGGAAAAAAATTTCCACCCAGAGGGTGGTAGAAATCAGGAACTCAATACCTGTAAGGTTGATAGAGGTAGAAACCTCATAACATTTAAGGAATATTTAGATGTGCACTTGCGACTCCAAAGCATACAAGGATATGGGCTAAGTGCAGGAAAATGGGATTAGAACAGTTAGGTGGCTTTTGATTGGCACAAACAAGAAGGGCCTTCTTCTGAGCTGTCGATCTCGCTCTGACTCTACAACAAGGAGAAGGCTGGGTTTTATAGACAAGGAGAAAGGATAGTGAAGAGGTGTGGTCGTGGATGCTGAACAGGCAGCTAAACAGTTTCAATCACAGTGGCAATGTTGTCAAATGTTTTTTTGCAGTGCTGCTGTTGATGAGGGTAGAAAGGGACAAGAGACAAGATCTTTTGTGTCTGCTTTTGGGGTTTGAAAACATTGTCTAAATTCTTCATTCTCATGCTAAGCAATGCTCACCAAAAAAATTTTAAAATTCTTTACAAATGAGACAGCATGTAAATGCTCCACTCCAGTAGAAAATGTTTTTCCTTAGCATTTTAAAATTATAACGAACCTCATTATTTGAACGTTATTGGCAAAGTTCATTTGCTGGGATCCCTGAAGTATATTAGCCACTAGGAGGAGGTTGACGGACGCAGTTTCTGATGTTTTTTTTGTGCGAGGGCTGACTTCTATCAGAGTGCAGTCATCCAAGAGTCAGATATACTTCTGCACCTTGCCTAGGTACTCTATTAGTGTTTACGCTCAGAACATTTTTCAACCAAAAGGACGACAAAGCCATGCCCAATTTAGTGTCCGCTTACTGCCTATACACACACTTGCAGTGCCAGAAAATGAAAACCAGTCTGCAGTTCATCGCTGCATTGTTCATAACATACAGGCTAGCAGTCAAACACAGGCCTTTTTGATAATTACTGAAGCACTTCGAAGGACTTTACAGTGTGACTATTACAGTAAATTGAAGGGAAATTAGACTTTCAGTACAGGTATATATTGCATAAACAAGATGACAATTACTTGAGGGAAAATAATTGTGTTCAAAGCAGATCATTCACCTGAACACTATCGAAGAGAAATCATAGAACAAAACTCCCTTTTTCTTTTGAACTGGGCTGAAAGTTAACAGGAACAGCTGAATCATACATACTGTGCCACAAAAGGTGAATTTCTTGTCGGACAAACAAAAAAAAGTTGCCAAGAATGCTTTCAACATTAAAGTGCAAAATCTAGAGGTTTGAAGAACAATGTGTGACAGACGGTTTTTTTTTTTTACAATGCCCCAGCTGGCTTCATGGGTAAGTGCATCAGACATGATCTTGAGCAAAGGAGTTCAGAAATGCCACAAGTTTGATAGCCAGTCGGTATTGAGGTAAGTGCTTCCAACTAGGAATGCAAGCGACACAATAAAAATTGCTTTACTTCTCCTGGCCTAAAAGATGGGGAAGAATATTGGACAGGAATAAAAATTAATTCTTCACTGACATATACTCCAGAGAACTATTCTTCCAGAGACAAATCTGAGAGGCAGAAACTTTTGAAGAAAGCCATGGAAATATTGAAATAAAATCCTTAAATGAAAGTCCTACTTTCATAGCATCATAACCAGTGACATCATTTTTCTCAGCCAAAAATGTCTAAATCTCTGTAGATAGAACACAGACAAAGGATGCCAATACAGCTACAGGATAAGCAAAAGGCTTTACTTCCAATATTTGCAACTACTAATTTGTCAGAGCTCATCTAGTTGCAACTTTCTTTTTCCCTTTACAGCTGCTTTTATTGGCTACTTAAAAAACACTAGGCTATAATATTCTATAATACCATGAATCTACACCATAAGTCAACAATGCAAACCGAGAAGCTATAACATGAAGTATTTCCATATAAATACATCAATTTACATTCATCTTTCTTAGTATCTGAAATAACTTCACAAAACAAATAACTTTTGTTTAAATGTGTTGCTGACTATCAGTGCATGGAAAATACAAAATAACAGGTTTTAGAAGCTGCACTATGAACAAAGCAAGCACAAAATATTAACCGAAGGAGCACTTGTACAATATTGGCTTGTTTTGATAAACCAACCCAGTTTTCAAATTGATATTTTATGGAAATATTTATAGATGCCAATATATGGTTCAACATTGTCATTAGTTTATTCTCTCCAATATTCTTTACCTCGACTCGTCAGATCTTCCAACAATAATCCTTGTAAATAAACACAAGAAATGTGGAGTCTGGATTGGTTCCAGCAGCAATTTTTCCTTTTTGGTCTGTGCCAAAGAATCTCAGCCCAATTCTTTTGTCAAGAACAGACAGGGAGTAACCAGACTTCTTTCACAGACACCATCCTCAAATTTCATGAAGAACACTGCAAAATGAAAGCATGCATGTAGTCATAAACTAAAGCCACCTTTACAGGAATACAACAGGCAGACAGCATTCACCCTTTTCTCCTTCCATCCATCAGCTACATTCCTCAACTGAGCCAAATCTACATCAAACCAGCAGCATCATAAATCTATTGATGCAGGGATCTATGAACCTGCTTTCAGATTAAGGCTATCAGTCTCCATAGATAAACATTGCCAGCTGGACCTCTGCAGTTTACTGACAACTCGGACTAAAGTTCCCGGTTATGCAGTGCAGCCAGGTGAAATCAAATGAAAAGTAAACAGCAATGAAGAATTGGAGGCAGAGAGGGGTTACACAGCATAGAAATTACTTTTCCTAAAGAATAATAGAAATGTACAGAAAAAGGCCATTTAGTCTATTGTGTCCACACTGGTTGACAGATAGCCATCCAGTCTAACCTCACTTTTCAACTATCGGTTAATCATTTAATTCAACTGCAAGCCTGAATACTTTTTAAATATTTTGAGAGTTTCTGCCTCTACCACCATTTTACGCAGAGTTCCAGGTCCCCACATTGGCTATACGTAAAACAATCCACCATCAATCCTATCTAAACCTCGTTCCTCTTATTTCAATTCTATACTCCAGGTTTAGGCCCCTCAACTAAGGGGAATATGGCCTTCCTATCCACTCAATGTAGGCTCCTCACAATTTTAATCCTCAGCCGTAAAAGAAATTGCAATAAAAAGTTTATAATACATCATTATTACTTGGGAACTTGGATTCAAAAGTAAAGGTAATTGAGTTTTTGGTTTTCAGGACTGTGAAAGTCTGACCATTTTTTTTAAAAAAGGGTCAGGAAGACATTTGCTTATCATGGACTAAAGACAGCCTTAACAAGAAAAAAGTGCAATTTAAGCTAAATAACTAGGTCAACTAATTGCTGGGGTGTTTACCAAATGGCAGTTTTACAAACTACAGAAAAGATAAACAGCCAGGGGCTACAAGCAGGTTGAGTTCAGAAGAGAAGATCCATTCTGGCAGATAAACAGTTTTTAGTTTGCTCAAGTTTTCAGGTCATCAGAATTAGAAGGAAGTCTTAAGTGCTTTTAGGAGCCTCAAAGTAGTCCAAAATCAGGGAAAAGACTGTAAGTTAGGCGGGTGTTTTGGAAAAAGATCACATCTGGAGAATGTGCAAAAAACTGCTGAAAGAAAATGCTTGTAATTTCATCAGTTCAGTAAGAAATTTTTGAAGTGAAGATAGGACCAATACAGGTAATTACTGTCAGTGAAGTAAATATTTCTATGAAAATGGCTGAAATTTTCCTTTTGTGGTTTATAAGAAAATTAGTTTGAACTGTCTAGCTTTGTTTTCCTTTCCATTTCTTGTGCGTAATGAACATATATTCTTTGATTAACGTTCAATGACAGCATTATGTGGATACATTCAGTCACTGCTCACCACAGTGACCAAACTGCAAAAATAAAACTTACGGTCTATCAAACCAAGTTTCACCCTGGAATCTGACTTGTCCAGTATTACCATCACCTGGGACTATGACAAAATCAAACATCATCAGAAGCTTAACAAGAAAATTAATTATATTAGAGTCATTCAGCATTTGAAACAAGAAGCTTACATGTATAAATTCAGTCTGTACATTGTTATCTAGGCTTAGCCAAGGCAGGTATTTGAAGTGCACAAGATTTCCACATCGCTGAACCCAGATTCCTTGTCCCTTAATGCTATCTATTGTGTTTGCACATGCGCTCACTTGTAGATGTTGACCCAAGATAAGGTTTGGTTTGTGTGGAATGGACTCAAGGACCGAGTCATCTCATTATTCATTTTCTCAGCTCAAGGTTGAAAGACTGTAACCGGGGGGGGGGGGCAATGGAATTCTGCCACTGCCCTTAGAACAGGGTGCATAGTATAAACGAATACCAGCACTAGATTTGACCGATACAAGAGAAACTAACAATATGGGTAAAAGGAAAAAGCTTTTGATATTGCTGAAATATTATTACCATGACTACCAATAGACAAACAGAAGTACAAACCAAGAAACCAGCTCGACACAGACAGCAAAAAGACAAAATTCCAAAAGAGTAAAATGAGTGCTTAACCCAAAAGAACAACGATATGAAAATGTTGGACATGGCATTTCAATGAACGCTGTAGATGTTTTTCTGGCGCTGGCCACACACAGAGCTCAAGGTGGTGAGGTTGAAATTTTATCAATACATGTACTGTGGTTTCAATGTAGCCATTGCTACACTTCATTGAGGTAGCACTTTGGAATTCAAGGTCTGCTATTCCCAGAGTCATCACAAAAATGTGTATTTTAATAAAAATCTTTAAATGTCCCCAATTTACCTATTAAATAAATGCAGACTAACAGTAAGCATGGAACAGGTTTCTGTACTTAACAAGAACTTTCATTTATTACAAATTAATAGATTCTACTCACAGTTAAACATCAATGAGTGTTGACATACAAGTGCACTAAAACTCTAATCCCCTTCTAAAACTCTCCTAAACACACACATAGATAGACTCAGACAGATGAAAAAACATTGGTGTTATGGGTGGAGGTAAAAAAAGAATACTGGGATAGCAGTTCAATGACACCAGTTCACAGGGTTCATTGAGATGATCCTTTTACTTGTCAGGACGTTTTGTTCTTCAGTCTCTTCCTTCCAGATTCTTTTCACTTCTTCACAGGAGGCACATGTGATTGGTATCTCTTAGATACTTGGTTAACAACCGGTGAGGGAAACAAACTGGATTTCCAGTAAAATACCTAAAGCCTGAAGATAGAGAAAGGCACATAACCTGCCCAGGATACAGTCTGAAGGCTTCTGCCAGTTTTCATCTTTCAAGCTTTTCATCTGCTCATGCTGATTTGCAACGCAGGTTGACACTAACAGCTTGATTCTATTCCCACACCAGATGAGGTTACCTTGGAGGACACCCTTCTCAACCTCTCCCCTGCCTGAAGCATGGTGACCCTCAGGTTAAACCATCACCAGTTGTCTCTCTCTCTCCCACTCTCTATAACAATACAGGTAACCAATGGTACAGTAGGACTATAGTGACTTTATCTATGGGGGTGGATTAAGTTCAGTTGGCTAGATGGCTTGCAACGCACACTGATGCCAAAGGTACGAGTTCAATGCCCGCACCAACTGAGGTCACAGTGAAGGACTCTCCTTCTCAACCCCTCCCCTAGCGTGTTGGCCCTCAGGTTAAACCACCACCAGTCATCTCTCTCTAATGAGATAGCAGCCTATGGTCTGGTAGGACTATGGTGATTTACCTTTTTTATCTACCCAGGAGCCAATCAGATACTTGTGGCCTGGCTAAAAGCCACTGTCATCCATAACTGGTCACAACACCACAAACCAAATCAACAACCTGTTACTCATCAAATCTCACTTTGTACACACCCCCACTGCTGAACTCTCATACTGCTTGAGCAAAGCAGCAGTGTACCTTGACTTACTAGGAGTTTAAATTACTCGTATTTTAATACTTAAAACAATACCTTGCACAATCTTTGGTTTTAAAAAGTCTTGTACATTTCAATCCATAATCAAGAACAGAGATAAGTAAGATACTGACTTTGCACTAAAAAGGAATGCTTATACGGGTGAATGTGTACATAAATGTGTACATGTTCTATATATGTTAACAAATAGATGGATCATATTGCATGACACAGACAACAGTGAAGGTAAATGATAAAAACTCAGGAATTAATTACTGTTAACTAAGAATTGAAACAAATCGTCAGATGCTTAATAAAAGTTACAGCATATTGAAACACCAAATAAAATCAACAGGAATATTAAAAACAAAAAAAAGTAAGTTTCTGAGAAGTGTCACAGAAGCCTGGGTTAACTGAAAATATGAAGGAATATTTGAATTTCAACACACTTTGCAGTCTCGAAAATAACGTACAGAAATTCGATAAAAAGTGCGCATTTGCGATTTGAAATGCAATTAGCAATTTGAAATGCAATTAGCTAAATTTAGAGAATGTGTGAACCTTATCTCAACCTACTGGCATGAAATTTTATTTTAAAAGGAACAAAATGTTAAATGTTGAGACACGGCATCAAACTGCTTTACATAGAGTCATTTAGCATGGAAACAAACCCTTTGGTCCAACTTATCCATGCCAACCAAGTTTCCCAAACTAAACAAGTCCCACTTGCCTGCATTTGGCCCATATCCCTCTAAACCTTTCCTATTCATGTACCTGTCCAAATGTCTTGTAAATATTGTTACTGTACCAACACTTAGGGTACAAATGAAATCCAAAATCCTCAGAGGGAGTTTGATTAGCCACTTCAGAGAATCACCTTAAGATGGGAAGTCTATTCATAACCATGTTAAAGAAAAGAGAAAATAAATTGAAGTATTAAAAATATTAGTACAATTGGCATCTCCTAAGACTAAAGTACTGCCCAAAGTTCATTGTTGCAGTGCATCCAGTTCCAGCTTAAATAACCTCAATGTTCCTTTCTGTCTTATCCAATGAGAATATGGGGCAGACAACAGCCAGAACAGAGAAGTAGGCAGGGGAACTGCAAAACCACTAAAGGACTTTTTTCAAAAAAAATTATGACAAAAAGTATGAAAATGGGCAACAGAGAAACATGTCTCCATCCAGCAAATTTTCTCAGGAAAATACTCAGCCTATAACAGGTTAAACTGAAGCTACTGGCTCTCATTTAACCGCACTGCTAAACTGCGGTGTAACATGGTAAATCTGCTATGTGTAAAAGTGATCAAATCCAGCTGTCTAAGCTTTTAAAAGTGCTTTATCATCATTTTCTGGCAAATAAGACAAAAGTCAAAATGGGGGATCAGTTCAACCAAGATACAAAATGGTTTAATTATGTAATCAGAAGTGCTCCAAGAATTACACACTGGATACTCCTACTAGTTGAAGCCTGTATAGACAATTAGTTCTGTTAACTTGTCCTTATATACCATGGTATTAAAACAAAGGAAAACAGCAACTTCGGTAAAACAGCATACTCCTATCAGAAACTACTTCACTTACTTTACATTCATTCAGTACTTTTAATTTGATATTTCAATATTGTTTGCAAAAAAGAACATTGTTACCCTCTTTGCATTGTGCGTTTCTTTGTGTAGCTTGCAAATATCTTTTCTTCATTCTGTCTTCATTCATACTAATGTACGCATGTTTTCTTACACATACTGCATAACTTGCACTCTTGTCCAGTTCACTTTCACTTTTCGTCTCTTATAATTTGTGTATGATTCTCAATTACTCAAGGGTAGACAATGACCTAGCAGAACTATTGCTGGACTGTTAATCCAGAGACCCATGTAACATCCTGGGGACCTGGATTTGAATCCTGCCAGATAGTGGTATTTGAATTTAATAAAAATTTGGAATTAAGAGTCTTATGATGACCATTAATCCACTGCTGAGTATCCGAGTTTTAGAATGTCCTCTAAGGAAGGAAAATGCCACCCTGTGGGACTCCTGACCCACAGCAATGTGGTTGATTCTTAACTGCCCTCTGGGTGATTACAGATATGTGATAAATGCTGACCTAGCTGGCAAAGCCCTCATCCATGAATGAAAAACAGAATTACTGCCGATGAGGTAGTAGGAACTGCCAATGCTGGAGAATCTGAGATAACAAGGTGTAGAGCTGGATGAACACAGCAGGCCAAGCAGCATCAGAGGAGCAGGAGAGCTGATGTTTCGGGCCTGGACCTTTCTTTCTTACTACAGATGAATTTCTTTTGATGATAGTTATCAAGTAACGGCATCTGGGAGGAATCAGCTACCGTTAGAACCTAGATAATGATGAACTATAGCAGGAGAAAGGGGGAGAGGTTAATGCCTTAGGAAGGAATCCATAGACAGAATACGGGACAAGGGGAAGAGAAGGAGAGGACCAGCAGTACTAAGGGGGATGGCAGTGGAAAATTCATAGAATGTAAAGTATTAAACACTTGGATGCAGGGGCAGTGACCAAACACCGTACAAAGGTAGATGAGTACTTGGGATTGGAAGGGAGGGAATGCCCGAATCAAACACAGCTGCTTTCCTATCATACTGTTTATGTGACGGTTTTTATTATCACATGGCCAGCTGCATTGTTCCCACTGTCAATCAGCTCCTTGAAAATGTACAGATATGGAAAGACTACGAAGAGGAAAATTTCTCCACAAATTTTGAAAAACATTTACCTACATGAAGGCGAATGATGGCAGAATTATTATTTTTAATCTCTGACATCATCCTGGTAAAAATCTGCAAAATATTCTAGATATGGGTTTATTGGGGTAAGAAGGACCTGAAACTCAACATTGTCAACATGTTTTTCATTTGTTATTCTTCTAAATGTCCTGATTACGAACAGCTTTTTCCACTTTATAATTTCTAAGGATTCTGCAAAAACTCCACTCTCTTCAACACCTTTATAATGAATGTGTCCACTCAAACAGGCACATAGATACATTTTGAGATGTATCATGTGCAAAATTGCAATGCCACACATGAAATGGTATAGAATCGGGAATTGAAAATACACCTTTCAAGTGTAATTAATAACTGGTTTCATAAACATGCACATTTGCAGCAGGAAGGCCACTAAAACAATACAGGCATCTCATACAGACTCTATATTAGCAACATAATATGTTGGGCGGCACGGTGGCCCAGTGGTTAGTACTGCATGCTCACAACACCAGGGTCCCGGGTTTAATTCCACCCTCAGGCAACTGTCGGTGTGGAGTTTGCACATTCTCCCTATGTCTGTGTGGGTTTCCTCCGGGTGCTCCGGTTTCCTCCCACAATCCAAAGATGTGCAGGCCAGGTGGATTGGCCATGCTAAATTGCCCACAGTGTTCAGGGATGTGGAGATTAGGGGGATGGGTCTGGGTGGGATGTTCTGAGGATCAGTGTGGACTTGTTGGGCCGAAGGGTCTGTTTGCACACTGTACGGATCCTATGATCTATGATAATATGCATTATGCAAAACATATTAAAACAGCCTATCACCTCACTTACCATATGAAATTAATCAACTATTGGATGTTTCAGAAACCTGCTTATTTATATTCATAGACTGATTTACTTAACAGTAAAACTGTAAACATGGAGATGGGTGATCAACCAGTACGATGGCAATCCCAAGTAAAATGGGAGAAGCTAAAAGAAGGTAAAATAACAAACGCTACATAAAAAAAATTGCATCAAGAAAATTGGCAGCCCCATGTGTAAATTTTACCTTATCCCATAACAGCTATCATATACTTGAACATTCAAAATGGTAATATCCTGTCTCCTGTTTCCAAATTGGAACAGTTTTTGTTCGTTCAGTATTGTACACTAGGCAAACAGGGCAGGGGCCAACAGCAACAAAATGCAAGGGTGAGAAAGAGAGAAGGAAAGTTGCCAAAGTCCACTTCCCCCCACTATCACAAGCAATGAGACTGGAATTGGCAGCCGATAAAATGGAGGGAGACAAACAGCCTACGGCTTGAAAATAATTACAAGCTTGGGGACATGACTAGTATAAAACTAAAATGTTGTCTTTCTTACTTTTCTCCTGTTTACAGCACACTGGCTGCACATTGGCCAATTTCAAAAACATTTTTTCTTATGTTATCCACTGAAATGCAAATGAAGCAGAATGGAAAGATTTCTCTAGAGCTTCACTCTATGGGAATATTTGTAAAGGATACGTCCTTGTTCAATGAAGGTAATTGCTGCTTTTAGATTCTGAGCCATCCGAAGTTTCACCATAATAGTGGGGAGACGCCTCCTGGAAAAGGAGCACAAGTTTAATTTATTTTAAAACGCAGAATCAAATGCTTATTACAGCTCTCAGTAAATATCATCTTCTTCCGTCAAGCATTGGTGACCAGGCACAAGAATTCAGTCCTTTATTTGTACAGCTGTGAAGTGGCCAAAAAAAATCTAGTACAAGCTGGTTCTCTCAAATATCTCAGCTTTGAAATTACACAATACTTGCCGGTAACCATACCAACCAACCAAGATAGATTAGTAACTGGGAAAACTCGTTCTAAATGAGCAACAGAATGTGTCAGTCAGGTCTCCAGTTTCAGAGGATACACCAAACACAACTATTCAATTTTACTGTGAAATAGAGGTGATATGGCATGACCTCATTAAAAAGTCATGTGAAGCTCTGTACATCCCTGACATTCTTCCTCATATTTAATGTATTCGATGGCTGTATTCTAGAAAATGACAATCCCAAGTAAGTTCTTGATTACAATTGATTAGTGTTTATGCAACGGACTTTACTGTTGAATTCTCTTCTGCAAAAAAAAAGTACTAAAAATTCCGTAAGGGAACTGTGCTTGATGACAAAACAGAAGAAATATTCATCATAAGCTTACAGTTACATGATGAATTTTTATTAGCAATTTTTTAATACTAGCTACAGTCTTATATCCTCCATGCTATCCAGTCATGACATAGACTCTGAAAATTACTTGATTTTCACTTTTTAAAGGAAACAGCCCAGTGGTGAAGGCTTCCAGTCTGATTGATCATATGAATTGAATTGTGTTAAATGGTTCTAATTGACATTCTAGACTTGTGTTGACACTGTTCAGAATTGAGGTCTACAGCAATAGGAAATTCAACAACAATGGCACTTTGCTCAGAGCAAACTGAGTTAAAGAAGTGTTCAATGGCCTGCATTAGGAATAACGTTTCTTCATTCTTGCAATACATGTGCACAATATGAGACTTAACCATCACGTAAATGAAATCACACTAGTGTACTTTTAAAAATCCAAGGCCATAGATATCCCTTATTACAGTGCCTTTACCTTTATCGATATTTTTAAAATCTTACACTTACATGTAATGTCTGTACTATGTCTTCCTGTATTCACAGACTGTGCACCGATATCTTCAAGTGTCGTTTCCTGTGTCCACATTCATTGTGAACTTTTCATGTTTCAACTGTTCATTGTAACACTTTTCATTTTGAATGTACAACATTGTCATTGGGTAGCCACAACTGTCCCAACAGAGTTTTCTGAAATTTTTCATTATCCTTCAGCATCTAATATTTCTAATATTCAAAGTATGAGACTAAACAAAGTACCAATTAGAAAAAAATGAAAAAATTAACTTTGTGGTGCAATGAATAAATCTATTCAAATTGTCTATTGTATAGTTAATGGTTTTCTTAACTATTTCACGAGAACGCTTTGGTCGATTCAATGAAGTTCCAAATTTTGGTATGGTGACCTGATGTTAGAATACCAAATCAGCACACTTGTAGTGTGCATAATTCCTGGACACAATAATTCTACTCAGTCAGCTATTTTATGGCAGTATTCAGCTTCTCAAATTACAGTCCATTCTCCTCACATAATTTTGAAAAGCACAACAAATAACTAAATTTGTGCCTGTCTGCAAGTAAAAAAGTGTACTGACAGATTTGTTATAGCTTTTATCTGCGTCCCATGACATTTAAATAATGTCAAAATAAGCTTGTGATGCAAGGGGTGAGCAACAAAGAATAAAGAGAAAAAGACAGCATGAGAAAAAAGGTGACAATGGCGGGAGTTCAAAGAAGGCATAAGAGGTGCTGAGACAGAGTACAGCTCGTGGTGGAATTGCAGTAAAATCAAGTTTGCACCAGCAGTTCCAATTTAAGTGCCAACTGAAAAATTTGCAATAGTAACTAAAAATAAAGACACACTTTCAAAACGAGAGCTAAGTAACAACTATACGCTCTGGTTTCATTATATTTGGCCACTCAACACTGTGACAAATGAAGATGGAGATGGAACCATATAATATATATCACAAATCCTTAATCTGGAACAAGACCCCAGTTTCTTTGTGATTGGATGATAGAATAGTAAACTTGCTGCAAATGGCTAAGTTAAAAATCATATAAATTCTATTCTGGTGTTTTGTTTAGAGGAAGCCTTAAATGTACAAACATTAAGATGAAGTGGAAAACCATAGACTATATGTAATGTAATCCTCAACAAATTCAAATTCTACAAGCAAATGAATCATTGTGATTACAGAAAATTTCAGTCTCCTTTAATGAAGTTTTGACATGAAAATTTTGCACAGGTAAAATCCATTGCCAAAGGTGGCCTTCGTCATCTGTAACTTTTTATATACAAGTCAGATACATTTTATTGTGTCTGACTGAAACAGTCTTTCTGACAAGCAAGGTAGAACATGATATATGCAAAGATCATAAGATTCAGAAACAGAAGTAGATCATTTGGCTCATCAAATGTGCTCTGCATCCAATGAGATCAAGACTGATCTGATGATCTTCAACTTCACTTTCCTGCCTTTTCCCCATAACCCTTGATTCCTTTGCAGACTAAGAACCTGTCTATCTTAGCCTTGAATATACTTAATGACCCAGCCTCCACAGCCCTCCATAAAGAATTCCATAGATTCACAGCCTTCTGAGGGGAAAACAAAAGTCCTCCTCAAATCTGTCACAAATGGATGACCCCTTAATCTGAGGCTATGCCCTCTAAATGGCTTAGAAAATTACTTTGGTGAAGGGAAATTTAGGGATGATTAATAAATGTTGCCAACATCCTATGAATGAATACATTAAGATGAAACTACCCATCTTTACCACATTATTTCTGGACTCTAGAAATGTGTTGTATTGTTATCTTCCAAGGCTCCTCGTACTCATCTTCCATCCAGTTTAAAAATAAAAAGTACTCTCCCTGAAACAGATTGCAATATAATCTGGCAATATCATCCAGGATCATAATATAATGGTGGGGGATCTGGCTTGGGATTGTAACAGAAATCAGAAAGCATGAACTGGATAAAGAAGCGTCTAGGTTACAAGCTGAAAAATGTCTAGACGTTTGGATGGGGATTCCCATTCAGAAGTTACATTTGAATAAATATTTTCCTTGTGTAGCTAAATTGCCAATTACACAGTGTCGTTCTGAAGCAGGTTCACTGGACCCTAAATGTTAACTCTGATTTCTCTCCACAGATGCTGCCAGACCTACTGAGTTTTTCCAGCAATTTGTTTTTGCTTGTGATTAAAAGTATAAATTGTATTATACATAGGTAAATTTCCCAAGATGGGAAGTGAATATATATGAAGACAGATACTCATAGGGTTCACTGGTCCCAGCTGTTAGCTATACAATAATTCGAGAAGCACTGGTATGGAAACCTAGTTAAATACTCTTTTATACTTTGTCATCTAAACTAGCACAAAGTAATAGTGGAAGAGTTTTCTGTTGTTGGTTTATAGCCATAGAACAAAGAATTGTATTGCTTTGTACCAAAATATGATTATTTTTTTTTTTTTTTAAAATCAACCTGTTCAGAGATGTGATTACACTCCTTTGGAGCACGTGGAACTTGAACCCAGGCCTCCCAGTTCAGGGTTAGGTCTGCCACCACTGCACCACAAAAGCCCCCTGTACCAAAATATACTGAATGCAGTGATATTGACCACAGCTGATCTGAAAGTCAGCAAGTCTCCAGTTAGTGGCCAGCTAAAAGGTAATTGGTTTCATTAGACACAGACTGGGCAATTTTTGTTCGGGGTCTGGTTTAGTTCACTGAGCAACTACATCTCGGAGGTGTACCCCGCTTCCCTCCACCAACCTCTCAGAAACTGTCAGACTTTTAAGTCTAAGCAGAACAGACTTTCAGAAGTTTCAGCTTCTCCAACTGCATTCATTCCTTAGGATGATCTATCACAGAGACTTATTCTCCACCTCAGCTAGAGTTATTGTTCGTTGAAGAGACAAAACTCAAAGTATGTTTGTGTTAAACATTAAGCTTTTTTTTAAAATTTGAAATTGACATCAATCCTAATGTTATATCTTGCTGCAGGTTGTGCATTTATTGAACTGGCAGGCATCAAAAGGGAAGGAGTTATTTCTGGGATGATTGTAAAGAGCTGCAAACTTCAATTCAGGCTTCACCACAGACTAATCTTAACTTGAGAAAATAAATGGTACATGAGGTACACAATACTACTCTCTGTAAACCTCATATTCTGACAATGTACAAAGGAGATAAAAAGACCTTGATAACTCAACCAGAATGTGACGACAGTGGAGGAAAATCAAGATCATTGCCAAAGATATGAATGGTGCTAAATTCTAAGAGGCACAATTACTGTGGTTTATATCTCCTAACTAATTTATTTAATCGCCCACTCATTCACAGGTAGCATGAAAACAAAGTTAAGTGCAAACAGAGAAATGAAATGTTTACAATGGAAAAAAATGATAATAAAGATCAATGGTATAGAGCTGGATGAACTAGCCTACTATCTCATAATAAAGATCAATGCCCTTTATTTTTCACATATAGAGAGGATATAGAGTGTCCTCTCTGTATGTGAAAATAAAGGTTACTGATCTTTATTATCATTTTGTTCCATTAATAATACTTACTAATTCGGTTAATGTTAAAGGAGGTACAGCCATGAAATGTCATTAGAGCTGTCGAATAGACTGTGTCCTTATTGTGAAATAAAGAGAATCATGTTGATATTTCAGAAAAATATAGAGAGGACAATGGTATTGCTCCATCACATAGACAGCTCAAAAGCGATTGGGTAAAATGTGGAAAATTAATGACAGCAACCACTATAAAACCGTGCATATCAACGGCAAACATGTTTTCTTTTGTATTTTTGAATGCGTTGGAGTTATAAATTCTCAGCAGATAATAGTATTCACATTCACACTTTCCAATTTTTTTTTCACTTGCTGGCTGGGCCAGCATTTATTGCCTGTTCCTAGTTGCCCTTAACGAGTTAGTGGTGAGCTGCCTTCTTGAACTGTGGCAGTCCATGTACTGTACATAGACTCACAATGCTGTTAAGGAGGGAATTCCAAGATTTTGATCTAGCCACACTGAAGTAACGGTGATATATTTCCAAGTCAGGATGGAGAGTGGCTTGGAGGGGAACTTGCAAGTAGTGGTGCTCACTTGTGTTCACTGTCCTTGTCCAACTAGATGGAACTGATCGTGGGTTTGGAAGGTGCTGACTAAAGATCTTTTGGTGAATCTCTGTGTGCATCTTGTAGATAATCCACAATACTGCTATTGCACATCAGTGGATAGTATGGATGTTTGTGGATGTGGTGCCAATCAAGCCAGCTGTTTTGTCCTGGATGGTGTCAATCTTCAAGTGTTATTGGAGCTGCACTCATCCAGGCAAGTGGGGAGTATTCCATCATGCACCTGATTTGTGCCTTGTATAAGATGGACATGCTTTGGGGAATCAGGTGGTAAGTTACTACTGTATTCCTAGCCTCTGACCTGCTCTTGTAGCCACTGTATTTATGTAGCAAATCCAGCTGAGTTTTTGGTCAATGGTCAATGGTAACCACCCCAGAATTTTGATAGTTATGCCACTGAATGTCAAGGGACAATAGCTAGATTGTCTCTTACTAGAGATGATCATTTGCATGGTGCGAATGTTACTTGCTACTTTTCAGCCCAAACCTGGATACTGACCAGGGCTTGTTGCAGTTGAACATGGATTGTTTCAGTATCTGAGGAATGGCAAATGGTACTGAACACTACGCAAACATCTGTGAACATCCCCACTTTTGATCTTATGATGGAGGGTAGGTCATTGATGATAGTTGAGCCGAGGACACTACCCGGAGGAACACTGCAGTGATGTCCTGGAGCTGAGATGACTGACCTTCAACAACCACAACCATCTTACTCTGTGTCAGGTCTGACTCCAACCAGTAGAGACTTTGCCTCCTGATTCCTGTTAATTCCAGTTTTGTTCAGGCTCTTTAATGTTTCACTTGGAGAAATGTGGGCTTGATGACAACAGCTGTCAATCTCACCTCACTTCCGGAATTCAGCTCTTTTGTCCATGTTTGAGCCAAGGCTATAATGAGGTCAGGAACTGAGTGGCCCTGGTGGAACCCAAACTGTCTATCACTGAGCAGGTTATTGCTGAACAGGTGGCCTGTAGTCGTGGCCGAGTGGTTAAGGCGATGGGTTTGAAATCCGTTGGGGTTTCCCCACACAGGTTCGAATCCTGCCGGCTTCGTTTCTACAACTTGCAGGTTTTAAATGACTTTGTGCTGTCAAAACAAACTCATGTTTCAGGAGTGGCATGGTGGCTCTGTGGTTAACACTGCTGCCTCACAGCGCCAGGGACGCGGGTTCGAATCTACTCTCAAGTGTGGAGTTTGCACATTCTCCCTGTATCTGTGTGGGTTTCCTCCCACAGTCCAAAGATGTGCACGCTTGGTGGATTGGCCATGCTAAATTGCCCGTAGTGTTCAGGGGGTGTGTAGATTAGGTGGGTTATAGGGAGGTGGGTCTGGGTGGGACGTTCTGAGGGTCAGTGTGGACTTGTTGGGTTGAAGGGCCCGTTACTACACTGTAGGGATTCTATGAAAGTCTATGTTCTATGAAAGCAGCTGCTTGATAACACATTCCATCACTTTACTGATAATTGACATATGCGACAGTGATTGGCTGAGTTGGATTGGTCCTGCTTCTTGTCTACGATATACTGGGCAATTTCTCAACTTGCTGGGTGGATGCCAGTGTTGTGGCTGCACTGAAACAGCTTGGCTCGGGGTGTGTGGTAAGTTCTGGAGCACAAGTCTTCAGTATTATTGCCATAATGTTCAAGACCTATAGCTTTTGCAGTATCCAGTATCTCCAACCATTTCTGGATATCATAGGGAATGAATTGAATTGGCTGAAGACCAACTATCTGTGATGCCAAGGATCACTGTAGGAGGCCAAGATGGATCATTTACTTGGCAATTCTGGCTAAAGAGTGTTGCGAATGCTTCAGCCTGATCTTTTGTACTGATGAGCTGGGCTCTTCTACCATTGAGATGGGAATATTAGTGAGCTGTTGAATTGTCCACTACCATTCACAGCTGGTTGTGATAGGACTGCAGAGTTTAGATCTAATCTCTTGGATATGGGATCACTTAGCTGTTTCTATTACTTGATGCTTATCCTGGCTGACACTGTGATCTCTAATCACCTAAAAGAATGAATAAAATTACAGCATCTTGGATATAAAGCTGGCAGGAATTCTTACACAGTTGATGGAAGGGGTATTTAAAATACTTCTCGGAAAATGACATATCTTCACATTACTGGCAAAACCAGGGATACAGTAGACTAAGGGGAAATAAATTGATGTCAACTTTTATTTCAAAATATGCCACATTTTAAATATGTACCTTTTGCATGTCAAAACTGTAACTAACAACATAAATCATATACTTTGCTGGAAGTAACAGACCAGATTGTCTACAAAAGAGCACTACAGTAGTGTGTCTTTTCGCTTGTAGAATTTTTATTTATTGGGTTTCTGGAATGGTCAGCTATTATTGGCACTACAAGGGAACCTGGTGAACAATGGGATAAAAAGTGCATTTCTTTGACCAATGAGATAAAGGTTGGAGGAATAACTAAATAAATAAATGCTAAAAAAAAGGGATGAATTGGAATCAGTGAATTGCATTGACAACCCTGACTTCAAAGTTCCCAACCTTTGCCCTTGCCATTCACCTAAAGCCCATCTTCCTCTATTTCCTCTCACCCTAAATTACTCCTCCTTCAATACCACAAACTCCCGCACCTCTCTACCCTCCTCTAATCCTGGCCCCTTCCCCCACCTCGCTGATTGGTTCTCAACACAAATTCCTCTACTTTTTGTATCTCCCTCTTATTTCAGATCTTCCTTAAAATTTACCTTGTTGTGCAGGCTTTTGATCACCCCACCCAATACATTTCTTTCTTCCTTAGCTGAGCATTTAACTGTCTGCATGCACAGCTTGGAACACGCATCTAAATTATATAAATATTAGCTGTTGTTTTGTCTCCTGCTGTCTTGTACAACAATTGCATTAACTTTGCAAAGGAGATTTATTGTGAAATTGAATACAACTTCCTGTTTCTAGCTGACTCAGAAGCAATGGGTGTGACATAGATGCAGAGCATACCATGATAATATTTTATTTGAAGCACTGGAAAGGCGAGTCTACAAGTATGCAATGTGCAGTAAACTGAAGGTACTACAAGCAGCTATCCTGGCAGTTTAAAGTTTCATACAAAATTTTTGTTTTTGCAATATTTTGATGTAAATATCACTTCACCTTCTTGAACTTGTATCTACTGAATGTTTTCTACAATTGCTCAAATTCACTCCCAAATCAACATACATGTATGATCCATCTCAGGAAATATTTCAACACACTTGTAAAATGCCAGGAATTGAACCATGAAAAAAAAATGCACAAAGTGTATCACAGGCTCTGCTCTGAAATTTCTGTAAATCATGATGATACACCTGAGGAGAAACCAGTCCAGAACAAACACATGAAGAGAGAAGTCTTATACTCTACACGAGAGAACCACCAGGGAAGTGACATTGGGAAGGTGGGCCCTGCTGAGAGCCACCCACTTACCCTTACTTCTGGCACCTCTCTCCCTGTAAGCCCCACCATGTGAACCCACCTTGATTATGGGTCTTCCATGATCTGGGAGTACAACACCTTATGAGCTCACATATTTACCTTAAGTGGCCATCGATTAGCCATTTATGGGCTTCATTGGCAGCAGGGCAGGAAGGTTGACGATGGGTCCTCCTGCCCCAAACTTGCCTTCAGACACTGCCGTTATACCGCCGAATTCAATACTCTTCCCATCTTCCAGCTCACCACCAGCAAGAGCAGACTAGTCCAGACATGAATTCCTGAGAGGTTCCCGTATAAGGTTTATGCGGTTTAGAAACTGTTGTTTTTGCATCAAGAATCTTTCTAAATTATTTGGAACTAATGCTTTGATAGAAGATTGATGGAAACATATGATTTGACTAACTCCAAGTCCACTCAAGAGTTTAATATTCGCCACTACCTGAAGCATGTGCCTCATCATTTTACACTCACTAGTTAAGAATGGGTTCCTAATTTGCCAAGTCATCTTGCGATTAGCAGAAACAATCACGAGTCTTTATTTTCTGTTGCCGTTCAGTTCTCACCTCAAGGTCACAATATTGTGGGTCCTCGTCCTTCAGCATGAAAACCAATAAGAAAAGCAAGAAAAGAGTGTACGACACTGTCAGAAGTGCTGTCTTTCAAATTAGATATTAAACAGAGGGCCCTTCTGCCTTTTCTGGTAGTCATAAAAGATCCCTTAGCACTAACTCAAAGGGCAGTGCAATTATTGGAAGCCTGGCCAATCGCTCAATCAACATCAAATAATAAACAAATTAGCTGGTCATTACAACAAGGACTTTGCCATGTGCCAATTGGCTGCTCCATGCCCTATATTACAATAATGACGACACTTCAAAAGTAAGCCATTGGTGGTAAAGCACTTTGAGGCATCTGGTCTATGATCACAGGAGCAGCCATTGGAAACATTAAAGTCCACCTCATGAAAACTGGTTTCAACTGCAAAAGTTGGGAAAAGAATACATTGGACGACTCATGGTGGCTAGCCCTGCTCCACCAAGATATACGTGATTTTGAAGCAAGGTGGGTGACAAGGGCTGAAGATGTAAAAACAAAGACCGAGAAGGGATGCTACCTGTCAACACCCACAAATTGGCCAACTGACTACACAGACTTCCTCTTCCCCCATCAATGCTGCTTCGCCCTTAGTCTTTTAACTTTCTTTTCTACCTGTTTAACTTTGTAGTAATCCCATCCCTAACTCTAACACCCTCATTCTCTTTTCCTCCTTCCTTTCACTCTATCTGTCATTCCTCTCAGATTCCATAGCAAATATCCTCCTTGCATTGAGGTACCACCAATTATTTAAATTTACGTCTTTCTTTTCTTCCTGCTTCTTTTTGGGGAATTATGGATTTTTAAAAGTGAGCTTGTGGGCTACAAAACACTCTGTGGCAGATCAGGCTGCCAAAATTGGTCAAACTCAATGACGTTCAACATGTCCAACTCAAGCAGTCAACCAAAAATTCAAAGACTTCATTATATCTTTTGAATGAGGCAAACATGTAATAAAAACAAATAAACAAAGTTGACCAAAACTCAGCTGACCAATGACTTAGTTAGTTCAGACCATCAAATGCTGAGCCATTGTGGTCAGCGAGATACCAGCACATTTCAATACATGTACGAAGTCAGTTGAAAGAGGAGCGAGAAAAAAAACAATTAGTCTCAGTATCCTTGGGTGAGGGAACTGAAATTTAGCCTGAATTCCTCTTTCTGAACACCATCTAATTACCCTTGTAAAATAAAATTTGTATGCACTGGATTAGGACAGAATTGAACGCTGAGGTTATTCTAGTTCCTGCATAGCTAATATTTTTTATTTAACTAAAGTAGCTATAATTATTTTCATTAAAGCCAGAATAGCTGTTTTCAAAATCTACCAATTTGTTTCTTTTAAAACAATAGTCCCTGCCACGATTCACCATCTTCCTAAATTAGCATATTCTGAAATCATATCTCCAATCTAACATACACATTTCAAGACAAAATATTTCAATACATATTGAATACATACTACACATATACTTTTAAAATAAAAACACACGAGTTTCTAAGCAGCCTTTTATGAAACAGTGCATTAATTTTTTAAAAACCTTGTGGAATCTATTGATGGTTTACGGATATATCTCATTTTCACTACTATTTCTATTTGCACTATTTTTTTCCTATTTGCTCATGTTGCTAGTTAAGAAAACAAATATTACCCTTTTTATAATGATCTTTCGTTGTGAGAGCAGTACAAATACTACTAAACTCAGAAACTACATTGACTGGATTTAACTCAGTGCAATAGGGCAGAATTTCAAACATGAAGTCAAAAAAGGAAAGGCAGGAGAGTCGTGATAGCAGGCAGAAATGGCCGTTTCTCTCTGAAATGGAGCTTGGTGAAGAGCAGCAGTAATGTTTGGGTCTTTGCAGAAACTCAAGAAATCCATTGTCCTCAACTTGTCAACATGTATGCTATCCAACTTTTAATGGAGAATCAGGACAAGTCTAGACTCTTGTCTCCCGAGGCAATTTAAATTGGTCGCCGACTAAAACAAAAATTTTAATAATCCTTCAAATATAAAGTGCTAAACTGACTTCGAAAGCATAGCATTTAGATTAGGAGCGCATTTTAACAGAGGCTTCAAATTTAAACACAACATTATCGTAAATCAGGAATAGCAAAGAAAACTGAATTCACTCCCTGAAAATAGGTTAACGAGTTATATTGTTAAAGAGTTCTCATAGGACCACAGCTAATTGTACCACCCCGCTCTCAGACATAGACCAATTTCCGTCAATCATCATTTTCAAATTTGTCCTCTCTCTTCTAAGCAAGTTATTTCAGCAAATTTGTCATGGGTCAAAACCCATATCATACCAAATAAAGCGAACACAGCTTTCATAACGCTGCTAATGAAAAAAAAAATCAAAGCAATATTGAGTGTGAACATGAATTAGTTGCAAATGGGCAATAAGCAAACTGGTAGTGTATCATTGTCTCACTGTACACAATCATGTGATAAATCCATACCTGCAGAAAGATGATGCTGACACTCTCTCACAAAGGTGTAGACCTTGCTTTGTGGGGATCAGGCCTGCTGAGTATCTGAAATTAATAACAGGACCAAAATTAAATTGAATTAATTTCAAGAAATAGGAACCAACTCCTCCACACAATTCTCCAGTGTTAAGAAACAACTTCTCACAGTCTGGTAGTATCAAGTGTTGTCAAAGCATGACTGACACAAACCAACCACTCTGTAAATCATTGCTGAGCCTGAACACATAGCCTCAATCACTACCTGAAATGTTGAGCTGAAGCTTTGTATTCACCAGGACCTGAACAGAGAACCAAGGTGAAATATTACATGTGCAGGAAATCTGGGGGGAAAAACAATTCCAAAGTAGTGGAGAAATTCAGCAGATCTGACAACATTTGCAAAGGGAGAAACAGAACAGAAAAGAGAATGCTTGAATTCTCCGGAATGGAAAATGCTTGCTCAAATGTGTGTGTCCTGAACTAAAATGGTCCAAACAATCCAAGGTAGGTCATGCACCATCTCATCTTAAAAGTCATTTTTTTTCAACTTCTAAAACTAAAAGGCATCACTCCATAGCAGGTAATGTGAAAAGTGTAACATCTCCAGATGGTCTTCCACCTCAGGGATCTGTTTCACACTCCAGTCAAAACCAACTGAATTTACAACTTGAGAAACTACCATAAAATAAGCTTGGTGGGTATTAATACACTTTCAAGAAGCGAAACATCTATAGCACAGAGAATCTCATTCATAAAATGCATAACATATGCAATAATATCATACCAACAAAATTGTAAACAATGTGGCACAGCTAGGGCATATTTCTGGGTCCTGCAAACATTGTCAAAAGAAAAGTTAAGGGAACTTCATTGTTTAATTAGTGTTCAAATGTGGGCTTTACTCATAAGGACAGGATTAATTTCTTATCTCAAATTGTGAAATGGTGGTGATAGTCCTTCTCCCCAAATCTCAGCACTCTGTGTTTTGATGTTATTCTCACAATGCAGATACAAAGGAAATTCTAGAACTGAGACTCAATAATGATGGGTCCGAGTTAGAACTGCACATGACGCAGATTTGATGCTCCCAATGTTCCTTCCGCCCTGGAGATTCGAGGGATTTGGAAGTTTGGTGGTTTGGGAGCTACTGCCCAAAGAAGCCTTAACAATTTGCTGTGGTATATAATGTAGAGGTCAAAATACTATGCAGTATGAAAGACATGGAACTTGTATGCATGTTTGTTTGGACATCATCCAAGCCTTGGTATTATAGGTTAATATACTGTATTTTCATACATGGAGCCACCCAGTTCCTCCGCTGCACATTAATTCTGATATGCCATGTCAAACAGTTCTGACAAGTCACTACTTTAATAGCTGACTGCATATAAAAATAATGCAAAAAAAATTTTGCTTCACAACGTTCATACGTACTAAGTTCCTCTTTTATTCAATGCACCAACAGGCTAATTTTAAACTTCTGACCATAGCCAGCAGTGTCAACTCTACGTTCAGGAAATATAGCACACTTCATATGTCTAACAAATGTCGACCTCATCTCACTCTTGCTCACTCTGATAAAACATCAGCCCAAAAGAACAATGGTAACAGAGCGAATGAAGAAAGAACTTCTATTTGTCAGACAGCTATCACGTTCTCAGGACTTCCCAAGACATCTTACAACCAAATTATTTACTTTTGAAGCATAGTCACTGTTTTACAGGAAAAATGTTCATGTACAGAAAAGTCTAACAAACAGCATAGTGGAGGGGAAAGACTGGGCTGGACATGGTTACGAAATACTAGGACTTGAACTTAAATCACTGCCTAATCGGGCAAACACGGATTCCACACACAAAACTGCACACTTGGTAAGTGTTTCACCATAGATTATCGCAGAGTTTTCCACTTATATGAGAGGCACCTCACTCACCTACTTCTCTTTCAATATAAAATGCCACCAATTAAGCTCATTCTCTTTAGGTTATCCTCTCTCCATTTTATATTTATTCTTGGGATGTGGATGTCACTGGCTGTTCCATCATTTATGGTCTATCCCTAATTATCCTTGAGAAGGTGGTAATAGATGTCTTCTCGAACCAATTCAGGTTTTGGGTGTAGGTATACCCACGGTGAAGGGTATTCCAGGTTGTGACCCAATGACAGTGAAAAAATGGGAAGAGAGTTCAATTTTTGGACAGTATGTGGCTTGGATAGCGGGGGTCCCATGTATTTGCTACCATTGTTTTTCTAGGTGGCAGAGATTACAGATTTAGAAGGCGCTACAGAAGGAACTATGGTGAGTTACTGCAGTGCAGATTGTATACTGCTGCCACTATATGATGACAGAAGGAGTGAATGTTGAAGGTAGTGGTTGGGGTATGAATCAAGCTGCTTTGTCCATGACACCATTCCTGGATACTAAAGTTGGAGACTGGTGGTTGGCACTTACTAGTCTACCAATAAATCTTCCTTCCCAGCTTAGAACTCAATAAAGTTAAACACTAAAAGAACCACTGTAAAACATCCAACGTTACAATAATTATCCATCCTTCCTTCAATTTGAACATCGGTCATGTTTTCATTCTGTTCGGAAGGGGAGGTCGAGCCCCTCTAATAATTAAAAACAAAACACAAGTCCCCAGTCTGTTACGGCATGAGTACAGGTCCCCTTCTAATAATTAAACCTGAAACATCCAGAGATGCACATCTCACCTGACCTAGTCTGTTAAACTGTTACAGAGAAGGGGAGGTTAAATAAAAGAAAATCCCTGATATTCACTTTATAAGTAACAATAGTCATAAATGCCCTTCTTTCGCTGATCCTGCTGTCAGTGATGGTTTCTCTGTGAAGACTCTTAGTTAGAAGTGCTGTGGTATCTTTTATGGATAAGATAGTGCTTTCTTAGAGAGCTTAGTGATTTCTTGAGAGAGCGAGGTGCTTATTTCTTAGCGGTTTGCTCTCACGTCAATTTTCAAAAACCCTCTCCTTAAGTACCTTGGATGACGTATCAATTTTCTTACAATAGTGTTGGCCCGAGGTTGTCAAAACCATCAGATTTCAATTCAATTGACTTTCAATCGCTAAGTGCTTGGCTTAAATTAATTGGTTAATTGCAGCTCATTGCCAAACATCAAAATAAGCCTAAGGTTGTCAATAACACAGCCAATTGATACATGTTTCAATTTTAGAACTGGCTGTACATCTTCAGCTACATGCAGATGCTTTTTTTTTGTCTAAATCTCTAAGCTTAGAAAAGCATTTTATTTCTTAAAGAAATCACACACTCTACACAACTTCGTAACATCTTCGTTCGGATTCCTCCTCCCAACGTGAACCATCAGACCCCAAAAAAATTTGCTCTCTTATACATCATCTTATCAAATTTCAAGCTCTGTACAGTGCTGAGTTCTTCCATAGCCAACACACCTACTTCTTTGACTGATAGTTTTGACGGCACCCGCACATGGCCGACTCTTTCCTCTCATCTTCAGAAATTTCATCCACCTGGGCCCCTCCCTCTGCCCTCACCCTCGAGATCTTTTCATCGAGAACTGCTGGCTTGAAATAGGTCAACTCAATTTCTATCTCCAATTATCTCTCTCTTTGGGCCCCACGACATTGTTCATTTCCTAACCACAGTTTCCTTTCTGGATAACTCTACTAAGTTGCATAAGACCACTCACAAACCAGATGTTATGTTTGACCCCGAGGTAAGTTTCAAACTATATATCCGCACAAATCACCAAGATTACCTATTTTCAATTCCATGACATTGTTCAACTCCACCCCTGCCACAGCTCACCCTTGCTGAAATCTGCATCTATTTCTTTGTTACCTCCACACTTGAGCATTTCGATGGTCAATATTTTACCTTCCATTCCATGTAGGTTTGTGCTCATTCAAAATTTTGCTGTCCATATTTTTCAGCAGTCTTGAACATCACCTCAAAGCTCTCTTGCTAAAGTTCTATGGCTCCCTAGCTCTCTCCCTCCCAGCTGACTAGAAAACAGCAAAATCTAAGACCTCTCTTCAAGAAACGTGGGAGACAGAAAGTGGGAAATTATAGGCTGCTGAGCCTAATCTCAGACATTGAGAAAATACTGCATTTAATTATTAGAAATAGTGGGAAATTTAGAAAATCAAAATATGATCAGGCAGAGTCAACATGGTTTTATGAAAAGGAAATTATATTTGACCAATTTATTAAAAGTTCTGAGGATGTAACTAGCAGGATAGATAAAGCGGAATCAAATGATGTTGTGTATTTCAATTTCCAAAAGGCATTCAATAAACTGCCTCATGAAATGTGACTGCACAAGGTAAGAATTAGTGGTGTTAGTTGCAATATATTAGCAGAGAGAGAGGATCAGCTGGCTACCAAGAAACAGTGTCAGGATAAACGGTTCATTGGCAGGTTGGCCAATAATTTACAATCTATATTAATGGCTTGAATGAAGGCACCAACTGTGCTTTAGCCAATTTCATTGAGGAACAAAGATAGGCAGGAAAGCAAGTTGTCAGGAGGACGCAAAGTCTGCAAAGAGGTAAAGACAGGTTAAATGATTGGGCAAAAGCTTGGCAGGTAGATCATGGGGGGAAACATACTGTTATCTACTTTGCTGTGAAGAATAGAAGAGCCAATCTTTTACATGTCAAGAAACTGCAGAGTGCTCTGGTACAGGGATCTGAAAATGCTCGTACATAAATCACGAAATGTTAGAATGAAGGTGCAAGTGATATAGGGAAAGGCGGAAGCTGTTCCGATGGGACAGCTTCACCTGAATCAAAAACAGAAATCACTGGCTACACTCAACAGGTCTGGCAGCCTCTGTGGGAAACAACAATGTTTCAAGCCCAGTTACTCTTCATCACAACTGATAGCAGCTAGAAAAGGGTGGTTATTATGCTGAAGGTGAAGTTGGGAGGGGGGGTGGGGAAAGAGGGGAGATTTGGACCCAGAAAGAGATGGATATGAAACAAAGAAATTATGGATAGTAGGCCAGGACGGAAGAAAAACTTAATAACAACTAAGAGTAAGAGAGAATGGGTGACTGTGCTAAAAGCAACCCGATCATAACAGGACCAAGTGTGGGGTGGGTAAAAAACATGGAAGGATGAAATCAGTCGCTAAAGTTATTGCACTTGATCGTGGAGTCTGAAAGGCTGTAGGGTCCTGAAGTGGAAAATGAGATGTTGTTATTCAAGCTGCAAGGTCCCAAAGCGGAAAATGAGATGTTGTTCTTCAAGCTTGCACTGAAGCTCACTAGAACACTGCAGCAGGCCCAACACAGAAATGTTGGCGTGAGAACATAGTGGTGTGTTTAGGCAACAAGCAACTGGAAGCTGGAAGCTCAGGGTCATGTTTGCAGACAGAATGGAGGTGCTCTGCAAAGTATTCACCCAGTCTACATTTCGTTACCCCAGTGTAGAGATGACCACACAGTGAACAGTGAATATAGGAGACTAGATGGAATGAAGTACAGGTAAATGACTGCTTCATCTTCACATCTTTTCTTGACTTCTCCATCTTCCTTTTTGGTGATAGGTTTCAACTAATGTCTACTGTAAGCTCACTGACTCCATTTTGGTAAACTTTCTGCCAGGACTCTATTCTATTTGCCTTGCTTCTCAGTCACACCTGTTCTGATGACGCCACCTAGGAATCAAGGGATATGGAAGCAAAGGAAAGTTAATGTATAACTTCGGTCATGAGTTCACTGAGTGACAGAGCAGGCTTGATGAACAGTATAGCTGACATCGACTCATGTTTTTGAGCACCTCATTCCTTTCGCCAAAGGATCCATTCCACAAAGGGCCTGTCCTTGGTGTACTGGGCTACTTCTCCATCATGCCAAACACACCTTCGTATTCATCTCCAAGGTGAGGAAATCCAATACCTGCCCTTTAACATCCTCCCTACCGACTATCTGAGAACACAAAACTATCTTTCAAGTGAAACGACAACTTACTTGTACTTCTTTCATTTCGTAAAACATAATCTCTGCTTCCAATGTGCTCTCCTCTGTATTGGAGGCCAAACACAGATTTGAACACAAATGGCTTTCTTTCCACAGATGCTATCAGACCTGAATTTCTCCAGCAATTTCTGTTTTTGTTTGTTTCTGAACACCCCTTTTCAGCACATGTTCTTTTTGTTTCTATTCTTTTCTCTCTCTCTCCCTGGAGCAGCGCAATAGAAAACCAGAGTCCTGGAGCAGCACAACTTACCTTGGTGCAGCTGAATGCCAGTGCGGAGCAGACTGGAGGCTTGGAGCGGAGTGGGACAGTTGTTGGACTGGGGCCTGGCGTGGACGGTCAGACCATGTGCTGAGCTGCTGCTATTTGAAATTCTTTACTGGACTGTAATGTCAATCCTTTAACTATGTTATAATTACCTTATTTCTAACTTACCTTTTAGACTCAATAAGTAATGTTACTACTTTTCCTTTTATTCCTCTTTTGTATTCAAGATTTGTACCGAGGTACTTGTACCCAAGATGGTGCCATTAAAGGCAACCATTGTAAAAACTTTTCACATTGCTCCTGTACTGGAGTACACGTGACAATAAAGGGTATTCTATTCTATTTTCTAGTTGCTCCATGTTTAAGTTTCTTTACTTGTCTGATTACTACCCACTTTTGCATTGTACCATCATCCCTACCTTATTACATAATGTTTTACCTTCGACTAACATTTGAGAGTAACAGCCCGGAGTTACACTTGTTCGCTAGCAAGGCACTGGACTGCATGGGGAATTGGACATTAAGTTTGTGACAACAGATTCTGTTCCTAAAGCTATTTAAACAGAAGACACAATCTCACAGCTTTCTTTACGTGCTTTGCTGCCCTCCACCTCCGCAGTTGCTAAAAACCTTACATTTGTGACATTTCTCATCCATAATAAAAGGCCATCAACGTGAAACATGAAACCTTTCTCTCTCCACTGGTGCCTAAGCAGCTGGGTATTTCCAGCATTTTACGATAACAGTGAAGTTATAACGTATTGTGCTCTAAACTAGGGCAGGCTCTGGAGTAATCTGTATTAACCTTAATGTTGAAACACTGGAGGTGTTAGTTTTGTCATTGGTGGTGAAACTGCTAGGATCAATTTGAGGTACAATTTTAGTTACATTAAACTAGCACGTAACCATAGTATGTGACATCAAAAAAATCATGATTTTTTTTGGTCTGGTACATGGGTAACAGCATCAAAATATAGTCAGCAATCACAGCCAGTAGAACAATGAAAGAATTTTCAAAGTGCTCAAAGTTCTTTGCTGGAATGCAAGACAAGTAGCTTGGACAAAGATGTAAAGTCATAGAAAGATTGCTTGCACTGAAAGCTACTTTTCTTTGTTTAAAAAAAAAGTCATGATGGTGTTGAATTATTTTGACATTAAGTTACCAAAATCTAACTTAATTAATACTAAAGCAGCAAAATGCAAAAATACTTTTTAAACGCAAAAACAACATTCCTCTGAGAAAGTCAATGTGAGCTGCAATTGTTCGGTCTTAGTCTCCTTTCGGAACATAAATTAAATTTGATAACTGAACGCAGTTTCACAACAAATTGACGCTTTCTGCGTGTAATTGAAGAGTTTCAATTTACCATGATACATAACTTGCTCATCTGAGTCAATTAAGCCTCAAGGCACATTAAAAAAAACAGCAGGCTGCTGAGATTATCCGGGGCAGAGGAAATTTGTTACAATTGCAGACCTTCAGGTTTACCTGAATGAAAATATAGGACACCAGAATGCACAAACAGCTAAAGCACACAGAACACAATGCATTGCTTGTTTATAAAATCATGAGGGGCATGGATAGGATAAACAGACAGGGTCTTTTCCCCAGTGTGGGGGAGTCCAAAACTGGATAGCACAGATTGAAGGTGACTGGGGAAAGATATAAAAGGGACCTAAGGGGCAATCTTTTCAAGCAAAAGGTGGTGTAGGTATGGAATGAGCTGCCAGAAGAACTGGTGGAGGCTGGTACAATTACAACATCTAAAAGCCATTTGGATGGGTATGTGAATAGGAAGGGTCTAGAAGGATATTGGCCAAATGCTGGCAAATGGGACTAGGTTAATTTTGGATATCTGATCAGCATGGACAAGTTGGACTGAAGGATCTGCTTCTGTGCTGTAAATCTCTATGACTCTATGACAATATAAAGCCCTCTCTGTACACTACATACTAAAATAGAGTGTTCACACAGTGAGAATATTGATTCCATGACAGCATGAAGCGATATCAGTTTGAGTAAACAAGACATCAAACTAGAATCTGCCCTCAGGTTGCTGGTCATCTCTCCTTCTGGTCTCCCTAAATTAGAAACCTGCATCTGGAACTGTTTTTAAACTAATCCCAATTTATCAATTAATTTAAACAAATAATGTGAATGTGTTCACTTCTCCAGTCATGTCTAGACTTTTCAATTTCTTTATGCATGCTTGATTCTGACTTTTGTTGAAAAAAGCTTTGATGCACATGGCAAATACTCTCCATTATACTACTACTGTCACTGAAGCTATTTAAGAAACAGAAATATGGGAAAGTATCACTTAACCATGCATTACCATTACTGCCGTTACAACTTGCGCTGATCAGCATTAGGATAGGCATCGTTTGCTTTTCTACAATTTATGGATAAACTGTGCCACAGGAGTTTTAGAGTAACATATGCCCATGTAACAATTTTTAACTAACCAAATTCAGTCTGTGGGAGAGAGGAAGCCGGGTTAAAACTTCAAGAAAGGAAAATAAGTAATTTACATATGTGATTCAAAAATGATGTCATAACAACTAAGATGACTTAACTTAGGCAACTGAAAGTGATTGTTATCAAGACAAAAGACAGAGGTTGTCATTAAATAAATGGAAAATGGAGTTGTGTAATGAATAGAATGAGTCATGAACAAGTTTGTGTACTATTCTGCCCAATGCTGTCTCTCATCATATTTGCTTTGTTTCTACAGTGGAATCCTGTTTTTTTAACCCGAGAAACATATCTGAAAAGTCAAGATTAATAGCACAGGACAGCATTACAATTGAAAAGAAGAGGTATGGGGTAAATCAAATGTCAATAATTCAGAGACACCAACCTGAGAACAAAAACACCCACTTTTGAAAGAAGAAGAAAATACCTAAAACAGAAGAGGAATGAGGATAAAGTATAGAGTGAAGGAGAAAGTTGAAGCTAAATGTTTACAGTTCAGAAAAGGAACAAAGTAACATCAGTAAAAATGGAGGAAAAAAAATTAATTGCAGTAAGGAGAAGGAAATGGGGTTTGGGGGGGGTTGGGTGGAGACAGAAAGAGAACACACAAGAGTGTGCAAGAAAAGCTGCTTTTACAGGACCAAAGGAATAGGAGTAGGCCATTCAATCCCTTGATCCTGTTCTGCTATTTAATGAGATCATGGCTGACCTCTGGCCTAACTCCATATACCTGCCTTTAGCTCATATCCCTTAATACTTTGCTTAACAACAATTTATCGATCTCAGATTTAAAACTAAGAAGTGATCGAGCATAAACTGCTGTTTGTGGAAGAGAGTTCCAAACCTCGATCACCCTTTGTGTGTAGAAGTGCTTCGTGGCATCTCACCTGAACGGTCAAGTCCTAATTCTCAGACTATGCCCCTAGCTCTAGAATCCTCAACCAGTGGAAATAATTTATCTCTATCTACCCGGTCTTTTTCCGGTTAATACGTTTTAGACTTTGATCAGATCGCCCCTTACATTTCTAAATTCGAGAGAAAACAGGCCAATTTACATAAATATTTCCTCATATTTTAAGACCTGAAGTTCAGGCATCAATCTTGTAAACACATACTGTATGTCCTGCAAGGCTAATATATCCTTCCCAAGGTGTGTCCTTTTTTCCTTCTTTATTCATTCATGGGAATGAGGGTGTCACTGGCTAGGCAGCATTTATTGCCCATCCCTAACTGCCGTCTGGGCAATAAAAAGTCAACCACATTGCTGTGGGTCTGGAGTCACATGTATGCCAGACCAAGTAAGGATGGCAGTTTCCTTCGCTAAAGGACATAAGTGAACCAGATGGGTTTTTCCCCTGACAATTGGCAATGGATTCACGGTTATCATTAGATTCTTAATTCCAGATACTTCATTGAATTCAAATTCCACCATCTGCCATGGCGGGATTTGAACCTGGGTCTCTAAACATTATCTGGGTCTCTAGATTAATAGTACAGCGAAAATACCACTAGGCCATCACCTCCCCGTGTGGTGCCCAGATCTGCTCTCAGTACTCCAAGTGGGATCTAAGCAAGGTTTTACATAGCCACAGCATAACTTCTCAGTCCTTATAGCCCAGTCCTCTAGATATAAAGGCCAGCATTCCATTAGCCTTCCTCATTATTTTCTGCACCTGTTCATGGTATTTTAAAGATCAGTGCAGCTCAACTCTCAACTCTCTTTGGTATCTAGTGTATTTAACTTCATACATCTACAAAGTAACAATTACCAATACATCAGCACAGGCAGATTTAAACTTTATAGGATTCATGAAAGCCAGAAACTTGGAATACTTCCTTTACCCAGTTGCATGCAAAGCATATTTCAGGATTCAGCAATGAGCGCAGATTTTACACAGCCTAAAAACACAGCAAGAGGATAGGAAATAAAGACAATCAGACAACCAGCTTTCCCTTGCATCCTGTCCAGAAAAGAAAAATATTGTTGGAAAAGTACTTCAGAAATATGAATGTGTTGCAAATTTTAAGACAGATCTGCGCTCACAGTCTGACATGAACAGTGGCAAAAATTAGCTAGTATATTTTACATCAGTCAATTTATCCCAAGAACTTTGTGTAGAAGACTGAGTCGAAGTGTTCAAAGAAGTTGAAAACTCTCAACAAATATAGGTCTTCCCTTCAGACAAACCCCCAAGACATTATGAGCCAAATTTGAAGCAATTTTCCACTTTGTACATTCACCAACTCAATCAATAGAAAACTATGCTGTCCACAGAGCTAAACATCAGACAAAATTATGATCCAAAGTAACAGAAGTTTAATAAACTGGGGTTAAAGCTTGTGCTTTCTCCAAAGAGCAACCACCTAATCTATTGCCATCAAAAAGTGAAAATGCTAAATAGAAATGAGATCAAACAACGTGCACAACTGGCAACTCTCTCCAATCCATATTAACTAAATTAAAATAAGCCAACTCAACATTTAAGTTGAACAATATTCTACACGAGTGAAGAATACAAATAGCACATTCTCTTCACAAAAACCAAATAACTACTGGTCCTCTTGAAAAGGCAAATCCCATATTAGTGGTTTTATCCATGTCTACCTTCATGCAATCTTGACCCTAATTCATGAACAAGTTAAAAGTATTTTTAACACCAAACCATGCGGTCATTATTTAGCCCCAAGGGAATGCAAACATTAGTAAAAAAAAACAAGAACTGAAGCTTTACAAATATACTTTATTTCATAAGGAATCTGAAGACTTCTATTGAAGTGATATTTTTTCCAGCTCCCAAATGTAAAATACAATAATTACTGTTATGATTGGTTGCAGATCAAAGAGCTTAAGTTTGATTTGGCACAGTACATCCATGTAAGCTATCCTCCACAGAGTTAATAGTTTTTCCATTCTCGGGACACTATGTCACTTGCTTCAACCCATTTCCACTTTGGAAAGTCATGACTGGTGCTGAATGTCAGTTACAATCTGGGATAGCCCAATACTTGTGTAATTCACTGCACATTATTAGTCAATATACAAGTACAAAACTCTGAAACTTCCTCAATCACAAAGGATTTGATGACCAACTTGTGTAGCATGCATTAGGCAACAAAAATTGGCTACCTTGACACAATATGAAGTAACATAAAGAGTCTGAAGACAGGCAACACAAGTGATTATAAGATCAACAATTATGTTATCTTCAAGGATAACATGATGGCAATTTTATTGGATTAACAATACAGAAACCCAGACTAATGCTCTGCAGATATGAGTTTGAATCCTTTCATGGCAGATCTAAAATGATCTCACAACAAACAAATCAAATCATAGCTCTGCAGTCCTGCTACCTACAGTTATGAATGGTGATAGACAATTAAACAACCACTTTCCAAGATGGCAGCAGAGCAGGACGCTTCAGCCAGAGCTCATCCCCTCTGTCCATTTCTTTGTTTTTCTTCTTTTCTTCTCTTGTGTTTTTTCGGCTGTCTTCTTGCCTCTTGGCACGTCCTGAACTCCAGACCTCAGCACAAATTCAGACTCCCGACCTCAGTGTGGACTCAAGAAGCGTCCTCTCAGCCTGGCGTGGCAGTGTCCTGGCCTGGCTTGAGGGTCTTTCAACCTGGAGTGGCCTCAGCGTGGACTTCCAGCCTCGAGGTGATTCCACAGCAGTCTCCTGGCCTCGAGGTGAATCCCAGCACAGTCTGGAGTTAAGGTCCGTTGCAGACCAGGCTCTAGGTGCCAGTTAGAAGGACAGTTATTCTGAACTTTTTATTTCTCTATTTTCTCATTTATTCCTACGATTTGTAACACTGGGCTTTTTATTTCTTTATTTTCCTAATTTTTCTCTGAAGAAATTGTACTGAAGAATCTAAACCTAGGTACCTTGTACCTAAAAAAGCACCCTAAGTGGCAACTTGTAAACTTTTCACTGTACTCATCTGAGTACATGTGACAATAAAGCTAATTCAATTCAATTCAAACAACATATGACAGAGCCTGCGCAGAAACCACATATTCAATTAAGGGGGGAGCCTCAATCTGTACAGGGCTACAGCTTTTGCAACCATGTTTAAACACAAGTGGCGAGTGGATGATCCATCATGGCCTCCTCCTGGGGTCCCTACGAACACAGTTGCTCATCTTCAATTCAAGCCCATTCAATTTACTTCTCACGACATCAAGAAATAGTTGAGAATATGAGACACAGCAAAGTTCATTTGCTCTAAAATCATTCAGACTGTGATGCTCCAGAACTCGCTGTGCTTCTATCTAAGTTGCTCCAGCAGTTACAAACAATGGCAATCAGGAAGACTGCCCAGGTATGGTCTGTCCACAAGGAAACGGAATAAATCAAATCTGGCCAGTCACTGCCCTATCAGTCCACTTTCACTTGCCAGCAAAGTAGGACAGGCTGCCAACAAATAGCATTTACACGCCAGAAACAGGTTGATTAGAAAATATTTAAAGACCATCAGGAGAGCTCCCCCATGACTTGGTCAATATTTTACTTTAAGCAAGATCACTAATAGATTATGAGAGTCATTTATATTATTATTGTTCCTGATAATTTGTGTACAGTGAGCTATGTTTTCAACATTGATCGCACTTCAAAAGTACTTCATTTGCCATCAACCACTTTGGGCACTCTAAAGCATTTTGGGTATCAGAAAATAAGCTATATTAATGTGAATCTTTCTTTCTGTATCCCTCATGTTTCTTTGTTTCTCTTGCTTGTTGCATCATGTATTCTGGCGCACACATTATTTGATGCATCTAAATGAGAAAGGAAATTATAAGAATACTGCTATTTTGACAATGAAAAAAATGTTGCTAATACCAAAATGTTGGCATAATTTATTGTAATACACAACTTCAACAAATAGCAGAGAAAAGAAAGGATTCCTAATCTGCTAAAGCTGTGCTCCTTCAGAAAACCTAAATAGGCGTACACACATTCACGACCAAGAAAGAAAAACAGAGAGCTTGACACAGACATCAGGGGTGGGAAAAAAAAAGACAGGGAAAATAAAATTCTACAAGTCAAAAGTCCAGATTTCAACAGTGGGTTAACAGTCACTCAATTCCGTTCTTTTTCAGCAACGTTTATGTGATGCTGTCAATAAAGCAATCATCATTCTTCACTTTGATAGTTGATCCAGTGAACCTCGCACTTTCTTGCTAGAACTCCTTCTCTTATGATCTTTTGGATTTTCTGTGTTTTCACCTGCACGGAGTGTGACAGGGAGAGAGAGAGGTTTTCAGTTTGCAGACTCTGGATGTAGGCAGATTCTCCATTTACAGCTTTGTAAGAAAGTGCAGTTCAACCTATCGGATGTTTGTCATTGGGCAGAATTTTCTTAATTCAAAAACTCATTGTGCCTCTCTGTGTCAAAGTACCCACCATTCTGCTTTGAAAAGCAAAACTGTCTTGCACAGCCAAATATATGGACCATTTCAAGTTGCAAAAGTCTCATGGTGTTTTAAGTTAAAGAGCAGTCCAACTTTCATTTTAGTTTTTGTCCCAACAAAGGAAAAGATGTGATGCCTTTCAATTGAGGTAGAGTCCATGGTACAGTCCTGTTGTTTACCAAACAATAGCATTCTTTTGGTGAATTTGTGAACACTTTGATAATGATATATTACAATGGGAATCTGACCAGAAGAAATTAGAGTCAAACAGGGAACTGATTCACTGTAGAGCTGAAAAACAGATCATGACTGAAACATCTAGAGTTAACTAGCTTTTGTTCTGGCTACTGTGCATCTTCTAACTTTTTTTAAAAGCAATAAAATGGAGAAGATTAACCTCTTTTTAAATGAGGATTACATTAGTGATAGTGTTCAACATACTTTTCTGTCCACAGGAAATATGCAAACAGAATGACATTCTGCCCAAGTGTGGCAATTTACACTGTGCCCAAAGTTTGTAAAATAACTTAAAAGGCTAGCTAAAACATTTTTTAAGAAAAAAAAACTCTCCAGCAGAGTTCATTTGTTTTAAAACTTTGAATAATGCTCAAATCTCTTCTGAACAGATGGAGATGTCTTTTTCTGCTTCAGGATTATTCACTTCAAGATTATTTCTCAAGAGACAAGAGCTCACATAAGACTTGCCATGTTTAGCATTAGTTCATTCACACTTTTAAGATAGTGACTGTACAACACATTGTTGAACGCCTAACATCTGCACAGATTTGAAAAAGCCTTGCTTGTGTTCTTTATGAGAGGAACAAACTTTTGGGTCAGTAGTTCAAACCTCAAGCTTAGCTAATGGAGAAAGCTGGCTCTTTTCCCTTGGGATATATTTTGTGCCAATTATTAGGCATATTTCCTTCCTGCAATATGATGATTATAGTTATCAAATAATGGAAATTCGAGAATAGGGACATTCTTACAGTACATTACATGTGAAATATATCCAAGTTTTATGCTGGGAGTGGTAAAGAATACGCTGCTTAACATTATGCTTAATAAAACCAAGGTTTAAATTAGACAATTATCTGTAATATGTATTTCTTAAGATTCTATAATATCAAATGTTGAGAGCTACTATTAAAAAAAACTGTTAAACATTTTTCTAAACGCAAGTAAAAGTTTTTCAAAATAAATTAAAACTTCAACCTATTAGCTTTTTTTTAAATGTACACAATACTGAGGACAACCTGTGCATACACATTGCTAATAGAATTATTTTGTTTGCAAGAACTAAAATTGAGATTAAAATAATTTTGAATAACGTGCAACAGTAGAAGTGGAAAATATAAAAGATGTCAATCCAAGATTAACATTTTGAAACATAAATAAGAATAATTATATGGGAAGAACCCGAGCTAAAGTGAATTGCTAAATTGGATTAAGGGATGGATCAATAGAGATGTAGTGGCAGAGGTTGAAGGGGATATATCAGAATACACATAACAGATATATTCCAACAATCCATGGTGAACTAAAAACGTTAGAAAATGGTACCTTTTTTTAAAATGCATATAATTATATACAATGGGTGGCAGGTCAGAAAATTGAACAGAATATAAAAGAAAAGCACAGAATGACTAAAAGATTAATAAAAGATGAGAAAGTTAGACCATGGAGAGAAAGCTACCTGGGGGTATCAAAACAGATAGTAGCGGATTGTATATATATTTCAAAAAAAGAAATGTTAACAAGGTGAGTCTTGATCCTATAGAAAGTGGATTTGGTGAATTCTGAATGGGAAATAAGAAGATGGCAGATTATTTGAACAGGTATTTTGCATCAGTCTTCACTCTAATGGATACAAATAACATCACAGAAACATCTACAAATCAGGAAACAAAAGGAAGGGAGGAACTGAAGAAAAGTACAATCATCAGTGAAATCATACTGAACAAATTATTGGAGTATCAGGCTGACAAGTCCCTGGATTCTCCAGGGCTTCACCTTGGGGTCTTAAAAAAAATGACTAGTGAAATGATTGATGTGTTGGTTTTAATGTGATCACTCGAACCAACTCTATCACAAACAGCCTGAGGATGAGGTCAAGTCCCCACTGTTGTTTCCCTCATCATCTGCCCCAGACCCAGTTGAGCAGAAATTTCCTCAGGACTCAGTAAACCCGGTCAGTTGGGATACCACCAAGCCACTGTTGGAGGTCAGCATTTAAGTCCCTCATCCAGGGTACATTCTGTGCCCTTAACATTCTCAGTGCTTTTTACTAACCTGTATTCCATCACGATTTCCATGCTCATGTTTGACCTAATGCTATGAAACTTCAAAGCATCAATGTCTCTTAAGAATGTGTACCATGTGCCACCACTTCTGGTAGGTCTGTCCTGCTGGTGGTACAGAACATACCCAGGGTTGGCAATGGTGTTGTCCAGGTCATTGGCAATAAGGTATGGTGTAGTGAATATGATTGAGTCAGGTCACTGTTTGACAAGAATGTAAGTCAGCTCTCCTGATTTTGGCACAATCCTTAAGGCTTTAGTAAGGAGGATTTTGCACGGTTGAGAGAGATGGATATGCTATTGCTGCTTCCAGTGCCTAGGTCAATTCCAGGTTATCCATTCAATATCATTCTTTTTAACCTTTTCCATAGGTACAAGTGAATTGGTTGGTGTTACCGCCTACCAGGGTAGCTAGAAATCAAGCCTTGCTGTTCCCAAAGTCGTCACAAAAATTAAAGATTTTATAAAACTACACAAAATCACCCAATTTACTGCCTTTTAGATCTGGCTTGACAGAATGCATGTACCAGATTTCTGTACTTAACAAGGATTACTATTTGTTTATGAATAAATAGATCCTAATACAAGTAAACAATTGAAATTTAACTCTACCAGTAAGAGCTCTAATCAACTTGTAAAACTCCCCTCCACATGCAGACAGACAGACAGACAGACAGACAGAGAAAAAGTACACAGACGGTACAGGCAAAGGAAAAGTCTGGGAAGGCAGTTCAATCATCCCTGTTCCCCAAAATGATCTTTTTGATTTGTCAGGACTGCTACTCCTTGATCCTCCTTCTTCAAGTATTTTCACTTGCTTGCAGGAGGCAAGCTCTGATCCATATTTACGAAGTCTCTGACTTATTCGTTAGAAGCTACAGCCTACAGCAGCTGTGAAGGGGAAATGAACGAGCTTTCTTCAGTCTTGAGGTTCTTTCTGTTGAACAGGATAAAGACAGCTCCTTCCATTTTAGAGGTCAGATAACTTCTCAGCAAACATTCGTATCCATAAATTGTTCAGCTATCTGGGAGCCAATCAGATAGTCGTTGGCAGGCAGAAGGATTTTGCCATTGGTAACTCCTCACCATTTCACAGACTAGTCAGCTACTTGTTGCCAACCAAATCTCCTGTTGAAATCATGCCCTGGCTCCAGGTTACAGTTCTTTCCCATGACCACAAACAAAAACAGAAGTTTCTGGAAAAGCTCAGGTCTGGCAGTATCTGTGAAGAGAAATCGGAGTTAATGTTTCGGGTCCAGTGACCCTTCCTCAGAACTGATGTAGCTAGGAAAATGTTGGTCTATATGCAGAAGACAGGGTGGGGAGAGGGAATGAGGGGTAAACAATAGGTGGAGATAGAGCCCAAAGAGACAGAAGAACAGTTGGACAGACAAAGGAGTGGATAACGATCTGGCGAGGAGGGTGAATAGCTGTTAATGGGGACTGTTAGTGGCTAACAATAGGTAGTGTGTAATGACTGACTATGTGATAACAAGGCCTGGTGTGTGGGGGAGGGGGCTAGGACATGGAAGAGTTCAGGTTCTAAAATTATTGAACTCAACATAGATTCCGGAGGGCTGCAGGGTCCCCTATTCATAACAAACAGTGTACAGAAATCTGGTCCATGCATTCTGTCAAGCCAGGTCTAAAAGGTAGTAAATTCGGTGATTTTGTGCAGTTCTGTAAAATGAGATGTTTTCCTTCAGCTTCGCTGGAACGCTGCAGCAAGCCGGAGACTGAGGTGTTAGAACATAGAACATAGAACATTACAGCGCAGTACAGGCCCTTCGGCCCTCGATGTTGCGCCGACCTGTGAAACCAATCTGAAGCCCATCTAACCGAAACTATTCCATTATCATCCATATGTTTATCCAATGACCATTTAAATGCCCTTAAAGTGGGCGAGTCTACTACTTTTGCAGGCAGGGCATTCCATGCCCTTACTACTCTCTGAGTAAAGAACCTACCTCTGACATCTGTCCTATATCTATCACCCCTCAATTTAAAGCTATGCCCCCTCGTGCTAGCCATCACCAACCGAGGAAAAAAGCTCCCACTGTCCACCCTATCTAATCCTCTGATCATCTTGTATGTCTCTATTAAGTCATCTCTTAACCTTCTTCTCTCTAACGAAAACAGCCTCAAGACTCTCAGCCTTTCCTCATAAGACCTTCCCTCCATACCCGGCAACATCCTGGTAAATCTCCTCTGCACCCTTTCCAATGCTTCCACATCCTTCCTATAATGTGGTGACCAGAACTGTACGCAATACTCCAAGTGCGGCCGCACCAGAGTTTTGTACAGCTGCAACATGACCTCATGGCTCCGAAACTCAATCCCTCTACCAATAAAACCTAACACACCGTACGCCTTCTTAACAACGCTATCAACCTGGGTGGCAACTTTCAGTGATATATGCACATGGACACCGAGATCTCTCTGCTCATCCACACTACCAAGAATCTTACCATTAGCCCAGTACTCTGTATTCCTGTTACTCCTTCCAAAGTGAATCACCTCACACTTTTCCGCATTAAACTCCATTTGCCACCTCTCAGCCCAGCTCTGCAGCTTATCTATGTCCCTCTGTAACCTGCAACATCCTTCCGCACGATCCACAACTCCACCGACTTTGGTGTCATCCGCAAATTTACTAACCCATCCTTCTATGCCCTCATCCAGGTCATTTATAAAAATAACAAACAGCAGTGGCCCCAAAACAGATCCTTGTAGTGGCCCCAAAACAGACTACTAATAACTGAACTCCAGGATGAACATTTCCCATCAACCACCACCCTCTGTCTTCTTACAGCTAGCCAAATTCTGATCCAAACCGCTAAATCACCCTCAATCCCATGCCTCCATATTTTCTGCAATAGCCTACCATGGGGAACCTTATCAAACACTTTACTGAAATCCATATACACCACATCAACCGCTTTACCCTCATCCACCTGTTTGGTCACCTTCTCAAGAACTCAACAAGGTTTGTGAGGCACGACCTACCCTTCACAAAACCATGTTGACTATCCCTAATCAAATTATTCCTTTCTAGATGATTATAAATCCTCTCTCTTATAATCCTTTCCAACACTTTACCCACAACCGAAGTAAGGCTCACTGGTCTATAATTACCAGGGTTGTCTCTACTCCCCTTCTTGAACAAGGGGACAACATTTGCTAGTCTCCAGTCTTCTGGCACTATTCCTGAAGACAATGACGACATAAAGATCAAAGCCAAAGGCTCTGCAATCTCCTCTCTAGCTTCCCAGAGAATCCTAGGATAAATCCCATCCGGCCCAGGGGACTTATCTATTTTCACACCTTCCAGAATTGCTAACAGTTCCTCCTTATGAACCTCAATCCCGTCTAGTCTAATAGCCTGTATCTCAGTATTCTCCTCGACAACATTGTCTTTTTCCTGTGTGAATACTGACAAAAAATATTCATTTCGTGCCTCTCCTTTCTCTTCAGACTCCACACACAACTTCCCACTACTGTCCTTGACTGGCCCTAATCTTACTCTAGTCATTCTTTTATTCCTGACATACCTATAGAAAGCTTTAGGGTTTTCCTTGATCCTACCTGCTAAAGACTTCTCACGTCCCCTCCTGGCTCTTCTTAGCTCTCTCTTTAGGTCCTTCCTGGCTAACTTGTAACTCTCAAGCGCGCTAACTGAGCCTTCACGCCTCATCTCTACGTAAGCCTCCTTCTTCCTCTTGACAAGAGATTCAACTTCTTTAGTAAGCCACAGTTCCCTCGCTCGACCACTTCCTCCCTGCCTGACAGGTACATACTTCTCAAGGACACGCAGTAGCTGTTCCTTGAACAAGCTCCACATTTCAATTGTGCCCAGCCCCTGCAGTTTCCTTCTCCATCCTATGCATCCTAAATCTTGCCTCATCGCCTCATAATTGCCTTTCCCCCAGCTATAACTCTTGCCCTGCAGTATATACCTATCCCTTTCCATCGCTAAAGTAAACGTAACCGAATTGTGGTCACTATCACCAAAGTGCTCACCTACCTCCAAATCTAACATCTGGCCTGGTTCATTACCCAGTACCAAATCCAATGTGGCCTCGCCTCTTGTTGGCCTATCTACATACTGTGTCAGGAAACCCTCCTGCACACACTGGACAAAAACTGACCCATCTAAAGTACTCGAACTATAGCGTTTCCAGTCAATATCTGGAAAGTTGAAGTCCCCCATAACAACTACCCTGTTACTTTCGCTCCTATCCAGAATCATCTTTGCAATGTTTTCCTCTACATCTCTGGAACTTTTCGGAGGCCTATAGAAAACTCCCAACAGGGTGACCTCTCCTTTCCTGTTTCTAACCTCAGCCCATACTACCTCAGAAGACGAGTCCTCATCAAATGTCCTTTCTGCCACCATAATACTGTCCTTGACTAACAATGCCACACCTCCCCCTCTTTTACCACCTTCCCTGATCTTACTGAAACATCTAAACCCCGGAACCTGCAACAACCATTCCTGTCCCTGCTCTATCCATGTCTCCGAAATGGCCACAACATCGAAGTCCCAGGTATGCTGCAAGTTCACCCACCTTATTCCGGATGCTCCTGGCAATGAAGTAGACACACTTCAAACCACCTTCCTGCCTGCCGGTACACTCCTGCGACCTTGAAACCTTATTCATGACCTCACTACTCTCATCCTCCTGTACACTGGAGCTACAATTCAGGTTCCCATCCCCCTGCTGAATTAGTTTAAACCCTCCCAAAGAGCATTAGCAAATTTCCCCCCCAGGATATTGGTACCCCTCTGGTTCAGACCATCCCTTTTGTGGAGGTCCCACCTACCCCAGAATGACCCCCAATTATCCAGGTATCTGAATCCCTCCCTCCTGCACCATCCCTGTAGCCACGTGTTCAACTGCTCTCTCTCCCTATTCCTCGCCTCGCTAGCACGTGGCATGGGTAACAAACCAGAGATAACAACTGTTTGTTCTAGCTCTAAGTTCCACCCTAGCTCCTTGAATTTCTGCCTTACATCCCCATCCCTTTTCCTACCTATGTCATTGGTGCCTATGTGGACCACGACTTGGGGCTGCTCCCCCTCCCCCTTAAGGATCCCAAAAACACGATCCGAGACATCACGGACCCTAGCACCTGGGAGGCAACACACCAACCGCGAGTCTCTCTCGTTCCCACAGAATCTCCTAACTGTGGAGTCCCCAATGACTAATGCTCTCCTCCTCTCCCCGCTTCCCTTCTGAGCAACAGGGGCAGACTCTGTGCCAGAGACCTGTACCCCATGGCTTACCCCTGGTAAGTCGTTCCCCCCCAACAGTATCCAAAACCGTACACTCGTTTTTGAGGGGAACGGCCACAGGGGATCCCTGCACTGTCTGCCTGTTCCCTTTCCGTCCCCTGACTGTAACCCATCTACTTTTTTCCTGTACCTGAGGTGTGACTGCCTCCCTGTAACTCCTCTCAATTACCCTCTCAGCCTCCCGAATGATCCGAAGTTCATCCGGCTCCAGCTCCAGTTCCTTAACGCGGTTTCCGAGGAGCTGGAGTTGGGTGCACTTCCCTGGTGTTGGCCAAGGAACAGGGTGGTGTGTTAAAGTGGCAGGCAACTGGAAGCTCAGCATCTTTTTTGTGGGCAGAACGTAGATGTTCTGTAAAGCAGTCACCCAGTCTACGCTTCGTTTCCCCAATGTAGAGGAGATCACACTGTGAGCAGCAAATGCAGTAGACGAGATGGAGGAGAGTGCAGGTAAAGTGCTGCTTCACCTGGAAGGTATGTTTGGGCCGTTGTATATGGGGGAGGGAGGAGGTAAATGGGCAGGCGTTACACCTTTGGCGGTTGCAGAGGAAGGTGCCATGAGGCTGTAGGGGGGTTTTGGGAGTGAAGGAAGAATAGATCAGGGTGTCCCAGAGGCAATGGTCCCTGCGGAAGCATACTGGCTTTGAACGAGTATGCCTTATCGACAACACCTTTGAACATGTTTTGCAAGTTTTTGCGCAGTGCTGTAAAATCCTGGAACAGCTCTATGTCCTTTGCAGCTTCACCTAGGGAAATAGGTGGGTGAGTGGATGGGCATTCATCAGGTGATAACCTTCCATTTCTTCCACTGCTACACTTTGTCCAGTTACTTGACCTGCTCCTCAAGAATGCTGGAGGTCACCCAAGCAGTTTTGTTAGCCTTATGTGGAAGAGTAGTGTCTTGATATTCATAAAGTAACGTGGCTTCTTGGACTTCTCTATCCTAAAAGCAACAGTTTTTTGGTACCATACATGGCTGGCCCACACCATAGCAGTGACAAATTCCTCACTTCACCTCCCACCATTATATCTTTATCTTCATCTTTAAACATTATTGAGCAATCTAATAAAAGAATGTAAATTAGTCCGGTTTCATCTAAGTTAAAAATGTTTATTTGTGCATACTCCTGCAGGACGCCAGTGAGGTGTAGCCATCACTGCAGCTTTGCCCACGGTTTCACACACTAAACTTCACACTGCCTGGTTGTTTCGGTCAAGAAACGTGATGAGTATGCACAGGTCTGGCTTGTGTGGAACTCTGATTTATCATGAGCATCCTTCTAGGGCTGAAAATGCTGCCACAACTTGAGTCATAGATTATACCTATTTGACTCATTGCAACTTCATTATAATAGCCAATAGAAATGACCTATTGGCTTTAGTTCAAAATTGAAAAGATGGTCTTTTCTACATTTGTATGATGTTTGTATTCCAAAGACATTACGTTTGCTTGTGCTCAATGTCAGAAAACTAATAAGTTGCTGACAAATTTTTCAGATGCAATCCCACCTCATAATGATCATCAATTCCCTCAAATTTTCAGCAATCACATTATTGAACATTATAGCCAAGCAATAATGTTAAGGTAATTGATGAACAGTGTCTCTTACAAGTGGTAAAAACTAACACAGAACAACCAGGATTATGTGCGAGACAGGAGGAATTGTCAAACATACCATTATAGTATATATCAGATGAAAAGAGCATTAGGCTCTGCCACAACCTCCCGAGTTAATCAACCTCCCAAGTGTCACTGCTTGAACTTGTGAAGAAGGGCCCACTGGACATTGGATGGGTAACCAAAGAGTTGTTGGCACCTGTGAAACTATTTTACAGTATAATTTGCATCTTCAAATGGAGAAAAAGTAGAACGATGTAGTGAAGTACATACAGCAGTCATGGTAGGTTGTGTTGGATCCGAGGAGGTATTTTTGTGGGAAGAACCCAAAATAATTTTGGATATAAGCGCTAGCCTTACAGGAAATTGGACATCACCCATGGCAACAAACTGTGCATTTGTGATTGACAGAAAAGATCCTTTGACTGTTTTCCCGAACTATTGCGAGTGCTGTTAGTTTGGCTGCATTGAGCTCAAATGTGACTCATAAATTTCATTAGCAAAGTCACCACTTAAAGTGTTAGTGATTTAACACCACATGGGCATGATCTTTGTCAAGTATGTTAAACCAATGTAGGGAGGAAATAAAAACTGGCTAAATAAAGGTAAACCTACTGGACCATTGGGACACTGTCCAAACCTTAGAAGCAAAGGAATTATGTTGATTTTGCATTGGAACAAGAGCTATTTATCATAAGTGGTCTTTTAAGTATTACATCTTGAACATACCGATAGCATCTTTATCAGGATTCAGTAGTACAGTATTGTAATGTTTAATTATTTCTGATCATCAAATAACCTATGCTAAATTCAAAGTGCACACTGTATGTAAATCACCAAGACTAAAACAACTGGGATTCATCAAAATTTTCTCTGGGTCGAAGAAACCTGAGTGTTGTGGAGATGACTGGCAGCTTCAGAGATATATGATGCAAAATAAAAATCAACAATGGAGCTGAAGAACCTTATAGAAGCTGTTACATCTAAAATGCCTACAAGCCTCTCAAAGATTTCTAATGTAAAAATACAGTTTGATTCCCAACAGGAACAGTTTTCATCTAATTCTCCAAACTAAACTCTTAGCAAATCTTGGGACTTGTTCACTTGATTAGTTGAATTTACAATAAAGAAAATGGGGAAGGGGTAGCATTTCGTCAATTTCATCTGAGTGTTTATTACCCAAAAGATCGCAAGTAACGTTTCACATGTTTAGCAAGAAAACAATTACTTAAACAAAGATGAAAAAAACTGGTCCCAAGATGATTAGCAACTGAAAATGTTTTCCGTACAGAAAGAGTAGACTTGAAAGAACCAGATGCATTTGAACATAATGGGAATCATAAGAATTACAAGGAAGACAGCTGTTGAGAAATTGCTTTGACTAGATAGGGAGGTGGAGCCTACAGACAAAAATGATCCCACATAAGGTTGATCCAAGACTGCAGTCTGGCCAATTGATGAGTGCAAACTAGAACATTCAGAAAAATATCAGATCCAGCTTTTAAAAAGAAGTCATAAAAAGGCAAGAAGGCATGAATGTAAGTTAAGGTGAATAGACACAATTACGAAAAACATTCCAAATAAGGTGTCTGAACAGAAGAATTAATTAACTGAATCAGAAACATAGCAGACTTCAGTTTGTGCAAATAAAATCAACTTACAATGGTACAGAGAGTTTGAGGACAAAATGGATCGTTAAAGAGGTACACCAAGTTGGTAAAGTAAGGTCATCCTGGGAACAGCTTCAAACAATGCACACTTTATGGGGGAGGCAATGACCTCGTGGTATTATCACAGGGCTGTCAATCCTGAGACCCAGATAATGTTCTGGGGACCTGGATTCAAATCCCGCCATGGCAGGTGGAGGAATTTGAATTCAATAAATGTCTGGAATTAAGAATCTAATGATGACCGTGAATCCATTGTCAATTGTCAGGAAAAACCCATCTGGTTCTGTAATGTGCTTTAGGGAAGGAAACTGCCATCCTTACCTGGTCTGGCCTACATGTGACTCCAGACCTACAGCAAATGTGGTTGACTCCTAACTGCCCTCTAGGGATGGGTAATAAATGTTGCCTAGCCAGCGATGCCCTTATCCCGTGAATGAATAAAAAACAACACTGCTGGAACACATGAAAGCAAAAATAATACTTAGGAAGACCAAGGGAACCAAAAAAAATCCTAAAGGATTATTCTCTTTTTGCTACTATGATGTTGTACTTCTTAATGCCCCAGGTCCCAAGACTGCTTTCTCCAAATCCAGTCTGTTTGCTCCTACTGCTCGCCTATAAAAAGTGAAATGTTTAATTAAGGCATCAGCCAGCTCCCAAGGCAACATTCAAAGAAGAACAAGGAGTTCCATTGAACATTTATCCCTCAATTAACATCTGAGCATTCATCCCTAAACTAACATCAGTAAAATAGATTTATTTTCATTGATTTCTCTTGTTGCACTCAAATTAACTGCCACCCTTGTCTATATTAGAAAAATGATTCCACTTCAGAAGTATTTTGTTACCCAGAGTTTCAGAAGTCATTCATATGAATGGTTCTTTCTCAACTAGACAACCCCATGTGCGAATTAGCCAAAGTGGTCTTTCCAACCGTCAAGTCATAGACAAGGCTGAAACTGTCCTCAATCTTTGTGTTGCTCATTTAAAACCAGTAGCTGGAAAACTAACCAACAGGTTCCCCTCCCCAAAAGGTGGTAAAACTGTATGGCTTTCTTTCTCTCAATGATTACGTAGCACCCTATACATTTTATCTTATCTGATCATCAATACAGGCCCAGTTACTTCATTTTTGATGATACCACTAGACTGAATATTGCAGCCTACAGTTGTTCCCTCAGTAGTACACTGTAAAGCTGCTGAATGCCCTGGTCGACCCATTGTCACAAACCTAAATGCCCTGGTCGACCCATTGTCACAAACCTGAATGCCCTGGTCGACCCATTGTCTCCGCCTGCTCCTGCCCCACCGAACTTATCTCCAACTATCTGGACTCCATTTTCTCCCCCTTGGTCCAGGAACTCCCTACCTACGTCAAGCACCTCCACCTCCTCCAGAACTTCCAATTCCCCGGTCCCCAACACTTCATCTTTACCATGGACGTCCAGTCCCTATACACCTGCATTCCCCACACAGATGGCCTAAAGGACCTCCGCTTCTTCCTGTCCCGCAGGCCCGACCAGTCCCCCTCCACTGACACCCTCATCCACTTAGCCGAACTCGTCCTCACCCTCAACAACTTCTCTTTCAATTCCTCCCACTTCCTACAGACAAAGGGGGTGGCCATGGGTACCCACATGGGCCCAAGCTATGCCTGCCTCTTTGTAGGTTACGTGGAACAAACCCTTTTCCGTACCTACACTGGCCCTAAACCCCACCTCTTCCTCCATTACATTGATGACTGTATCGGCACCGCCTCGTGCTCCCATGAGGAGCTCGAACAGTTCATCCACTTCACCAATACCTTCCACCCCAACCTCAAGTTCACCTGGACCATCTCTAATACCTCTCTGTCCTTCCTGGACCTCTCTGTCTCCATCTTGGGCAACCACCTAGAAACCAATATCCATTTCAAGCCCACCGACTCCCACAGCTACCTAGAATACACCTCCTCCCACCCACCTTCCGGCAAAAATGCCATCCCCTATTCCCAATTCCTTCGCCTCCGCCGCATCTGCTCCCAGGATGAGGCATTCCACTCCCTTACATCTCAGATGTCCTCGTTTTTCAAGGACCGCAACATCCCCCCCGTCAGTGGTCGAGAACGCCCTCAAGCCGTGTCTCCCACATTTCCCGCAACTCATCCCTCACACCCCCTCCCTGCAATAACAACCAAAAAAGAATCCCCCTCGTCCTCACGTACCACCCCACCAACCTCCAAATCCAACACATCATCCTCCGACACTTCTGCCATCTGCAATCTGACCCCACTACCAAAGACATTTTTCCCTCCCCACCCTTATCTGCCTTCCGGAGGGACCACTCTCTCCGTGACTCCCTTGTCCGCTCCACACTCCCCTCCAGCCCCACCACACCCGGCACTTTTCCCTGCAACCGCAGGAAGTGCTACACCTGCCCCCATACCTCCTCCCTCACCCCCATCCCAGGCCCCAAGAAGACTTTCCACATCAAGCAGATGTTCACCTGCACATCTGCCAATGTGGTATACTGCATCCGCTGTACCCGTTGTGGCCTTCTCTACATCGGGGAAACCAAGCGGAGGCTTGGGGACCGCTTTGCAGAACACCTACGCTCGGTTCGCAATAAACAACTGCACCTCCCAGTCGCGAACCATTTCAACTCCACCTCCCATTCCTCAGACGACATGTCCATCCTGGGCCTTCTGCAGTGCCACAACGATGCCACCCGAAGGTTGCAGGAACAGCAACTCATATTCCGCGTGGGAACCCTGCAGCCCAATGATATCAATGTGGATTTCACAAGCTTCAAAATCTCCCCTCCCCCTACCGCATCCCAAAACCAGCCCAGCTTGTCCCCGCCTCCTTAACCTGTTCTTCCTCCCACCTATCCCCTCCTCCCACCTCAAACCGCACCCCCCATCTCCTACCTACTAACCTCATCCCACCCCCTCGACCTGTCCGTCCTCCCTGGACTGACCTATCCCCTCCCTAACTCCCCACCTACACTCACCTTTACTGGCTCCATCCCCACCTCTTTGACCCGTCTGTTTCCTCTCCACCTATCTTCTCCTCTATCCATCTTCTATCCGCCTCCCCCTCTCTCCTATTTGTTTCAGAACCCCCTTCCCCTCCCCCATTTCTGACAAAGGGTCTAGGCCGGAAACGTCAGCCTTCCTGCTCCTATGATGCTGCTTGACCTGCTGTGTTCATCCAGCTCTGCACCTTGTTGTCCAGGAAATCTCAAACCTTGATTGATGTAAGTCAATGTTCAAGATTCAACTAAATTCATGAATGAGAGTTAGCAGCAAATCGACTGGACTATGCAATACATTTTAAAATGGACTGGCAAAAACAAGATAAATGCAGTTTAATACATTCTCATCATGTGAAGTTATTTGCAGACATCCAAGTTCAAGCTTCACTGGACCATAAACAATTTTAACTACAGAGTCTGGAAAATGAATACAGTTCAATTCATCAAGAATTCATCCAACAGAAGGTTATAGACAGACTACACTTTCAACAGAAACAACGCTGTTTATATGAATTAAACAGATATTCTTTTCAAGGCTTTCCTGTGGGAAAGTTCATTTTGCACTAAGTGTAGTTCCCATTACAAACCTATAATTATAATTACAGATACGAAAATGGCCATATCAAGGGCAAACAAGACACAAGTGATAACTAAGTAATAACAGAGGGACGGAAACAGCTTTAGGGTTGAAACTCTTTTTCCCTCCCACTCCTTCAATTCAGAAGTTCAGCCATCTCACACATGAAAATTGGATCATTTCACTCTGCTTTCTTTCTTAAATCAGGATACCATTCAGAAAGAAGGGAACTTAACCAGAATTTGGCTGGGAAGGAATAGAAAAAGAATTTGTTGATTCAGAGAAAGTTTATTGCTGCCTTCAAAAGTGGTTGGAAACATTTATAGATCTTCTTTAGTATTAAATCAATTTGACATATGAGAAAAGAAAAAAAACTAAACCTTTGCCACTGTGGTGCTTTATCCTGAAGGAAAATCTCGGTGTCATATTTGACCCAGAGATGAGCTTTCACCAATACATATATGCCATTTAAAAACCAAAAGAACTGCGGATGCTGTAAATCAGGAACAAAAACAAAGTTGCTGGAAAAGCTCAGCAGGTCTGTCGAAGTTGGCCTCATCTGAACATATGCGACGGAGACGGAGGAGCTGAGAAAATGGGATGGAGTCTTTACAGGAAATGGGGTGTGAGGGTGTATTGTCCAGGTAGCTGTGGGAGTCGGTGGGTTTGTAATGGATATTGTAGTGGCACTAATATCCATTACAAACCCACCAACTCCCACAGCTACCTGGACTATACACCCTCACACCCCATTTCCTGTAAAGACTCCATCCCATTTTCTCAGCTCCTCCGTCTCCGTCGCATATGTTCAGATGAGGCCAACTTCGACAAGGGAGCCTCCGAAATGTCCACATTCTTCCTCAACCAAGGATTCCCCAGCTCCGTTGTCGACAGGGCCCTCAAATCGGGTCCGACCCATCTCCCACACTTCTGCCCTCACCCCTTCTCTTCCCTCCCGCAACAGTGATAGGGGTCCCCTTATCCTCACCTACCATCCCACCAGCATCCACACACAGAAGATCATCAGACGCCATTTCCGCCACCTTCAGCAAGATGCCACCACCAGACACATATTCCCCTCCCCTCCCCTCCCTTGTCCGCCTTCCGCAAGGACCGTTCCCTCCGGGACACCCTGGTCCACACTTCCTTCACCCCCAACACCTCCCCACAGCCCTACGGCACCTTCCCCTGTAACTGGCGAAGGTGCAACACCTGCCCATTTACCTCCTCCCTCCCCAGTATCCAAGGGCCCAAACATACCTTCCAGGTGAAACAACACTTCACCTGCACTTCCCAGAATCTAGTCTACTGCATTCACTGCTCACAATGTGGTCTCCTCTACATTGGGGAAACGAAGCGTAGACTTGGTGACCGCTTTGCAGAACATCTACGTTCTGCTCGCAAGAAAGACCCTGAACTACCTGTTGCCTGCCACTTCAATGCACCACCCTGCTCTCTGGCCAACATCTCTGTCTCCGGCTTGCTACAGTGTTCCAGTGAAGCCCAATGCAAGCTGGAGGAACAACACCTCATTTTCCGCTTGGGGACCCCACAGCCCTCCAGACTCACTACTGAGTTCAATAATTTTAGGGCCTAAACTCTCCCATGTCCCAGCACCCCCACACCACACACCAGGCCTCATTACCACATAGCCTGCCACTGCACACCCCCATTATCAGTCACTAACAGTCCCCATTAACAACTATTTACTCTCCCAGCCTGATCGTTATCAACTCCTTTGTCTGTCCAACTGTCTTTCTCTCTCTTTGGGCTCTATCCTATCGTTTACTCCCTACCCCGCCCACCTCCCTATTTTCTGCATATAAACTGACGTTTTCCCAGCCACCATCAGTTCTGAGGAAGAGTCACCGGACCCGAAACGTTAACTCTGTTTTCTCCTCCACAGATGCTGCCAGACCTGCTGAGCTTTTCCAGCAACTCTGTTTTTGTTCCATATATGCCATTTGACAGACAACATATTTTAATAACATTGCCTGATTTTGATAGTCTCAGCTCATCTGCTACTGAAAATTACATTCTTGCTTAATTCTTTCCTGGAATAGAATCATACAATCATAGAATCATAGAATCATACAGAACAGATTAGACACTTCAGCCCATCAAGTCCATATCACCAAAAATATACTACTACCTGCATTACTCCCACTTTCCCACATCAGGCCCTTGGCCTTGATCATTACGATGCTTCAAATGCATATCCAAGTACTTTTTAAAAGGTTGTGAGGTTTCCCTACTATCCTCCCAGGCAGTGCATTCCAGATTCCCACCAACCTGTAGGTGAAAACATTCTTCCTCAAATCCCCTCTAAACCTCCTGCCTTTCCTCTCCGCGCCCTCCTTGTCAACTTTCTCTGCTCCACAGAAAACAACCTGGACTTATCCAGCCTTTCCTCATGGCTGAAGTGCTCCATCCCAGGCAACATCCTCATGAATCTCCTATGCATCCCTCCCCATGCAATCACATCGTTCCTACAGTGTGATGACCAGAATTGCACAAAGTATTCCAGATGTGGCCTAATCAAAGTTCTGTACAGCTCCAACATTACATCTCTGCTCTTATAATCTGTGCCACAACTAATGAAGGCAAGTATCCATATACCTTCTTAACTGCGCTACTAACCTGTCCTGCCACCTTCAGGGATCTATGGACAAGCACCATAAGATCCCTCTGTTCCTCTGAGCTTCCTAGTGTCTTGGCATTCATTGAGTACGTCCTTTTCTTGTTCCTTCTTCCAAAGTGCATCACCTCACGTTTATCGGGGTTAAATCCCATCTGCCATTGATCTGCCCTTCTTATCGATCCTTTTAGATCTTCCTGTAATCTAACACCTTCCTCCTCGACAACACGGCCAATCTTTGTGTCATCTACACACTTACTTATCATCCCTCCCACATCCTCATCTATGTCATTTGTGAATATTACGACCAAAAAGGGACCCAGCACTGATCTCAGTGGTACCCAATACACACCGCGCTTGAGTAATACAACCCGGTTTCTATCACCAACCTCTGTCTCCTGTCACTAAGCTAATTTGGGATTCATCTTGCCAAGTTACCCTTCTTATATCAGTTTTCCATGTGGGCCCTTGAAAGGCCTTGCTGAAATCCAAATAAACTACATCCAAACACTTGGTCATCTTCTCAGAAAAGCTCCACTCGATTTGTTAGGCATGACTTCCCTCTGACAAAGTCATGGTGACTATCTCTTAATGAATCTTGCCTCTCCAAATGGAGATTAATTTCGTCCTGGAATAATCAGGGCGGCATGGTGGCTCAGTGGTTAGCACTGCTGCCTCACAGCACCAGGGTCCTGGATTCGATTCCGCCCTCAGGCGACTGTCTGTGTGGAGTTTGCACATTCTCCCCATGTCTGCGTGGGTTTCCTCTGGGTGCTCCAGTTTCCTCCCACAGTCCAAAGATGTGCAGGCTAGTTGAATTGGCCATGCCAAATTGCCCGTAGTATTCAGGGATGTGTAGATTAGGTGGGTTATACGGGGATGGGTCTGGGTGGGATGCGCCGAGGGTTGGTGTGGACTTGTTGGGCTGAAGGGCCTGTTTCCACACGGTAGGACTGGGGAGGAGGATTCTCACCTAGATTGCCCTTCTCCTTGGGCACCTTCATCAAAATGCCATTCAGGGACAGGTTGTGGTGGATACAGTTCTGCCAGCCCCTCTTCTCTTCTTATAGGAGAAATTTAATGCCATATACTGGCAATTATTGCCAAGGGTTATTTCTTGTCTGGGATGTATGGACACAGCAACCAGGGCTTATCCAAGTAGCCACCAATGCCATTGAAAACTGAGGAGATAATAGGCAACATTTGGCGTTATTATTAAATTTTGCTGCTTAGCACTTTTAAAGGTCATTTCTATTAATTACTCATTTAAGTTACAAATTTATTGTTTTTGAATTACAGGTAGTTCTGCTATAACGTGTGTTTCATTAACGCAAATTGGCTGTAACACGATTGATGAATAATGAACACTGTTTGGATAATGCAAACTTTCTGCTGAACAGGTATAGTGATTTTCTATAGCCATTTCCCCATAACATGATTTTCTATGGCAATTTTCTATAGCACAAGATTACATAAGAACACAACTATCGCGGTATAGGAGAACTACCTGTATTTTTTGATGAAATTCATGTTTGTCATTGTGCCTCCTTGTGAACAAGATACATTGAAAGGTGCCCTCTCTACCCCAAGCAAAAAGGTTGTCCACCACTGCACTCAGGTGACAAAAATTAAGAGTTTGGAAGGAGATGTTGAAGGAGGTTTGTTAAGTTGTTGCAGTGCATCTTGTACATAGTACACTCTGCCACATCGGTGCGCCAATGGTAAAGGTAATAATGTTTAAGTGGTGAATGGGATGGGGAAAATCAACCAGATTGCTTTACACTGCATGGTGCCAAGCATCTTAAGTGTGACTACAGCTTTATTCATCCGTCCACATACTTGCTTCTGTTACTTCCTATGTTGACCATGTCAACATTCTCCTGCTGAACTCCCGCATTCTATCCTCTAAAAATTTGAAGTCAACCAATAATCTGCTGTCTGTGTCTTAGCTGGCATCAAATTTAATTTGTTGGCTACCTCTGCTTGCTGACCTACACTGGTTCACAATCTCGCAATGTCTACATTCAAAAATTCTTATCCTCAATTTCAAATCACTCAATTCTCCCTGTTTCTATAATCTCCTTCAGTCCTCTGCGATATCTGTCTTCATCTACTTCTGGTCTTTCGAGCATCCCTGATCTAAATTGCTCCATTTGTAGGCAACTACACTTTCTAATGCCTCAGCCATTAGCTCTAAAATTCCCTCCTTAACTCTCACAACCGATCTAACTCAGCTTCCTCTTCGACCAAGCTTCTGGCTATACATTAAAACAATATACAAATAAAAAAGTTGTTACTGCAGTAGTAAACATCATTTACAGCAAATACTTGCATTGGCATTAAAATCATAGAATGGTTACAATACAGGAGGCTGCCATAGAAAGGTTATTTGGCCCTTTGTGATCGTGGTGGCTTTGCAAGAATGAGTCAGCAAGCCCCACTCCTCTGCAGCCCTGAAAAGTTCCTCTTTAGCTGCTTATCCAATTTCCTTCTGAAAGCCTGAATTATATTGACCTCCAACCCCTACTCACACAGGGAGCACCAAGTCTCAACCAGATGTTGCATGAAGAAGGCTTTTCCCTTCCAAGTTACAATTGGTTCTTTTCCCATTCATAGGGTCATAGCGATGTACAGCATTGATACAAACCCTTTGGTCCAACTCGTCCATACCAACCAGATATCATAAATTAATCTAGTCTCATTTGCCAGCATTTGGCCCATATCTCTCTAAACCCTTCCTATTCATGTACACATCCAGATGCCTTCTAAATGTTGTAACTGTACCAGCCTCTGCCACTTCATTCCATACACGCACGACCCTCTACTTGAAAAAGTTGCCCCTCAGGTCCCTTTTAAATCTTTCCCCTCTCAACTTAAACCTATGCCCTCTAGATTTGGACTCCCCTATCCTGGAGAAAAGACCTTGGCTGTTCACCCTGTCCATGCCCCTCTTGATTTTATAAACTTTTACAGGTCATCCCTCAGCCTCCAACACTCCAGGGAAAATAGCACCAGCCTCTCTCCATAGCTCAAACCTCCAACCCCAGCAACTTCCTTGTAAATCTTTTCTGAACCCGTTCAAGTTTCACAACATCTTTCCTACAGGTGGGAGACCAGAATTGAATGCCATATTCCAAAAGTGGCTGAATCACTGTCCTGTGCAGACACAACATGACCTCCCAACTCCTATACTCAATGTGTCTTAAATCAATGTCCTCTGGTTCTTGTCACTTCCACCATCGGGAACAGTTTCTGTCTATTCTGTCAAGCTGACATCACCTCTAACAAGACTCCGTTAAAACTCCTTGTATATTAGGAAAGCAACCCAATTTCTTTAATCTATTTCTATAATTAAAGTCCCTCATCCCCGGAAATATCCTTTCAAATTTTTTCTGCACCCTGTCGAAGGTCTTCACATCCTCTGATATCCAAATTTTACTCCTGTTGAGACCAAGCCAGTGTTTTATAAGGAGAATCAAAACTTTCTTGATTTTGTACTTTATGCCTCTATTTATAAATCCCAGATTGCCTTTTTAAACTACGTTCTCAAACTGCACCCCCTGCTAATTTCAAGAATCGATGCATGCACACCTCCAGTGTCTGCTCCTGCATCCTCTTTGCAACTGCAACCTCGGTTTTATCTGATCAAAATAGGTCACTTCACACTCCTTTGCATTAAATTTCATCTGCCATGTTTCCCCCCATTCCACTGGCCTCTGTATTTATTAGAAAAATAGAATGAGAATCTCCAAATAAATTTCACTTAAAACTTTCTAAACTTAAAAGAAATACTTCAAATTCAGCCCCAAACCTGCTTTTAAATCATCACTCAACCAAATTTCTTTCCAATTGTAGTCTTAACCTGTACAGTTTCTGCATCCTTTTGATCAAAGATAGAAGAAACTATTTGAAAGCAAAAAATGAAATTAAAAGCCTACGCTTTCATTAAGGTCAACATTCAAAGGGTTCAGTAAAAATCCCTTTTAGAATAAAAGCCCATGTACTAGCACATTGTTTTATTTAGGATAAGCTACCATGACTTAGGATCAGCTCAAAGGTCGGATCCAGTTTCTCAGCAAATTGGATTTGACAAACAGTCGAAGGTAGAGATAGCAAGGTAAACCACATTAGTGCATAAAAGGAACACATTTTATGCCATATAAGGGATAAGTGATCAGGCCAATTAGCATGATTAATCCTTCACTGTTAAGATTTAATTATATTTCATGGATACTAAATCTTAAAAAGGGAAATTAACTATGAGCAGTGAGCAGAATTAGCCTCAAAGTTACAGTGAAATTAAAACAACAAGCTGATATTGTGACACCATCAAACTCTGTCAATTGTGCAGCACCGCATTTCAGCGAGGGAACTTTTCCATCAGAACCAGAGGAACAGACCATTCAGCTCCTCAAGCCTGGGTTGCTAGTCATTTACAGTATGGCTAATATGAATCTCAACTCAATCGATCTGCCTTGACTCAATGACCCTAAATATCGTGACAAACAAAACCTAGAGATCCCAGTTAAAATTGTCTTTGGGCAAATGATGATTTAAGTTTCAAGTTTACAGAAGCATCTTAATGGAATAGGACAGTTAATGAGATATATTTTTACAGAAAAATAATCCCATAGTTCATGTTGGAGGAAAACCTGTAAAATAAAACTAATAATACTTGGAAATGAACAGACTGTTTGCACTGGACCTCCATTTTTAAGCATATAAAATAAGTCACACAAGTGTGTTGATCTGAAGTAACAGTGTGGATGTATGAAGAGAGGTCACTGCTGATGGAACAGATAAGAGTGGTACCAGGCAAACGTCATCTCACCCAGCTATTTGGTGGTGGACATGCATGGCACACATGGATGGAAGATAATGAAAAAAAAACAAGGATCCCTTGCTCTTGGCAATTGAACAATTCTGTCCCCTGTGGTAAGGTTTGCATATGTGGAGGAGATGAGAGTCAGTTGTCTTGGCTCGGACATTGAAACAGTAGCCAGCACTTGCAGTCCAAACTGACAAGACTGATTAATTGGGTGAAGATGCATGGAACTGGCTCCTAACGAAAAATACATTGTTTCTGAAGAGAAGAAATGAGGAAGAAAGGACTAACAGCACTAAATAGCACGAGGACTCTCAAGTGCTTCACAACAAGTGAACTCTTCTTCACACACATTCACATGTGGGAAAACGCAGAGGCGAACATGCACAAAACATGGTCCCGAAAACAAGAACCAGATAAAAGAACAAATAATCTGGGTTGGTCGTTTATGAAGGGGGAAAAAATTTGACTAGGAAAAAGTGCATCATCAGCGCACTTGATCCACAGCCAAAACCATTTGAGTCACCCGTATGATTGAACATTTGCATGAAGTTTCAAGATCTATACTGGTGAATTCTTAAGAAAATACTTGTGAGACCATGAGATAGATCAGCAGAATTTTATATGTCAGACAATGGCAGAGATTACAGGAACCAGGGTGACAAACTGAAGGACAGAGTTCATGGTGTGAAGTTGTTGAACCTCAATGTTCAGTCCAGAAGGCTGTAGAAGCCTAGGTGGAGAATAGGGTGCAGTTCCTCCAGCGTCCATCTGAAGTTACTGTAAAACTGTAGCAGACCTAGGATAGCAATGTTAGTTTAGAACAAGAAGGTGTATTAAAATGAGAGGCAACATGAAGATTGCAATCATTCTGGCAGACCGAGTGGTAATTCATGAAGCCCAGTCAGCATTTGGTCCCCCCAATCTGGAAGGCATCACATTGTGATCAGTGTATACAGTAAAGAGAGACAATATATGTGTGTGAGACCAACCAAGGATTTATCTTCTGGCCCCTTTCATTTTTTTCAACTCCTTGCTCACATCACGTGACAATGATTGGTAATCTCGGTTTTCTGTTTGACCCCATCTTCAGTTCCCGATCCCATATTCTAAACATCACCAAGACTGTGGCTTCCGCCTTTGTAACATCACACGTTGGTATCCCACCTCAGGTCACTTACTGCTTAAATACTCAACTATGTCTTGCTATTACTTACCTGCAATTTCTCCCATCCTCTGCAAACTTTGAACCTCGGTTGTACCAAATGCTCTCATACATTCCTCCTCCAATACCGCCATTTCAAAATAATAATTTTTCTTTTACTGCCTTTAAAGGTGTGATATAAATGCATAATATTGTTGGAGAAAGAATTTTCAAGAAAAGATTCTAATGTAAGTCAGGGAAGGAGTTTCTCTAATCATCTGTTTCTGCCCTCCTTCAAATGGTAAAAGTCCTTGACAGCTGGATGCTAAAATTGCTCATTGTCATCCATTTTCCTTCATTCTCAAAGATGGTGATTCTCTATATGCATACTGTCTTCAGTTGTGCACTCCAACATGACTGTAGAGTCAAACTGAAAGCAAAATAGCTTCCACATGCAAACGAGAATGATTTGTTGGGACTGACCAATCTTTCCAGTTTGACTTTTGTCCTTAGCTGCCTGCACTATTTGGCAATCATAGCAACTCACGAATGCTCAAGATTCCTTCCCAGGTATTTCTTTATTTATTTTTCTCCCAATGTATGGTGCACATGCCACATAAAAGTAGTTCACCTTCAAGGAGAAGAACCTTAAACTTAACCTTGACCAATCTCACAGGCAGTGTCAAAGTTTAATTTGCGCATACATGCCTGCTTTAGGAATTTTACCATCAGTCATATGTACTATGTGTCCACTCCATCTGAAATGGGCTCTGATTAATGAGTGCTTCATTCCAGCCATTTCTGTTCTTTGAAATACCTCTGTGTTGTGCACTTTGTCCTCCCATTTGATGCCCATGATGTACCAAAAATGCATCTCATGTGGAAATTGTCCAACAGTTCGACAATCTGGAGTAGATAGTCCATATCTCTCAGTTCACACAGGAGGGAGTGTTTTATTGCAGCAAACCCTCGGTTGACAAAGCCATCACATCTCTCGGGGAAAGTTCCAGATTCAGACATGAGAAGTTTACAAATCTAGGGGCATTCAGTCAGCAAAAACATGTTCAATTACATCACGAAACATGGAATCAACAAGTCATTCCCCAGACCTTCAAGAAAGTCAATAATTCAGTCATATAAAGGAAGAGGACAAAAACCTGTGTATGACAAATAGAAAGAAATGTCGCCTTGTGATAGCTGATAAGATTCTAGCAAAAGATCTACTCAACAGACTGGTAAGCCACATTGTAGAATGCGTATGAACAAAAAGTAAAACTAGATTCTGGAAAGGCGGAGGCTCTGGTGAAATGATCCACACCTTTCAGTAAATAAAAGGAGAAATGATGCAAGAAACAAATGGGACTTTACTGTGCCTTTGTTGGTTTGGTTAGGGTCTCTGACAGAGTAAGTAGAGAGGCCTGAATAATACTTCAGATGAAATGTCAAGGAAACTTCACACTGCATGCAACTAACTTATTACAATCATGAGTACAATGTATAAAAGTGTTCCATTATTAGTCATTCCCTTACTTCAAAAAGCAGAGACATGCAAATAATGTGTGTGTGAGAGAGATCAAATTGGTGGAAAACAGAATATTTGTTATTTTGGGAACTCACATCAAGTCCTCCTTAGTCAGGTGAAACACAATGAAGGTCCCCTGCTGTAACATCTCAGCCCCAAACTCACCACCCACACTGCTGCAACATTTTTCACTTTCCCTTCTGCGACCAACTCGTGGTTTTCTGACTGCAAATGTCGATTTACTGACAAAGAAATGACGGATAGGAATTGAGCGGGCACTGCTGAAAGTATCTTAGGTATGACTTCAAAAGAAACAGCACACCATCAGGTGGATCTGAACACAATTCCCACACTTCAAAAATAAGCAATGAAATCAGTTACTCACCTGACCAATATTCCATACCTGAAATGGACTTCAGACAAGACTATATGGCACAAGCAAAAACAAAAGCATTCATTTAAGAAATAGTTGCATGCTGAGTTTGGGCCTTCTAAATGCAATGGAAGAATGAGCAAGATGCGCCAAACTGCACCCTTCACCTATAAATTTCCTTTATGAGTCCCACACTTAAACTAGTTTTTTCCCCCATTAGCAGTGTTAGGACATCACATAACTGGAAACATCAGAGCTAAGGCTAGTCCTTCGCTCATCAAACATCCACATCCACAGACACAGGCACAAGCATGCAATCACAGTAAAAGATGGTTCTGTCAGACTGAAATCTCACAGACTTTCAAAGGTAGTACTTTTAGGCAATCATTGGAGCTAAAACATACATGTACTGCACATTTATTGCAAACTTCAGAACTCATCTCATTATAGCAAAAAAAAATGCAAGCGAATCAATATTCTGAAGATTTACCAGGTGTGAGCTGCAAGTTTTAAAAGTTACTGTAGCACAATTTAAAACTGGCCTTCACTGTGGGTGCCTGAGGTTTTTCATTTCTAGAGACTATGCAACCTCCAACAAAGCACATCAGCTTATGCTTTGTCTTGGAACTTTGGTTTGAAATAAATTCCGTCTTAACTATACCATAGTTAAAAACAGAGAAGCTCTAGCTGAGATAGCATCTTCAGGCACCCAGTGCCTTTTGAGAAGGCGAACAAATATTGATTTGTAAACTTGGCTGTTAAGTCAGTTGAAGGCTCTGGAAGGTGGCCCTGCAAGTACCAATGGGACAGAAAATAGCATCAGGAATCAACAATTGTACATCTTCTCCAAGTTCAAGCCCACAACTCTCTTGTACATTTTGTGGTGCTCAGCAATGAAACAGGTAATTTCCCAGTTTAAGTTGTTGCAACATACCAGTGGTTTCATCAAATCCCACCAGAGGTCTAGGGATTTAACCATACAACCTCCACTGTCAGCCACTGTCCCACCTAACCATCCAAAAATGTATTTACATTCCCATTACAAAAAAAAATCAAGTGGCTCAGGGGAGGAGGGGAAAAAAAAACTGATAAATCAACTACCATGTCTTATGGATCAAATACCACCAACCAGCAGCTCCTCTTTCCACAAACCTTTAAGAAGAAGTAAAATACTGCTACACATTAACTCCTTAAAACTGTCAGTAAGGAAACAGGTGACACTTGCAATTTGGGATAATCCTGGTGCTATACAAACAGGAAGACCTACCTGGAAGCCATGGATCAAGTTAACCATGGATCATGGTTAACCTCATTTTCCTGACAATGCATGTTCTACACTAACATGGACTCGACATGAGCAGCACAGCAGAAGCATTTTCAAAGAGTCAGGAGCTATTGAGATTAAATATTTACAGTCCATTACTGATACTAATGAAAAATATTTCACAGTAATTTATCAGCTGCCAGAATTTGCAACTGGCTTACCAGACTAACTTGAAAAATGAACACTTTCCACCTTTTCATAAGGCACTAGATGCTATAAAATAATACCCAAAGACAATAACTTGACTGCAGTGCATCAAGTTTTACAATGTCATAGTTAAGAAATAACTTAATTCAGCTCACCATTACCTTTCAAGTGCAACTAGGGATGGGTAATAAATGCTAGTGCCATTAATGCCACTCTGCAAATAAAAACAGTTGCTCGCAACAGAATATTGAGAGTGTGCAAATTGGTAAAAGGTTTTCAAAGAAAGCCTTCAAGATGAACAATAATGATCTTCCAAGTGCAATATATGTTTTTAAAAACAGAAACAACAAAAAGTTATATTTATACAATTGCTGATTAGTGTTCTCTGGTAGTAGACACAGTTTCCATTTCTCAGCAGTCATTTGCCATATTCTTCCAATCCGTTTTGAGCCAGCTACAACACTGAAATCAGTCTGATCAAAGACACCAATGAGATCCTGCTCATTACTCCTTCTCACTCTCCATCACTTTCACTCCACTAACTGTTGTGGAATACTTTTTTGTCGGGCACACTATCTTAGTTCCACTCCTACATGTCCAAACACACTTACTGAAACCTCCTCATTAATGCCTGCAATCACGTGGTCAGCACCACATAGAATTGGGTCAAACCACCTATCAGGGCTCCTTTGGAGATTTTCATGAGGATGTCTTCTTCAATTCTCACTAATTCAGTCATTTATTAAATGATGTAGTCCTATAATAACACAACCTTCTCCAGCTGTGTTGACACATGGAATATCTGGACTCAGAAGCAAAATTGGAAGAATTTATCAATATCCCCAATAATTATCAGCCCTCCATTAAACTTCAAGCAACAACACACAAGGAAAACATTCATTTCCTAGACACCACAGTATTTAAGTTGATGCAAGAGAATATGTATAAGTTAGCAACAATTTGATTGCCCCAACACAAGTGATACACTTGGTGTCGTACAGCACAGAAACAGACCCTTTGGTTCAACCAGTCCATACAGAACATAATCGCAAACTAAACAAGTTCCACCTGCCTGCTCCTGCACCATATCCTCCAAATGTTTCCTACTTACGTACTTATCCAAAGGTCTTTTAAACATTGTAATTGTATCACATCCACTGCTTCCTCAGGAAGTTTATGAGGCGGCGATGGCTTAGTGGTATTATTGCTGCACTGTTGATCCGTTGATCCAGAAAACCAGACAATGTTCTGGGGACCTGAGCTCAAATCCTGCCATGGCAGATGGTGGAAGTTGAATTCAATAAATATTTGGAATTAACAATCTAATTATGACCATGAATCCATTGTCAATTGTCAGAAAAACCCGTCTGGTTCATTAATGTCCTTTAGGGAAGGAAACTGCCATCCTTACCTGGTCTGATCTTCATGTGATTCCAGACCCATAGCAATGTGGTTGACTCTTAACTGCCCTCTGGGCAATTAGGGATGGGCAATAAATGCTGCCTAACCAGTGATGCCCTCATCCCATGAATGAATAAAAGTTCATTCCACACATGAACCACCTTCATGTCTTTAAATCTCTCTCCTCTCACCTTGAAAACGCATCCGCTCATCTTGAAATCCCTCATCCTAGGGAAAAGACAACCACTATTAACTCTATCTATACCCCTCATTATTTTGTAGACTTCTGTAAGATCATCTCACAATTCTGCTATGCTCCAGTGAAAAAAAAAGTCCCAGCTATTCAGCCTTTCTCTATTACTCTAACCTTCCATAGCTGGCAACATCCTGGTAAATCTCTCCAGCTTGATAATATCCTTTCTATAACCGGGCGACCAGAACTGGACACAGTATTCCAGAAGAGGCCTCACCAATGTCCTGTACAACCTCAACATAATGTGCCAACTCCTATACTCAAAGGACTGAGCGATGAAGGCAAATGTGCCAAATGCCTTTTTAACTACCCTGTCTCTATGTGACACAAACTTCAAAAGAATTATGTACCTGAACCCCTAGATCCCTCTGTTCTACACTACCCAAGGCCCTACCCTTCTCTGTTGTACCAAAATGCAATATCTCACATAAGAGATAACAAGGTGTAGAGCTGAATGAACACAGCAGGCCAAGCAGCATCAGAGGAGCAGGAAGGCTGACGTTTCCGGCCTAGACCCTTCTCCAGAAAATCTGAAGAATCTTTTTCTGAAGGGTCTAGACCCGAAACGTCAGCCTTCCTGCTCCTCTGATGCTGCTTGGCCTGCTG